>NW_017732525.1:180398-227465 GCF_001890085.2 Hipposideros armiger | reverse complement strand
AAAAAAAAAAAAAAAAAATCAATCTTTAATTAGTAGCCAGAAAGAAAAATATATGTTTCCAGAGACTTATAATTTTGTTCCCTGAGGTCATTTTGAAAGTATTTTTATAAAAAGCACAATAAATATTTAACCATATATACTCTCATTTAATCATTTTAATACATACTAGTATTAAAAAAACCCACGAGTCTGATCTGAAATAGTTTCAAAGAGGTATACGAGCTTTAAAAAAAAGAAAAGAAAACTTCTAAGCTTAATCCCTCGCTCTTCTGGAATCAGTTACAGTCAAGAAAAATAGAAGTCATGGCAACTGGTAGACAATAACAATTAGACACAGGATGGCACAGGCAATGAAACTGAATGCAGATGTGGTGACCCAGTGTTGACAAATGGCATGACCCAGGCAATGTTGCTGGTCCGTCTCTAAATGACTTCAGTGGAGTACTGAGATATACCCAGTGTTCCAACAAAAACAAAAGAGTGAAATAGATGTGTAAGCTTCCAGAATAAAAATTCCTACCATGGTGCATAAATCCATTGTCACAGAGTCCGACACCAAATATCATGGCCTCTTCTCTGGTACGGCAGTCCCCCTGTTAACCATAAGTACTAGTTAATAGGCATCTGAAGGCTTGCATCCTTACTACGTGGGGCAGTCCAAGGACTTAACTGACAAAGCCATTCATATATTATGGCATACACTGTTTTCATAAGCCTGCAATATATCTAATTGTTGCAAAACATCCACTTGATTGTGAAAACACCTTCTTTTGACATTAAATGAAAAACAAAGATTTAATATTTCTTGAGAAAAAATTCTACTTTATTCAACATGAAAATATATAAGTAACTAAAATTTATTGCTACCATAAATGACCCCTTTCTCTTTTTTCTTCACTCTTATAGTCTAATTATGGATAAAGGAAATAGTCTATATATGAAAACACACTAAATAAAGACAAATAAACATCATTATGCATGATCTCTGCTATCACTTCCACCGAGTGGCCTTGATCTTTAAAGAGCCCTTTAAGAAACCTACTAATCCAGGGTGACCAATAAGACCCTAAGAGTAAATTGTTTGGCTGAGCCAGCAAATGCAATCTTCTCTTTCACTCTCTTGCCAAAAAAAATAATGAGATCATAGAACTGAACTTATAAAGAAAGCCCAATACAACCTCTTGTTATGATTTTAACCTAGAAAACACTTATTCATATGAATAGGGATTCATACATATGAATATGTATGTGTATATATCTATATATATATATGTATGTATGATTTACCTGATACTTATATGTTTTACAGTTTAAAAAGTGCTTTCTCACATATTATCTCATTTTTTTCTAGTCCTATCTTTTAGCACTTAGGTACTCTGCCAAATCTATCCTCTTCCCTCTGGCTTCTATTCCATCACATGTCAACACCCTAATCTAGTGTTTCTTCGTCTCACTTCTAAATTATAATTTTTTAAATACTTTCTCCAACATATGCTGTGATAGAATTAAACTTTCTTCTTATACAGGAATGTCATGTTCAAAAACTTTAAACAATTTTTTTTTTTTTTTAAATCACAACATATCAAAATTTCTGTTGGGTTTCAAGGTCTTCCATGTGCTGGCTTCATTCTACCTCTCCAGTTCCATTTTCCAAACAGCCACACATTCCGCTCTAGTCAAGTTGGCCCCCATTGCTGCCTGAACCCTGCGCTTACTTTCCTCCTTGCTTTCACTCATGTAACCATTCATACCTGCAATGCCTTTCTCCTTACCCTCCTCCCACTTCCATTCTACCTGTCTGTCCATGAAGGACCAAGACAAGTTCTACCTCATGCTCTGACAATCTTCCTGCTAACTACGAAAGCACTTATAATCTGTATCTTTGGACAACGCTTCTGCGCCCTTTTCAAGAATCTAGCTGTAAATAACTTTTATGCATTCATTCAAAAGATTTTTCTTATTTATTTATTTATTTATTTATTTATTTATTTATTTATTTGCCACATAGTGTGCCAAAGCGCTAGCGATAATATAGTAAAACGCTCACACACAAAATACATCCCTGCCCAGAAGTAATTTGAATCTAGTAAAGGATCTGTTCACGTAAAATGTGGTACATAATAAAGACCATTATTCAATTTAGTCAATATTCCCAGTCAGGCATTATACGAGGTGCTGGATTTTTCTAACAAAGGTTCAATAGGTCCCTGCCCGAAGAAATATGTGTGTTAAGACAGTTTCAATATAATATGGTATTTGCTGAGACACATCTACCCAGGGAACTGGGATCATAGACCCTGAGCCCTACCTAGAGGACCCAGCCAAGCTTCCTAGAGATGATGCTGGAGTGAAATCTTAAAGGATATGTAAAAATTAGCCCCACTGACTAACAATCCTTTGAAGGCAGGAAACCATGCCTACTTCCCGTTTTATTGGTTTGTTTTATTTGAACCATCAAAGCAATTGCTTAAATGTTAAACTTTTAATAAGATTGTGTTTAATAGTCACTGACATTTAATTGATTATTCAATTGACAATCTGGCCAGACTCTTGCTTTATTGAACAGATGGTGTAAAAAATACTATCTAAAGTGTGTTGGTATCCATATGCCTTTTAAAAATCCTTCTTGTGTCACATAGAACTGTTGAGAATCAAAAGAGAACAGAACAGAAATGGCTTTGGTTGTGAAGAAGAAAGGCATCAATTAAAAATATGACTGACACATAAATAAATCACAACTGATGTGATTTATTTTTTTTGTTTGTTTTTTTGTTTTTTTAGCTGAGGCATCCTGCCACCTGTTGGCAGCTCAGTGGCAGCTCAGCTCGGGCTGGGACTCGAACCACTGTTGCTCAGAGCTCACACTCCTGAGCCAGCTCTTAACCAATTGAGCCACTCTGCCAGCCCTCTTAGCCTTTTTTTGAATCAAGGGAAACATTTGATCATTTATTAGTTGACCTAGTATGATAAAACATTTAAATAAATTTATATTTGCATATCTTCTATGAGGGGCTAGATGCCCTGGTTGACAAATTCCATTTTCTCAATACCAGCTGTCAGCTCCCACATTCTGAGAAGCAGAATAACAACAACAAATTTTGTATCTTCCTATTTAAAATGTATGCAGATGGCCATTAAAGCCCCATTATTATCTAACAGAGAAAAAGGCACAGGAAGATTAGGATAACTTGCTAGGACTAATAAACACATGCTTTAAAACAAATCAGTGAACAAAACATGCAAAAAACATTTCAGTATATGCCCATGGCTACTCTTCAGTGATATTCAAACTACACTTCATTTTTTTGGATCAAAGTATCTCAGCTGATCTTTTTAAAATAGGAACAACTTCTTTTGAAAAACAATATGGCATAAAAATTAAGCCTGAAGACCCTGAAGTCAGATTGATTATTTAGGTTGAAATCCTAACTCTGTTTCATATTTGCTGTATGAATTAGGCTACTTTACTGTGCCTCGTCTGCAGACGGGGATTAAAGAAAAAAAAAATACCTAAATCACATGCTCAAAGTTAAAGCAACAGTGAATATAAGTCAGCAACTTCTATTTGTCTATTTACCTGTGCAATCAACCAGTCTATCAGTTTGTTGGCCATTACAACAGATTTGTAGGTCCTTAAATGGTAATCTTTATCTCTGTAAAGAAAACAAGACACCAAAAGCAATCAGAAAAGAGACAAGAGACAAGGGAAGCATTTCATTTAGTATCAGTGTGCACCTGGAATGTTTATTCAGTGTAATCTGAAGCGACTGTCCCCATCATGTGTAAATAAGAGAAGTTTACAAGGTCTGTACAACATCTGAAAACTCCATCAGCTCATATCAGGAGGAGAGACCCACAGTGATACCCAAACAGCCATTACTTCTTTCATGTGTTCTTATATCCAAATAGATCATGACTGCTCTATTATCTGGTAATAACTTAGCTAGGAATACAATATCTCACTAACAAAAGAATAATCAGATAATTTTTTTCCCCTTTAAATCAGGATCATTCTACAAAAACATCTCCTCAAAATGTGGAGAATAAAGCAATCCTTTTTTACTGGCACTCTGAAATCTTGGGGGAGGCTGGATTTGCATTACACGATGATTCACTTGGTGCAACTACAGTGGAAGACCTTTGCCCTGTCCTGAAGTAAACACACTGAGAATCTTGTCATTCATTTTTGTCACAGTGATACCACATCCCTAGGTAACCAAGGTAATCAAGTGGTCCCACATCAAACTCTCTTTTCAGTAGATTTCCCAGATCTGAGAAATCATTCACCGCTTAGTAGGATACCAACAAAGTGCTCATGATCCGAATGGGGACCCAAAGGCGAAAATCTGTAATTCATTTAGTGTGAAGGCCTGGATCAAAAGGGAATGAGAAAATGACAGTCTTTTCACAGGGTCAAAAAATCCAAATTGTAAACAACTTGCAGTGGTGAATAATTACTAGCTATATTCACAGTTTTCTAGCCTCTGTCAGTAATTTACAATTGATTTTTATATCATTTTAAAGAGCTCTCTGAAATATGGCTTAAATTTCTGAGATTTCAATAATAAATGCACTCAGCCAGTAATCGACAGATTTTTTTAAATCTTTTTAAATCTATCTCCATATTTCTGATACCTCATCACCCATTTTGTCTTGGTTCCCACAAGCATTATTAGGAAGAAAAACGGGAAATTTGTTATAGACCACATATGGGTTTGTGGGTTCTTCATCCAAGTAATTTTTCTTTTCATAAACTGAGTTCACACATATTAAAAGCATGACTATCATGCATTCCATCTGTTTTATGGGTTTTTTCCCCATAAATTTTCCCTTGACAACTCATAAACAATTGTCATTGCTAGCCAAGAACAATTCCTTCTTATCAGCTCTTACAGTCTGTAACTTTCTTGATAAGAAATCCCATATGGCTAAAATATATTTTCAGAACATTTTCTTACACAGAAAGTCTATATACACAGGTGATGTGAAACATAAAAAAATTAACCATTATTGTTTTCTATTCATTTAGCAGGAAAAAATAAGTTAAGTACCAACTTGCTATTGGGTTAAACAAACATTGTTTTGTATTGTTATCCAAAATATTTGCAGGGTGTCTATGCAAGAGAATCAATAAATTATGGCTTCTTTTTCACCTCTTTTTACTTTGGGAATCCTGCTTGTGAAAGTGGACAGGGCACGTTCAGCAGTAATGGGTAAAGGTCCTGTTTTCTCCTTCAGGACCTGCAGTGTGTTCTCTATGAAACACTAGTGGGAATTCGGATATATTAAATAGCAACTTCTGAAATCTTTCCTCGTTTTTCTAAGCTCTGCATTTCCTTGGAACTGGAAACCAGAATGAAAAATACACACTGTACAACAAACATTTGGATTCTATAGCCACAATTGAAAAACTTCTTCATTCATTTTGGAAATAATACATCCCATTTCTTAGTTCTGAAAAATACATATCAGCCAATAAACGTCTAATGATACCTGGCCATTTGAAATTATAGGTTGTCGGAACAGCCATGACGCATTTTTGCAATGAAAAACAGAAAAAATATGGAAAATGACTTTTCCGGCAACCCAATGGTTAAACATTACATTAAATCTCTCAGTTATTGTACATGAGAGAATATTACAAAGCACTATAATACTCCCAGATGATCTCCTCTATACGCAATCATCACACAAAACTCAAAGTTTTCCTCTGTCTTTCTAAAGAGATCAACTGAAAATTAATCTCGATTCTTCTAAAAACTAAAAAGTATATCTCTTCAGAAGGAAAAACATGGTAGAGATAAAATTACTAAATTATACTTATTAACTCCAAAGTGATTCTTAATTTTCAAGTACAAAATCTTTTCTTTGGATAAAAGACAATGAGGAAGAAATATTGTGAAACAAAATACACATCCAAGATTTGATTACACAATTTAAAAGTTAATTTATAAGGAATCATAATAGTAAATATTTATAGTACACAGTATCTCCAAGTCCTCTCCCAGCCAACTATTATTTATTAAATATAACTGAATGTGGGTCACTTAATTATGGTCTATAATTTACTAGGAATAAATGGTAAATAATTTTAGAAATCATAATAAAAACAGTGGGAACACGTATAATTGGCGCATCAGAAAATTTAGGAATATTTTAAGATAAATTATTAATCTTTAAAAGTAAAATTTTCACTTTGGGACAAAAAGCAAAATACACCAAGTTCCAGCTGGATAGTATTTACCTAACAAATATTTCATTTTTTAATTTTTTTTTGTTTTTCAATTATACTTGACATACAATATTATATTATTTTGAGGTGTACAATGCAGTGATTAGACATTTATATACTTATGAAGTGATCATCTTGATAAGTCTACTATCCCTGATACCATTCATAGTTATTACAATATTACTGACTATATATCTTATGCTATATTTATATGTCATCAGGAAAGTCATACATGATGTATTCTTCTATGTTTTTCAATGCAAAAATGTGTCATGATTTTCCCGACGACCCAATACAATTCCAAGATTATTTTGTAACTACCAATTTGTATTTTATTTTATTTATTTATTTTTAGCTGAGCCATCCTGCCACCTGTTGGCAGCTCAGTGGCAGTTCAGCTTGGGCAGGGATTCAAACCACTGTTGCTCAGAGCTCACACTCTTGAGCGAGCTCTTAATCAACTGAACCACTCGGCCGGGCCCCCCAATCTGTATTTTAATCCTTTCCCCCTTTTCACCCATCCTCCCAACTCCCTTCTCATCTGGCAGCCAGTAAAGTCTTCTCTGTATCTGTGAATTTGTTTTTGTTTGAGTCATTTGTTTTGTTCTTTAGATTCCATATATAAGTGAAATCATATGGCATTTGTCATTCTCTGACTTACGCCACCCAGCACAACACCATCTAGGTCCATCCATGTTGTTACAGATGACAAGGTTTCATTCTTTTTTATGGCTGACTAATATTCTATTGTATACTCGTATGTACACTTAAGTTGCCCATAACTTACAAACCCGACTCACCTTATCACTGGAGTAAATAGACTATGAAGACGGCAATATAATCTTACGCCCTATTGTGAAATAAAGATATGTCAAAAGCAAGTAAGATCACTCAAAGGACATAACAATGAAATTTCAAATGAAAGTATTCACTGTCAACATTCTGAAATAAGTAAGCAATCTCAACCAATGTAAAAGTTATTGAAATATTACATTAGAACCTAAAAATAATGTGACTTAAATCATGAAAAACAGGATTAAATTGTGCTATGAATGAATTTGTTATAAACATGTGACATATACATATAAAAAGGTTTTTAAATTTATTTTTCTTAAAATATAAAATAACACGGTGTAATGTAAAACAGAAAATAAATTTATGCAGTAATACATCATACTTTCATTATATTTCAATATAAATTTTGTCAAGTGTACAAATAAAAAAGATAGTACATTAGTTTTTTTAATTTGTATTTTTTATTTATTCATGCGTCATGACCACTCGTTGCTACATGTGAAATAGTTTTCAAAGATTATAACCTTCTGAGTGATACAATTGCATTACCTCCATTTAGAACTAGATAAGAGAGTGACAAAAAAAGTATCTAACATTAGAATTCTTAGACTAGTAAGAAGGAATTGGTAGGCTTGTTTATATACGTCTTTTAAGACTTTCCTACCAGAAGATTATTGTAAGTCTCTCAACAGCATTTATCTCACTTAAGTATGACAACATGAATTCTGCTGTTGATAAAAGGATGTAGGAGAAGCTGTTACCTTTGAAATCACATCCTGCATCTCATTTCTTGGATAAAATGTTCCATCATCATAGCGAAATCTATATAACATCTGTTCTGGTTTGAATTGATGTTTATCAGTAACTAAGAACATAAGAACAACAAATTAAAATACTGACAATCTAAAAGGTGGCAGATAACAACAGATGCATTTATGAAATACATATTCCCAAATACTGAAACTTTTAATTTTACCAAAAGCTTTCGTTTTCCTAACGCAGTAACGCTAGTCCATCCAGTATTTGGACAGTAAGATTCATAATAAGATTTTGTTATATAACACATTTACAATTTCCATATAACAACTTCACTAAATTGAGGTTAGCAACAGTCAGCTAGCATATTATATGTGTTTGTGTGTGGGTGGAGCATATTTATCTTAATATAAAATACAAGTTTGCGTTTTCTATTTCTTTGCAATGCCAGAAAGTCAAGCAGAAAGGGCCCTACAAAGAGAAGATATTCAGTTAGTGAGTTATGATTTGAGTCTCAGCCCTAGTAGTGAATTTTAACATTTATTTGTTTTATCCCACTGCGATCAGGCCAAGACCACACATAGACCAATCTTGACCATTCATCCTGTGTTTAGATCTCTGGAGTAGATTACATAACTTCAAAATGCGACTGATTTCAAAATCTAATCGTTTTCTTACACTGAGAAATGCTTTCCTTGCATGTCACTTAATTATTTTTTCTCAGTGGAAATGAGGGGTCATTCTTCACTTGCAACACTAGGATAAGATTTTCATCTTCATAAACTCCTATGAAACTTCCTCTCAATTTTTTCTTTTTTTCCAGAAGTCATTTCATAGACCGTCTAATAAATAAACAACTGTTCTAGAAAGTCTTCAATAAAAGCTCAAAGAGTTTACATTTCTGTTTTCTTTACAAGGAATGCAACATTTACAGAAGAGATAATTTGCTGGAATTGGGCTCTATTTTCATGATTACATAGAAGATGTTGACCTTTACTTTTTGCTAAAAAAGGGGAGAGAAAAAGCTGTCAGGATAAAACATCATGAACTACATTTGATGAATCCATAAAAAAGCCAAAAAACTTATGAAAAACACACACACACACACACACACGTGAAATTTCAGCTATTTTACCCCAACCTATCCAAACCACGTGAACATGCATGACTTGTAGCCATAAAATTGAGACAGGGTTGCTGGAAAAAAAAAAAAAGACAACAGAGCCTTTTGGCAACCTTTTTTTCAGATTAAGCCAAAAGGAAAAATAAATAAATAAAAGCATATGTGGAGAAAAAAAATAAATAAAATCAAGAGAAATATTTTGAGATCCCATGGCATCTTTCAAGGCCAGTTACTTATTTCTCTTATGCAATCTACCTATTCCAATTATATTCCTTAAGATTCATTGGAATAAATTATCATCTTGATATCGGAAAATTCAAGGAAATGATGGGCCCAAATATCTCTGCCACAATCAAGTAAGTGGTGGTATAACCTATTCAAAATGTAGTGCTTAGCCATAAGGCAAATCCCATGACTTTGATAATTAATCTTGGGTTAATCTGCAACTCCTAGCTGTTGCCTCGGAAACACAGTGTACAGTTCTACATTCAAATTGACTCACTCAACTTCTCGAACATGGGAAATGGGTTATTAACGGATGAGAGTTCGGTTCATCTTGGGAGAAAGGTTGCTTAATGCCATCTTTTACACAACTATGTGATGTTACCAGGGATGTACTGGTGAATATTGAATGACTGGCTATGTAGGTGGTAGGGGAGAAGTAGCTCTGATTTGTAGCATTGGCCAAAATTTGTGGTATGAACACTCCCACCACTGACCAATATCAAGCTACCAAAATAGTCACTGAACACGGACTTAGGTGTGTGGAGATTGTTTAGTATCTCCATCATACCGAAATAATAGGTATAAATAATACCAAGTGCATAGCTAGCAATGAAATGTAGTAAAATAATTAGGAAGTGATGAGTTTTAAGAACATATTACCTTTTTTTATAATTTATATATATATATATATATATATATATATATGTTAACTTAAATTTTAATAGCTGTGCTTAACGAGCTTGCAAATTTTAAAAAAATTTATTTACCAGCTCTCTTGAGCTTAGAAGAAGGTAAATTGAGCACACTACTGGATATAACAAACAAGGTCTCTGAGTTCTCACATAAGCACTTATAATATAAATAGTAGTGCCAGACAAGAAAAATATTATCAGCATATCACACAGAAAGCACACGCTGCTTCAGCCCAAGGTTTCCTAGTATAACAAGGCTTTGCCTCTCGTGAAGTTCTTCGCAGTATTAACAAAGTGAATGATAGCACTAATAGACAACTTTTCTCTTTTGCTTGTTTTCCTTAAACCAGATGGTTCATTCAACTTTATTTTAGGAATTCAATTTTCACTAAAATGCAGCTGGAACCACATACTAATGAAACTAGCATGTTTGGCTCATATGTCTTCATTCTAATAAAATTATTAATGTAAAATTATATGATAGTTCTCTTACCCCCAACTTGGGGTAAGAATCTGTTAATGTTGGACACTTCAAAAAAGATGATTTCTAGTGACAAAAATTCTTTGTGGCGAATCTGACCAAATCCTGAAAACAGCAATTAGCACAGGCCACTCAAATCAAACTGTGAGGAGCTGAGCAAAATGAATAGAGAGTACTCAGTGCCTTATTTCCCAGCAAAAGAGATAATCGGGTTATAAACATCATTACTCAAAAAGATTTCAATTCTCATAAGTTAAATAATCAAATTTTAATCCTGAATTTATCTACCACTTCCTTTACAAAATTGTATTGTTGGAGAAAAGTGGTGTCTGAGGTAGGGGAGAAAAATTGATTAGGACTGAAATTCCCCCATTCTGATATCCCTTCCCCCAAAAAAAAAAAATTGTTGGCAAATTTTTTTATTTTTATTTTTTATTTTGAGAGAGAGAGAAAGGAATTCCAGATGATTTCTATCTGGATAGATAGTGGCACATTATAATGGCAGTCAGTACCCAGTGTGGTGGGGAAAAATTGGGAGGATTTAGTTTGTTTTCACTCCACTCTAATTTAGCCAGAAAATGAACATCAAAATACCCTAACCAAAAATCCATATTTATCCTTCCTACAAATTTGCATGAGACACACTTCAAGCTTTTATTCTTAATCTTGTTATCACTGCTTTCTTGTTTTTTGTCGTTCTGAGGGATCTGATAACTCTCTTGACTGAAATGATCCCCAAATCTGTCTCTCACTCTCTCTACCCAGAGCTTTACACACACATTTCCAACCTTTTGCTGGGCACTTCCCCAAGGATGTCTTCTATCCAATCTACAACAAATCCTTTATCTACTCCCCAACCTGCCCCTTCTCCGGAATTAACTCTTTCTGTCACCCAGACAGAAATCCCAGAATAACCTGAACTCGCTCCTCACTCTGCATCACCCAGGTCCAGGCAGTTATCAAATATGCTGTTTCAACTTCGCCAGAATCTCTCAAATGCCACTGACACCGCCCTGGGGACGCCCTCGCCTTCTCCGCTCCAGGCTCTACATCGCTGCATCTGTTAGCCCGAAAACCAAGTTCTTGTCACGCTTTTGCTGAAGTGTCCATCAGCTCCTCACTTCCTTCAGAATCGGCCTGACATACTAGAGCCAGAGTTCAGATCTGCTGGGATCAGGTGTTTGCCTGCCTTTCTCACCCCCCACCCCCCGCCCGCCCAGTATATTCATCATGCAGTATATTGTCTCACCACATGAGACTCTGTGCTAGCTCCTACAAAGGCCATCATGAACGTCCCCCTTCCCTGTGATTCTGCAATGCCCAGTGTTAATCCCACTTCCCTCATGAAGCACCCCCAAATTCTCTGAGTTCGAACTCACTAGCCCTTTCTCCACGATCCCACAACACTTACTGTATCTCTAATTCTTGCCTGTGTTGCAGTCGTTAGTTTTAAAGATAGCAAATACCACACCACAAACCCACCCTCCCTGAAACACAGTTTTCCATATATTAGGCACTCAAAAACGTTGGTGAAAAAAACATAAGGATCCTATAAGGGGAAGAATGACTGTACACGAAACTGATCAATGCAATTAAAGTGCATGTGATTTGTGGATAATTAAATAGGTAATGAAATAATTACCATGGTGGATGATCCCATTTTCTAATAACGCTTGTCCCAGATGCACACCTTCTTCAGGCCTGTGAATCTCCCCAATTTCCAACAGCCAGGACACAAATTCACTGAAACAGAAATCCAGTGAAAAAGTTAAATAGTTCATTTTCTCCCCCGGGAAGTCTATCTGTACCATGCATTCACCAAGCAACTATGAAAGGAGTCTCAAACTATTATATAAAAAAATATTTGCAGTGCCTTACAGCATATATTTTTTTTCACATATGAAAAGCCAAGTTATTTAAATTGGACTCTGTTCTAGAAAACCCATGTCCATACATTCAGACTTAACCTAAACTATACTTAATAACTATCTAACTCTAATAAACACAATGGGAAAATTTTAAAGCAGCTTTAATTATAAGGTTACCATCCACATAAAGGCAAATTTGGGACTAAAGAAAATATAACAAATCCTAACGATAGCTAATAGACAGAATTAGATAGAGTAATAATGACTAATTTAAGAGATAAACTCTTGGATGTGGCTTTCCAGGGGGTCTGAAACACCCAGAGGGCAAACAAAACAAAACTGCATACCCGGTATGGTAGACAGAATTCTAAAGATGTCCTCCCACCCTCTATCAAGAATCCCACCCCTTGGTTTTTTTCCATCAAATCCTAATCTAGGCAGGTCTATGAATGGATTTTGCATATGTAATTAAAATCCCAACTCAGTTGACCTTAAAATATGGAAACTATCCCAATGGGCCTGACCCAATCGGCTGAGCCTTTCAAAGCAGACTTTTCTTCAGGCTGGTGGCACAAAAGGAAGTGAGAAAAATTAAAAGCATGAGAAAGATTCGGTGTGCCACTGCAGCCTTTGAAGGTAGAAAGGCCATGCAGCTAGAAAGGCAGGCATCTTGTCACTGAGAGAGGCCTTGGTCCACAGTGAACATGGAAGCCAGACGTCATTCTTACAACCACAAAGGGCTAGATTCTGCCAACAACCAGAAGGTGCTTCGAAGTGGATTTTTCCTCAGAGTTCCAAGATAAGAGCCCGACCCAGCCCACACCTTGCTTTTGGCCTTGGGACACCCTACCTAAGCACAGAACCTAGTATTGCTCACCTGGACTTCTGACCTACAGAACTGTGAGCTGACAAATGGGTGTTGTTTCAAGCCACTAGGTATGGGACAATTCATTTTGCGGAGATAGAAAATTAATACACACCAAGAGACAGAAAAGTTTTAGTACATCCTTTTCAAATCTTAAAATTACTTGGCAAATTCACTGTTGTATCTAAACTGTCACCCATAAGGAATACTCCAGCACAAAACCATCTATCAGAACTGTCTACCACACACATCTGCTGTGGCTGCAAGAGGCCACCGAGGATTATAGCTCACATCTTTCATCATTTCGGGAGGGGGCAAGGAGCCGCAGTCATCATAGATAAGAAGGATGATATTTCGTAACACTTAGGAGAGCCTCAGCGCAGTAGTAAATTTTTTTTAAGGCCATGTGGTAGCATTAAGAGAGCACTAAATACAGAGACATTTAACAATAAAAATTTTATCACGCATATGTTATAAAAATCTAACATTTGACTTTTTACATAAACTAATGAATATATTTCAGAAAGCTTTCATTTTAGCACAGAGGCCAGAAAAGCAAAGCTATGGAAAGTGTTAGGAAATTCCTTTTCCATTTATTTCAAAACCAAAAGCAATACACACGGCTAAAGTCAACGAGCCATGAAACTTAGAACTCTAAATATGGATATCTATTCCAAAAAAAGGACATTTTAAGGCAGAAGTTGTTAAAGTGTTTTTTATTCTTCTATGAAATAAGAACCACTCGAGAGAAAAAAAAATGAAAGAAGGTGGAATACAGTAGAGCTGTTAAGACAGAGTGCTTTTCAATAAGATAATCTGGATGCAAATCCTGCTTCTGCTTCTAATAGCTGTGTGATATTGGATTGGTGGCTTCAGCTCTCTAAGCCTCAGTTATCATCGTCCATAACAAAGAAATGATAAGAGGAATATCAACCTCGTAGTGCTGTCACAGGAGTGAGCGAGCTGATAAATGTCAGGAACCCAGCACAGCGCCTGGCACCTTGCGAACACTTATTAAATGTCAGCAGTTGACAAGCAGGTTGAAATGGCTGGTATGTAGCTAAAGTGTAATTCTACATTTCTGATGTCACCAGATTCCTGAACATGTCAAATTCAGATGAGGGAAAGAACACCTTTGAAGTGCTGCTATAAATTAGTGGAGAAAAGGGAAGGGGTAAGAAAAGAAGCTAATGAGTAGCTTTATTGTGGGACCTGCTCAAGTAACAAGGAGGTCCCAGGAACACTGCACCGTGACCATGATCCAATCAGAAACCATGTCAAATGTGGGCTGTAAGGGAGAGAGAGGGTGCCATTACGGAAGAAGCCACAATTCACACGGCTGACATTTGCTGTGTCTCGCCTATGTATTAGGTACTCCGGGGAAATTTGCATATTGCAACTACCTAGCACTACCGCCATATGAGACGGTGGGGCAAAGGGTGAACAAAACCCCTTCTCCTTCAGTGAGGACACATTTGACCCTGGGTTAACATTCTGGTTCTGTTTCACTAGGAACCTGAGGAAGGCAGGGTGTCAATTGTATTCGTAGGCAGCATGGCTTATGGTAAAAATGACCCCAATGGCTAAGTCGCATATTCATAATACCTGGTGAGAAGCCATAACTTGGAAGTGACTCTTGTAAGTAGACATGAACCTGTGGGAACCTCGGAAGTTATGCCTGTGAGGGAGTTACAAGATATAGCGTCTTCTTTGCAACATGAGGTTTCTGAGCAAAGGTGGGCTCACATCTGCTCTTCACCTTTCACAAGAGACACCACCTGGGGGACTAGACACTGGCGACACTAGCTTACTGGCAGCTGGGTGGCCTGCGGTGAGGACCACGCCTACTGAAGAAGAGACCCCTTGCTGCCCTGCAAGCACACGGTTTCCTGGCCTATATATTATTCTAACAGGGCTGGGAGCTGGTGGGGCCCATTTTCTGTGTCTGCACAGCTAATTAAGAAGACATTCCGGTAGTTACTACAGGTAAGCACTACAATTATCTTTATTTTTAGAGAGGAAATTTCTCAACTAGCCAGTGGCAGGAACAGATCTAAATGGAGACAGTGTGATTGTGAAGTCTGGGCTCTGAACTACCACTCCAGGCTACTTTTATAATAGAGTCAGCATTGGCAATAACCAAGAACTTGACCATGTTCAACTCTAGACCCCTAGTTTCGGAATCTTTACAAAAGGTAAGTATGCATTCGAGGATGAGAAATAACATGCAGGAAGAAGCCAGCCCACAGCCTGGCCTACATATCTGAGACAGTCGTCTTTCCCCTTGGCCCTGCCTGCCTGCTTAGCCCAGCAGGGGCTCCCCATGCAGCTGTCTGCAAAAACCAAGGACCCAGTCCATCTATGCTAAACACCCAGGCGACACCCCTGCCTGTTGCTCTGGGCCCCCACACGAGCCACTGTTTCAGACCCTTCGTCCTGAGCCCAGCTGTCAAAATCCTGAATCAACTGGCAGCTGAGACTGTGTCTTCGGTTCTCTAATCTTTGACTTTCAGGTCCTGTAGTCACATCCTTGCCAAGCTCTGTCCCCTAGAGCCAAACCTGCCTGCCTGTCAGCCTCTGCCTGACCCCAGCCTCTGCTTCACCCTTAGAACACAGTATATTAGAAATGATCCAAGTCATAAATGAACGGATGGATGCCTTGAGTTTTTTTATAATGAGTCCTGGCTCTCTGTCCATTCTATCACCCCACTATGGTCCAGGGAATGTTGACAGTAAACACATATTCATAAATGCTTAGGAGTATTTTTCTTAAAGGAAAACAAATCATTAAAAGAGAGTTAACATGTAGACAGTGAAAATACGAAAGAAATATATACTCCCAGACTACCAACCCTACCTTCCAAGGAAGCATTTAGGGAACGTTGTCAGTTTTCTTTTTCGGTCCTTGATCAGGTTTCCTTGTTTGCACATCATTTTATAGAGTTTCTCACCCTGTTCAGAGATCATTACCCAGGTGTCTTGCTCCATTCCTAATTTTAAACCTGTCCAAAATGAAACAAAGGACAGGTCACTGAAAACGTCTCTTCGTTCATTCATGCCTTCATTAAACAAACATTTGTTGCATTTCTACCAGGTGCTGGGGGCTATGAGTACAAAGCTCATACAATAGAGCCCTGGTTTTCAGCAGCTCATGGGGACCAGGGAGACAGTCAAGGCAAGATGTCCAGGGCCACGTGGCACTTTTGTGCAAACTGCGTCTCAAAGACACATGGTTTGGCCCAGGCAGGAAGAGCAGCTGTATCCCAGGTCCTATGGACCCTTCTGTAGGACTAAGTCAGAACAAGTGGACAGCGTGGCTCCAGGGGCAGCCTTAGAGAAAAATCTGTGACCCAGCGGAGATACATTCATTGCACCTGACCTTGTCTGAGAAATGTTTGGAAAAGCTTCACAGAAGGGCCCTGTTTAAATGCATAGGTGTGAACAGGCTATTCAGAGAGAGAGAGAAAGTATTCACAAGAGCTAACTAACTGAGGTGAAGCAGCCCAGAAACACCGGGCCCTGGGTTTCAGGTGAGAGGACAGGAGATGAGCCAGTGGGTTAGGAAGGGCCCTGCTCAACTGCAGTTTCAATGGACTTCAGTCCTTAAGTCCTGGGCAAACGTCTAAGTTTTAACCAGAGGGAGGGGAAGGCAGCCTCGTGCGGGAAAGAAAGTTGTGTTACTTTGGAAACTAAGCTCAGAGGACAAACTGAAAGGGAGAAGAGGGGGCGATTTAAAAAAAACGGAGACCCTTAGGAGGGAACTGCAACAGGACAGAGAAGTTCAAGCCCTTGCAGACAAAAAGACGGGCAACAGGACAAAGAGAATGAAGTGAAGAAACACGGTGCCAGGTTAATTGTAGGTGTGAAGGCGATAGAAGTCAAGACGGCTTCCAGGCTTTTGATGTGAGATCTGGATGGGGGTGGGGAGGCACAGTGGGCAAAGGGTTTCAGGTAAGGAGGAGTCTAGCACTGACTGAGCAGGCTGACTTTGGATGTTCAGGCCGAGTCTAGGGGCCAATGGAATACATGAGTAAGAGGCTCAGGAGAAAGAACAAGGCCAGACATAAAGACTGAGAACTTGACAGTGTAAAAGGGGAAGTGAATCTGGTGGGAACACGTAACCCAGGCCAGGAATCTAGCTTAGAGGAGACCAGTGCCAAAGCTGAGATCCTGGGAACACGGATGCTTAGTCAATGGATGGGACTAACCAAGAACTATTGCAGAAGAAGAAATACTTGAATTATTATTTCAGTCTAGCTACAAAATTTCTTACCAAAATTTTATTATTTTACAATGTAAAAGCCATTAACATTTGTCAGTAAAAGTGAATGATCCATTAAGGAAAGCGCCTGTTAACATAAACAGATTTACAGAAAGTTCTTTTTTTTCTTTCTTTCTTTCTTTCTTTCTGTCTGTCTTTTTCCTTCCTTCCTTCCTTCCTTCCTTCCTTCCTTGTCTTGGGTACATCTATATGTACAGCCATTCTTTTAAAAAAGGTTCAATTTGATGAAAAGTTCAGTTTACCTTTTAAATAATTTGTTATATTTGAATGTATTGCTAAATTAAAAAAACAAAGAGTCAGCTATGCATTCATAATCTTGTCCTAAAAATCCCTATCTGGTTCTTCATCCAACATCAAGCAATGGAGTAAGTATGGAGAAATGCTTTGGAAATTTTCACACAAATGTGTACTATGGATATTTTAATCAAAGCAGAAAATTTCTTCAAAGGAAAATATCTGAAGATGGAAGAAAGGGTTCTTTATGTTCCAACATCTCATCACCCATGAGATGTTTTATTCCTAGATCTCTGGGGAAAGGAATAAACACTGTTGTGTCTCTTATCAATTATTTGGTAAAGAAACTAGTAGTTATACAAGTATTTCTATTTCCTCACTGAATTACAGAAATACGTTTACTTGCAGATAAACTTCACACATCTGAATACTGCCAGACAAAACACCTCCTACAAACTTTGCTAAAATCATGAAGCAAATTTGAGCTAGGCCACCTCATATGAACAAGCTCTTTATTAGGTTAGATTAGATTATATTCAATAGTATTGCAACAATTCCTAAAAGTTCATATATATCCAAAGTGACTTATTCGGCAATTAGGACACTAACATATTTGGTCTAGGAATTGTCACTGTGCTATTAAATATAGAAAGAACAACTGTTTGAGGCCCTACAGTTCTGCATATTGTTGAAGCTTGACTCTTAAAGAAAACTTCTGTGAGGATACTTTAGAAATGGTGAGGATGAAGTGCAAAGAAAATTAAATAAATTTTAAAGCAAGTGAAACTATTTGCTGTAGACCGAATGTGGGTGTGCCCCCAAAGTTCATATACTGAATCCTAACCCGCAATGGAATAGCATTAGGACGTGGGGCCTTTGGGAGGTGATTAGGTCATGAGAGTGGAGCCCTCATGAGTGGGATTAGAGCCCTTGTAAAAGAAACCCCAGAGAGTTCTCCTGCCCCTTCTGTTATGTGAGGACGCAGTGAGAAGATGGCCATCTATAAACCAGGAAACCGCCTTCACCAGATTTAGAACCAGGCTTCCCAGCCTCCAGAACTGTGAGAAATAAATATCTCTTGTTTATAAGTCATGAGTCTATGGTAATTTGTTTTAGCAGCCTCAACAGACTAAGGCATTATTTAAACGAAACTGCCACTCACAATATGTATTTGTTTTGCTAACTATGTAAGCCTACTCTTTTATTTTTGTAAGTAACGATACTGGAAGCCTACAAAAAGTACTTTCTCATGGGGCTCACATCACATAGGAAATGCAACTGAACATCATACACCTTTCTACTTCCTCATCACTTTTGCCCATTATCTGCTTTCCTGCTAAGTTAGAATCGTCACAAAGTACAATATTGCCCAATGAATATACCCACCTTTCCGCCGTTCTCTTTCTTTCAAAATAGCTTCAAACCATTCATGTTTCTCTTCAGGTGTTTTTGCCATACACACAAACCATTTATTTTTGGCTGTGTTATGTATCTTCCATCCATTAACAACGATGTGTCCACTGCTATGGAAGTCAGCTGCAAATTAACAGGCAAAAGTGAATGAGCAAACGTTATCGACAGTATTATATCAGTGCAATCATTCAATTTATAAAAGTTCCAAAACCAGTGAATTCTTCAGAATATCTTTGCTTTTATACATGTGTATCAAAGAACATAAAAATAAAAAATTTAATGAAATGTTTATATTTTGAATGCAGTCAGTGCTCAATAATGGAGCGTTTCTAAGTCATAACATTAATGTGTAATTAAACACCCAAACTAATTAACATTCCTTTCCACTATGTCCAAAAATATTGTGCAAGTTCCTAAAGCTATAAAAGAACTTTTAAATGATTTTCATCTCAATAATCAAGTATTCACGGTGTCAGATTCATTTTGCCTTCCTAACACTCCTTTGACACATTTTTCTAGGTTTCAGAGACAGACTATACCCCCATGGAACAATTTTCAATTATTGAGTGAATCACACAATAAGAATTGGACCAAATGAACAGAACATATTATAATAAGAGCGCATTTACCTAATCTACAACAAATGGAAATGTACAAACATCCATCCATTATCACTGCACACAGGAGAAAAGTACACATGCACTTTAAAACCACATCATTACATATAATTGGAATGAATAGAAACTTACCAAAAAAATGACTTTGAGTGTGAATTTACACTTATTGTCTTTTTCTAGGTCTCTCTACAATTTTGCCTAAACTGTCATGCTGGCTTTGAAAATGTCAACAGCAAACCCTCTACGTCAGTTTTCTGCCTAACAGCAGGTAGAGAACAGTGATGTTACTTGTAAGCAGCCCTTACTGGCATGACATTCTGCAAAGCAAAGATTCCAAGATGGAGACACACAGGACAAAGGCCTAAATGAGCACCAATTAAACTGACACTTTATTTGTTTCTCCTAAAGTCACTATGCAGTAATGATGGCTAGAGAGGAGGTGAGCCACCAAGCATTAAAAGCGATTTAGACTCTAAACTGACTTCATGGTACTGTACCTGTTTTTTGCTTGTTTGGTTATTTTTCCTCAAATGATCTATTTAATTTGGTAAGTTCTGAGTAGAGGCACACATGCTTGCCACTCATTCTCTGGTTAGCTGATTCCCACGGATTTTTTAGTTTCAACACCATCATACATTATCTTTGTTCAGACTTAACTACTGTATTTCCCCATGTATAAGACGCACCCTTTTTCAAAAAATTTGGGGTCTAAAAACTGGGTGTGTCTTATACAGCAGTTGCAGATTTTTTTTTTTTTACTTGCATTTCCCGCTTTTTCACGCTTGTTGTCTTTGTGTTCATTATTTTGCACTTGTTACGGGTATATTAGGTTATGTTTTGCTACGTTCTGCCCAGAAATGGCTCAGAAAAGATATTTGTACAGTGCTGAATTCAAGTTAAAAGTGATCTAGTTTGCAAAAGTGAATGGAAATCATGCTGCTGAACATAAGTTTGGTCCTCGTCCAACTGAGAAAACAATCCGAGACTGGCTATGGTTGGGAGTTTTGACAGTGATGAAGAATTGTATGAATTTTATGATGAATAAAACTTGAGTTCAATAACTTTATGTAATACATTTTTTTTCAAATTTCGGGCCCCAAAATTAAGGTGTGTCTTATACATGGGGAGCATCTTATACATGGGGAAATACGGTATTCAAAAGATGCAGTAGTGAATAAAGCTGTTGAGTTGTAGGGTCTTTAAAAATTCTGGGTTCCATTTGAACCGGGATAGAATTATATATTAGTCTGTATTTTATATGTATATGCCATAATCCCATTAATACTCAAGAACAATTTCTGATAATGTAGAGATCCAAACTGGCAGAGGATTTTGTCCCCCATAAAGAAATTACACTTTATTTCTAAAAGGAATTTTGTACTTTCCTTCTTACCTTTACATGTTTAATTCCTGCTCACATCCTATACAAAGCAGAACCTCATAATACATGTCAGATAAGTGTCAATGGAATCATTAAGGAAGCAAAAATTATTAATTTTTGGCTACACCACAATCCCTCAATACCACCAAAAATAACCAACTGAGAAACAATAATAAATTGGTAGGAAAAAAAAATCACACTGTCTATGTTCATACACCATCCTACCACATGTTGTCACGCTGCAAGGCCAGTATCACAAATAAGCCAGTTTTTAAGAAAGAATACAAATGATCAGGTGCTACTTTTTTAATGTATTTCCAAGTCTCTACTGTGAAAATTTCCATGAAAATTAATTCTAGGAAATTCAACAGCTTTCCTACTTAGCTCTTAAGCTGGATTTTTTTTATAGCATCATGATCAAAGTAATATCCTCAGAAAAAAAATCTTCAAAGAAAAATTAAGTTTGAATTCATTGAAATGAGAGTTGGAACTAGAGACTGGTAGAATGGAAATTTGGCCAGAAACTCAATGGCTGCCATCTTTCTTAAACATGGGAAGTAATGAATAGCATTAATATATTAAAATAAATATACAAATTTTTATATTTCTGAATGTCATATTACCATTGAAATAATTTTCTTTCCATTCTGAGGTATGACTATGATATAATCCAAGTTATTAACATTATAAATAAAAGTATAATCATATTGATTTTTCAAAAGATTTGAGATAGTTATGGTATTGACTAGAATATTAGTCTCATTTCAGATGCAATTATTTCTTCTGCAAGTTTTGAGCTACATCAAAGCAATTAGTGGTCTAATGGAGTCCTTTACTTAGAAAAGCATTTTACTTATACCTACAGTACACAAAATTATTTGGTTTTTCTATAATATAGTCAAATAGCCCTCCTCTCCATTATTTCACCTTTTTCCTCTGACTGCTCAACTTAACAAAGTATCTCTTAAGCTCTAATGCACTGCACGTAAATTACTCAAGGTGAGTTGTCTGTCTTATGAGGGAGTTTACCAATGGCATTTCATTTTAAATCTACGAATCACTTACCTGTCCCATCATCCACATTCTCCACTTCCATCACTTCTGTATTGATCCGGCCACGGAAAAGGTACCGATGTCCATCTGTAGATGCCTTGCTATTCTTCAACCGTCTTATAATGGAATGACATCACAAACACATGATTAGTCTACTTAATGCAAAAGAATGTTGAAGCAATATCAGTTAAGCAAATCTTTGAAAGTGATAGCAATTCAATCATGATATCAAATGTTAGGCTCTTGGTGTTTTTCACTTCTAGCCTCCCATTCATCTTACAGCACTAGTTTGTTTTACAACCTGTGACTTATATGCTAGTTTTTTAAATGAACTGAAGCTCTGAGCACAGGACAATATATAGGTGAAAGGGTAAATATTTGCTTTCGCTCAATATAGGACATCAAAGGTGCCCAGGAAACTCCAACAGCCTCTAATACCTTGATCTCCTTCACCTTCATTTCTCAATTTTCAGTAACTTGCTGGCAATTCCCATTTTTTTCAAGCCCTGGTAAAATTCAGTTAGTACCCATGATCCCTCTGCAAACAAGTTGACTGTGTTGGAGGGTCTTGAGTGTCATCTGGAACGTAACTATTTTTCCTCCATTTTTATGATATGATAACAGTATACTTGTTGAGTACGTATCTTAATACACTTATGGTCATTTGTAAAGGTCTTTTATTTAATAGTCCAAAACATGCCAAAACTTTGTGTACAGCAAACCCAGTACCGACCATTAATCTGTAAAAGTACGTAACACCACGTAAAAACATCCAGATTTACAGAAGACCATCTGTGATAATGAGTTAGGCGGTTATGTATGTTTGTAGATGAATCGCTGACCAGTCAGGAAAGATCGTTTTAAAAACTGGGTCTTTTAAATTAAATTAAAGAGGAAAGATTCTAAGGAATGATTCAGGTGGATTAAAGAATACCTAGTCACTCGAGAGATTTCAACTGTCCTGAAATATCCAAGTTGATTCATTGACACACATCTGGCTCACAATTTAATATATTGAACTAATTATTAATTCATTGTGTAATACAGGCACACCTAGCAAAAGGTAAGATGTAAACGTATACCACCTTCAGTGCCCTCTCTCCTCCTTTCCTTCCCAGTTAGATACCTGCCCTGGAGCAGAAGGGGCAGATGCAGGGAGGTGTCCTAAGGTGCCTTCACACTCCCTGAGTTCCTTGTTTGGAAAACAGTGTATATTCCTGCTTATCTGTCTAAACCCTCATCAAAACTCCATAGCCCTTCATCACTACTAAAGAAAATTAACTCAAGTGATTAATTCATCTAATGAAGGGTCTATCAGCCCCAGGCCTCACGTTCCTGCACTCCCAAGTTCATCGTGAAAGCAACCTCTAAATGCCCTTTGTTAATAAGCCTAAATAAATGCTATTAATTAGGGATTTAGGCCAGGTAGCTCTGAATATTGGCATTGCTGCAGGTCAAAGTTAAGAATGCAGAGCAGACTAAATATGCAGGTAATTGCATAGTCTCTCTGGTAAGAAATGGAATCCTGGTGTCTTGCAAAAAAGAATTTCTTATAAGTTGATACATCATATGTAAAACCAATCATATTTCTAAAAGCTTAACATCATTGATAACAGTTTTAGTCACAGGCAAATTATCATGGCATGGAATCTATCATTGGCTCCTATTTCCCAATGTATTCTTTTTCTTTGTGATCCTGTTGTGAACTTTGTACAGGCTTTTTATATTTCTCTTGACCTACAGATAATAACATTTAATATGAAATTCCAATAAGTGTCTGATCAATACTATAACACTTAGCTCAAACAGGGATCTTTGGTACCTTCAGAAAATGGCTCTATTGAAGTAAATATTGAAGTAGAAAGATTAAAAAGCCTATGGCTTGAAAATAATTTTACTCTACATTGTAATGTTGAGTATTTGCATATCCTGAGTCTATGATTTCCCTCCTAATTAAGTGTTTTAATGATCACCAGGATACATGTACAGGAATGTTAATAAGAGAAAAACTGGAAACAACTCTAAAGTCCATGGATAGGAGAATAAATACACTGCTATTAATTAAGCTATGATATATTCAACCAATGGAATATTACGTAGCAGTTAAGATGAATAAACTATTGCTACACACATGAATATATAGTTTAGAAAGCATATTGTATATAAAATATAAGTTGCAGATGACTAAATACACTGAAACTCTCTTATAAGGCTCACAACCAAGCCAAACCAAGCAATATCATGTTATATGTACCAAATCCTACATAATACACTATTTCTTTTAAATACTATGAATAGTTTCTCCTAAGACTAGTAGCGTTAGAATTATAAAGAGCTAAGGTCGCCTACATAGCACTCTTGTCTTGAATGAATGTAACTCTGAAATGAAAACAAATTCAGCAGGTCCCTGCTTATTGTAACCATCACACTATGGAAGTTTGGAAAAGGTTCATTTTACTCATAGTTTCTGAAGGATGGTTAGAGCTTAGATTGTACATGGTGAAGGAAATGAAGTATTCTGAAGTGAAGGAAACAGACGGTGGATTCACACCACTGCAACTCAGGAGGGGAATGGACATGCAGACTATTTAGGGGTCTCCATTTCCAATCACTACGTACTTTGTCCGTGTTACACATATACATTCAGGATATTCGCTAAACTGCAAGATTTGAATTTCATAAAACTTTTATTGTTATTTAACTTATTTAAATACTAAGGCGATGAGACTATAAATGATATCATCATTTGTACACTCTTCATTTTACAAAATCTTTGGACTTAAAGGCAGGCATACACAGAGGTGTCAAAAAAATGGATACACATTTTAAGAAAGAAAAAAAACTGTATTAAAATTATACTATTCAATGTATACCAATAACAAAAGATGAATATGAGTCACATTTGACTTCTGCAATTACAAGAGGTGCTCAAAGTGGTTACCATCAGTGTACAGACATTTCTGATTACAGCGAACTATTGCTTGAGCAATGCTGACCAAAGTGTTAACAGCTCTTAAAATGTGTATACATTTTTTTGGCACCCCTGGTATGCATATATATATATATATATATATATATATATATATATATATATATATATGTGTGTGTGTGTGTATATGTGTGTATATATAAAAGAGTTTATTATTAGGTCAACTGTTATAAAAAAAGATCTCATTCTCAAATGGGTGCTTTTAACAACTGCACCTAAATATATTAATTAACTCAATGAGGGGGGGATCCTTTCATAATGTATTATGTATGTCAAATCATCATGTTGTACACTTTAAATAGCTGACAATTTTGTTTGTCAATTATACCTCAATAAAGCTGGAAGAAAATAACTGTACCTAAACAACTTGAATACACTATTGTTTCTTAATGAGTTATATGCAAGTAAAATTAACAGCCCCTTCTACAGCTTCAAAAGCCTATTTCTAGTAATCCTAATCTTGCTACCAGACACAAAGAAATTAGAAAAGCATACTAGAAAAAATAAACAGGTTCATTTCACATGTGGTAAAGAGCAATTTTTTCAAAACGCTCGTTAAGACAAAGATGACGACAATTTAATCAACTTTCGGCTCTAATCCCAACCTCTTCCCTTTCATGAAGGTACATGGTACCATTTCACTGAAATGAATATGTCCTAAATACAGTCAAGAAGAAGCACAGAGAGGCTCAGGAAACTTCCCAGTTAAGTTAAACTTTACTATTTTGCTGAACCAACCTGCAAAAATTTTTCCCAGGAGTTCAAGAAAACATCCTATCGATAAGTACCTTCTGGAAAAAATAAATTACTTATATCCATGTCTCCAAACAACATTACATCCATAATACATAATACATAACATAATTTAAACTAATGATGGCTAGGTTATACCAAAGACTTGTTTGGGTTTCATTCATTCAATCACTTATTCACTTAGTCAACAAAGATTTCTCCAGTGTCTATAACGTGGCAGGGCTGCTTCAGTCTCAGAGGAAATAGCAATGAAAACGCAGGAGACCTTTGTCCTCATGGACTTAAGTCTAATCTTGTAAAGATGGCAGGAAGTAAACACATAAATAACGGAGATAACATCAGCAAGCCCTTTCCAGATAATGATAGAGAATGGCTGGGGGGCTGCCTGAGATGGGGTGATCAGGAAAGATATTTCTAAGGAAGTGATATTTAAGTGAGATCTGAAAGACATAAAGAATCCAGCCACAAAAAACTCAGACGGAAGAGCATACGAGGATGAAGAAATAGCCAGTGCAACATGGAAGAGCAGAATTTTTTATTTCCTCTCCTAAAACTGTTCCTCTCCCAGCTTTCCCCATTCACTGATTTCCTTGCTCCCAAAACCTAGGAGTCAGCCTTGGCGCTTCCCTTGTCCTCAACCTCCCACATTCAGTCCATGAGAAAATCTTATTGATTCTACATGTAAAACATAAAAATCTCTCCACATCTCTTCACCTACCCTAGTCCAATTCACCAGTCTCTCCTAACTGGCCCTCATTTACTGCTCCACCGTTATACTCTCCACTTTAGACAAAAGTAAAGTGCTTTAAGGAGGAAGGGCTCCCCTATGCTTACATACTGCTGAGAAAACAAGTAAAACCTTTAAGTAACAGAAAAGTGACCACTTCATTAGAAAACGTAAAGGTCAGTGGTGACTTTGACTTTGAGCTTAGTGGAGCCGACTGGGATGTTGACAATGGAGATTTCAATTTTTATAACTGCTAGTCTCAACAAAGTAAAGGAATAAGCACACACAGGTGGCTCAGGGGTCATGAAAGAGGATACTGTTGCAGGTGAAGAATATGTGGGTTTCCGGGTCCAAATATTGTATAGATCTTCCATATGAGTTCTGAACACACAAAAAATGGTGACAGGGACAGCCAGTTGGCTAAGGTGGTTAGAGCACAGGCTCATGGCACCGAGGTTGCCCGTTCGATTCCCGTGTGGGCCAGGGAGCTGTGCCCTCCACAACTAGATTGAGTACAACTACTTGACTTGGAGCTGATGGGTCCTGGAAAGACACACTCCTCCCCAATAAAATATCTGCAAAAAAAAAAATGGTGACAGAAATAGGGTGGGGAAAAAAGGGATATAAGAGCTAACGCAATCCCTGAATTCATGTGTGGCAGGGAGATGTGAAGTGTTCTGTGAAAAGGGTTGCACAGGGGAAGCTAATGGGCAGGAAGGACTAAGGGCATGAATTTCACACGTGCTGGGATGTTTGAAGGAAGACGAGGGTGGCTGGGGAGCAACATTAGGAAACAGAGAGCACACCTACCTGTCCGAAAGAATCTGAGCTAAGTGGGCTAGGAGCAACAACAAAAAACTTTCCTCTAGAAAGCTCTTGGGGAGGTAGTGTCATCGAATGACAGTCACACTTCAGTTAGGTTTTGTTTTGTTTTGTTTTTTTTCTGAGAGTAGAGGAGCAAAGATTTTTAGTGAAGCGAAAATACAGCTCTCTTACGAGAGGGGGTACCCGAAACTGGGATGCCCTTCAGTTATGTTTTATAAGATGAAGTCATAGAAGAGGCTGAGTGTGTGGAAGTTTACTGACAAGATCGTGAGTTCCTAGGACCACAAGGGACAAGATGGAACCTGTGAGATGGATAAACAATTCCTGAAGTGTTACCTGTTTATCATCTTACCTGTGTTTTCTTTTGCAATACACCAAAAGGTTGTCAAAAAGAAAGAACACCCGTTCTTGAATATTTCCAGAAGAAATTTTCAGTAAGACGCCACACATGAGCATTTCAGTGCAGGTGTCGGTGATGTTGGACCCCTAGGTGAGGAAAATGGAGATGATATCTGATTACTGCACAGAAACGGTCACGTGTAATTCTTTTTCTCCTTCAAGGCAAACTTGTTGTTATTTTTAAGAGGCAATAGATAGGCAGCAGAGAAGTTCAAATATCTACACACTGAATTGAGGGCTGCTTCCCTTCCAGTCTCATCGTGGTCAGTTTAGAGGACACAACTAAAGGGAGACACACCCACTCCTAAGGGTCTGAGCTAAGTGGGTTAGGAACAACAACAACAAAATCTCTCCTCCAGAAAGCTCCTGGAAGGTATGTCATCAAATGACAGTCACATTTCAGTTAGGGGAGCAGAGGTCTGAGCCTGAGGCAGTCCTGACTGCTTCCCAGGGCCCAGGGCAGAAGAGGTGTTTATCACATGTCACACGGTCACACGTACACCTACCATTATTTTCACCCCTATGGTGTATTTCATCATCACTGAATATTCACTTAAATCTGCGTTAATAACGTTACTCTAACGGTGAGTATTTTATCTTCATTTAGAACACTGATGCTCATTTTTGAAATTGAGATATTTATTCTTTCGCAAATACATCTTTAGTCATTGAACGACCATGTGTAATAACACTTTGATCTAAATGAATACTGAAGTCAGGTTTTTAACATTTCTACAACATGTCAGGCAATGTGTTAAAGATTTTCTCCTGGTATTTAATCTCTAGCAAGCTGGTCTCTCTATTCCTAAAGTTTTAGAAGAAGAAAAAAATGTGTATTGAATTAAATCAACTTTGTAAACTGTTTCATGGGTCACCATGTAGACGTCAAAGGAAGGAGATTGTGGTCTGTGAAAAAAACTGTGATGGGGAAAAAAATGCTACCCGTGAAAATCAACTAGTTTAAGTGTAGTGATATACCACAGTCATAAACCAACATTTGAGAGGTAAGGTGGAAAGAGTAAATTTTTAAAAATAAGAGGGCTTTGCATAAATCATTAATTTTGAACTGCCCTAAAGCCATTACATGTAATGTAATGTGTATACGTACATATTTAATGCAGATACTTTTAAATAATGTTTTTTTACCCATATGATTCATAGTCCTGCTGTCTTTTAGCAATTCTCTAAAATATAACCAAAGCGATATACTTTTATCATTGAGATGATTTATTTTCAATGCAATTTCCCTTTAGAAAGCAGCTACATTTATTATGTAAAATCAGAGACTGTTTGTTTGCAATGAATTATATATAGAGAATTAAATACAGTAAAACCCCAGCTAGGAAGTTACATGGATAATTCTAAGCCTGGTTGCTTTTATTAGATCAGGCAAAGAAGGCTGACTGAATAGTTCAAGGTAAGAAGTAATCATCAATAAATAACTGTGATCAGTGGTGGGAGACATACTCATCCAGGCCCCTCTCATTCCAGAAGCTTCTCTCTTTCTACTCCAAGCTGTGCAAACCTATCTTATCATTCCTCCATCACCACTGCGCCAGCAGTGCAAAGGGGTGAAATCCATTGAGGGACGCCCACCCATACGTGTCCATTTCACAAAAGAAACAGAACCTGCACGACAGAAATACCTTTACAAAGACTGAATTTGAAACAACTGCAGGATGTTCAACTCTAACAATGAGGAAGTGAAAAATCTCACGGTACATCTGTGAACCATAAACCAGAACAGGGTGCTAAAGAGGATTAGAGAACATCAAAGGAGCAGAATCATGAAATAGATATTGTAATCTAAATGGAACCAGGTCAGAATCACTGCCGTTCACCAAACAAGCCAAGAGTATCTAAAAATAGTGAGAGGGCACTAACAATGAATGCATAGCTACAGTGTAATTATGTCTACATTTCATTACCATTCAACCCCACATGTACCACTGAATCTTAGATGCTGGGGACCTAGAGCATCAGACATGACCCCTGCTCCCAAGAAATTTGTGGAAGAATCAGATATGTGAACACAAAATGAAATGCAGTGTGCTCACTGTAATAACAGAACATTTTAAAAAAATGAGAGTTGGCATGAGATAACGGTGATGAATATCAGGGATGGCCGTGTGTTTATGATTATGCATGTTTATAATTAATGAGACAGCTCAATCCATGCTGTGGTTTCAGGTTTCAGTCATTCTCCAGTTATTTTCTCTGTCAAGTTTATGAAGCACACCATTTAAATATCACCTTCCAATATGGCTAAGAGATCCGTCTGAATGGATGGGACAAACAATGACTTCAGTCATAAAGCCTGGGACCTCAAGCAGCCCATTTTGGCAGCGTTTCTCACCAACAGCGTCTCTTTCTGTTGGGTGTGCCTCATGTTACAGGGTACAGCAAGAGAACAGGAACAATTCAGAATCTCATTTGTAGAGAGTTGAATACTATTTGAATCTATAATTTGAACTATAGAACTGGCTACTAATTCTATGGTCAGCATACACGAAACACGATTACATTTCAAAGCACCATTACAGAATTTAATGTGGAATCGTAATGAATTTCATGAGTGGACACTTGTTAAGTGCCAAAGTATGCTTTCAGAAAAGGATACTTTCAGCCAAAAAAGGCAATGAGAAGCATGTGTATTTATTTTATGGCTTCTTTTCTAATTTCCAATGTTTCCTCAAACATTAAAATCATGATTTATGAAAAACTGCAATAATAGAACCAATCTCCTCCACTCCATAAACCCCATAAAAATAATATTGCCAAACCATATCTGGACTGTTTGAAAGGGTCAATCTATTTTACGTTAACAAGTTCCTCAATATAAGTTACATAGGGGTTCATTACTGATTTTTTGCAGCTATGAGGTGGCAAAAATCATTGTAATAAGAAACTATTCAGATTATCCGACCTATTATCAGCTCTCACTGCCTAACACCAGGGTCTATCTCATTCATCTTGTCAACTTACTGTTGTATGTCAACATAAAAAAAAGCACAGACTGATAAGAAAACATGAAATAGTACCATTTGGGACAACATGGATGGATCTTGAGATTATTATGCTAAGCAAAATAAGTCAGACAGAAAAAAATAGAAAACCATATGATTTCACTGATCTGTGGGATATAAAACTGAAAGCAACAAATGAAGAAGACAAAAAAAAACAAACAAAAAACCTCACAGAAGCAGACAATAGTTTAGTGGTTACCAGAAGGTAAGGGGGGAGGGGAGTGGTAAACGAGGGTAAAAGGGATCAAATATATGGTGATGGAAGGAGAACTGACTCTGGGTGGTGAACGCACAATGTGATATATAGATGATGTATTACAGAATTGTACACCTGAAACCTATATAACTTTACTAACCACTGTCACCCCAATAAACTTTAATTAGAATAAAAATAAAAATAAGAATATTTAAAATATTCTATGACTATAGAGAGGAAACCACAATCTTGGGGAACATGAAAGATGACAAGAGGCCTTGAAACTTTCTCACTCATATACAGCACACAGACCAAGATCTAACATAAGTAGACCCATTCACAGCAAAAGAAAAGAATACTGACAAGAATGACAAGTAGATGGGTGTTTCATAAGAGGACAGTTTCAATATCAAAGGAGTCTCTTGAGAAAATTAATGAGTAATTTAAATATTCTTTCAAAAATTCTTTTTAAAACACTATGAAAGTCAAGCATAAAATGAAGAGCATCACATTGTTTTATTCCATAATTTTGTCATAAAAATGCATGCCCTAACCAAAAAAAAACTCAGCATTTGATTCACTCTTTTTGAGATTCAAATTAACTGAAATTATAACCTAAATTTTGTTACATGTTAGATAAAATAAACTAATAATAAACATTTTCATTTAACCAAGATAATGTCCCAAACTTTCCCCATCTCCCACTAATTATGAAGTTTTGGTACCCCTTTTAAGTGGATTCACTTTCAGTGGTCTTTTTCCTGAACCTGTTATCTTTAAAAATGAGGACTAATCTATACATCAATTCCACCTCAAGGTACTAGACAAATTGTATCTACCAAATCTCCTTGTACAGAAGACAAAAAGAAACAGATCGCTTATGAAATAACAAGAGAACATGACTTGAAATCAATACACTGTCAGACACAAACTTCATCAAACACAAGCCACAGATTCCCAAGCCAACAAGAGGTGATTTTAAAAGGGTCTTGTAGCATTGTATTTCTGCATGTAAAATTGTAATCAAGGTGTCAAATTTCTATTGTTTCTTTTTACTTCCTAAAACATGATAATTATCTTGGATCTTATTTTTTCCCAACAGCTTCATAGGTTAATAATTCCTCTTATCTTTTATTATGATTTTTTTCCTCCTGATTTAAGAGCTCAATTCCAAACAGGCCTATCAAGGATGTAAAGCTGAATTACTAAATGACATAATGTTTATTGATACTCCCTTGTCAATATCATTCAGTATGATTCCAAAGACAACAGTAATCGTTACAATACTATATTGATCAACCAAAAAGCAGACAAAAAACTGTCCTGTTCTATGAGATGAATCAATGACTCTGATTAAGCAGCTAATTTCCAAGCACATTGATCATTGCTTTATAATTACCTTCAGTAGAATATCCTGTGGAAGTATTCCAATGTTGAATAAGATATATGACTGAGATATAGCAAATTATATTAATAAAAGGTAGAACTTCAAACATGAGCAATTAAAACAAACTACAAATCTTCTGTGGCAGTCACTACATAAATGCTGACAAAAACTCTAGTTTGGCTAATAGGCACGTTGCCTGAGAGATTTCACTGTAAAAAGTCTTCATTTGATAAATTAGAAAATAAGACCCTCGATAATTAAATAGCTTATTTGAAATTATAATCCACCTGAAGTGGAAATAATGCAAATCCATGATGTATCAGCCTCAGATTGCATTCAAGACAATTTTAGTTACTGAAGCAAGAGTGGCATCTCCGAGGTGGTCCGAGAAGGTCTGCAGATGCTCATGGAAGGAGCTACATGGGAAGCTGTTTCCCAATATTAGCTCGAGATTCCAAACCTCAAATACTCTTTAGGGAACTCTATGTCCTCTAATCGCCATGCCATCCGACATCTGTCCTTGGCCCTGTCTTAACCCCACGGAAGGCACTGTAAACATACACAAAACTGTCTGTAAACTGAGCAATAACCCCGGTTAGCAATTCAAGGAAAACTCTTTCACCACTCCCACACCCTCCCAGGGCCCAGATTCATCCTGGATGACTATGTCCCTCTGTCTTGTGCACCTGTACAGTCCCATCAGGTAGGTTCTCCTAAACTTCCTGGCAGGGACCAGGCCTGAGTACTCTAACAGCTTTCCCCTTCCTCGCTAAGGTGGTGGACTGACACGGGCAACCAGGTTCTTATCACAAGTTGTCAGCCAATTGGCTGGGCCCCGCTCCACACTGCAGTCCCTCAAAGTCCCCAAACTCCCAAATCACTGTGCCTTACGCAGTCATTTTCAAATCTCCTCAAGTCAAATTTGTGTTGCCACTCTTTGGAACCCGATATTCATATCATCACCCCTGTGCCTGCTGGATTTCTGGAAGTCATATCTGATTTCCTCCAGCCAGTTTCCTCTGTCTCAATGCTCCATTTTTCTCCTGCACTCTGAGTTGTATACGCAGCAAAGCTGGTGAGGTGAAGACTGGTGGGTGACAAGTGACAAAGTATGTATGACACAGTATGGCTCACATACATGCTTCCTTGGAATAACCGGCATGAACAGTACAAGAAACAACACATTTTAAATAATCATTTGTTTCTGTAGTAGACTCAATTTTTAGGATATACACAAAGAGGAAACAAAATTATGACAGATCCTATTCCCCCAAAGTGCCGAAAAAAGGAGTCTTTTGTTTTGGGAAAAGGCCTGGCCGATATCACTGACAAATCCTGCAATTTAAAGCAAGTTTGGTTTTTCTTCCAATAGCTGAGTGACAACAGAACAGCAAAAGCAAACTTTAGTGCATTTTTCTCATCCCAGCAGGACAACCACTCCCCAGAAAAAGAAGTACCATGATGAATCAACTGTAAAACACACAACCATTTTAACTGATTGAAATGAGTAGCATTCATGCTGAATGGGAGGTCACCCTGGACACTTGAAATGGAAGAATATAAATGAGCAGGAAGCAAAGTCAGATTCCAGTTAGCATTTTAAAAAATTCATGGGGAAGAATGGATAAATAGGAGAATTCCCTGAAGTCAATGTTTGAGGTTTCTTTGCAAATCTGAGTGGATATAATTTTAGATCTAAGTGGAAACCAACATACTGAAGATAAGAAACAAATTAGTCGATTATAAAGCTCTAAAGATAAAAGCAATCCACTTGGATTTGTGTGGTACAATATCTGATTAGAAAAACTTTAAAACTTCTTTGTACTTTTAAAAAAATGATCTCAATTGCTTACTTGATAAGAATAAAATTTATCATAGTCAAAAGCTCATGCTCATCTAAATTAAGGCAACTGAAAGAAAATTTTAGTTTATTCTTTTACCGTGCTAAAATAACAGCGAGCTCCATACCCATGAAACCTCTAGAATTCAAAGTTACCACAGATGAAAACATACTGCAGATTCTGAATAGCATTCTTCATTGGCTTTTTTGTCATTTTTATAAATCTTTCTTTAATGAATAATGAACCAATAAAAGTTTTCATCTTGAATGGACCTTAAAAACCACACGAGAGCCAGTTCATTCAATTTAGAAATAAAGAAATTCAAATTTAGAGAGATTAAGTGGGCTTAAAATGAAATTCATCATCAAACAGCTAATTTGGAGTCTGAAACTAATATCGCAGCATACTTATGGAGCCTTAATCCCCTTCTTTTCTCTCTCCAGGATTCAGGCTATGTACTTATTGACCAAAGTTAAGACAGGAAAATAGGATAACCATGCTGAATATCACAAACACTGAAATATCAAACTTATAACACATGCAGTATCGACTGGCTCTATCACAAAGCTTGAGGTTAAGTCAACTCACTGCCACTTTAAAGATATTTAAAAGTAATAATGACAGCACTTTTCAGAAAAGGTTATAGCCCCCTAGCATTATCTAGGAAAACAACCACTTCTGGTTCCATCCAATATCAGTAATTCTACACGTAGCATGAGACATAACAGGACATAATTTTAAGCTCAATTGTTGAGAACAGTGAATGTACCTCCCAGCCTTCAATGTGAGATTGCCATTCCTCTAAAACTTCCAACTTCTCCATTTGCCTCTTGGCCTCGTTTATGTTGGAACACACAGCTTTCATGGCTTGGAGGGCTTCCATCACTGCTGCGTAGTCACTATGTTTCCTTGGAGTCCGCTTCAGCAACTCCTGTTTATACACAAAAAACAAATCGCCCTTTGATCTTCAGCTTTCTGGTACAGCAGGTTCAGACTGACCAGGAAATGAAAACGGCAAAGATCATGAGAGCCACTTTCAGAAGTGACATCACAAAGATTAAGATCAAAAACAAAAGGCTGAATCAATGAGTAAGCATTACCCTAATACATATTTTGCAGTCTCTTTAATTTTTCCCTCAAGACTATTTTGTTTTCAGAAACTAGATTAGATTTCTCTTTACAAATTGTCAAATATCTCACCTGCAGCATGTAATTTTTTTATAAGTTTTGCTTTGCTCCCACAGAAGTACATCTTTTCATGCTAATTTCATTTTCCTAGTTTTTAACAGAATAAGTACATCTTTAAATGAATATGTCCTATAATTTCAAAAATCATAAGATAGTTTAAAATTTCTTATCACCCAATAATTTTTAAGAAACTACAAAAACATGTCCTAAATGAAGCAAAACTTTTATATAATATGCTCTAGCAAAATAAATGATGTATAAATTTCACAACATTCCATCATTAAAGGGGCAATTCATGCTGTTTTCACCAATAACTCAGGTTGACTCTTTGCAATAAAGGGACTGATATATACCCCTCAATAGCTTTCATTTTGTTTTTGTTTTTTTGGGTGGTTTATTTATATTTTCTTTTGGCTTTTTATTTATTTATTTATTTTTCCATTCAGGATATCAGAACTAGAGTCATCTTTAATCTTTTAAATATATTAAAAGGTCTTGTTAGCTGTTTACAAGCACAAAACTAAACATCTTCACCCACTGTCTAGACGGTTGTGGCCACATTGCTTTTTAATTAGTCATTTGTTTCCTTACTACAGTTGCCATCATCATGTAACTAACACAATTACAGAAATCCTGAGGCCAAGCCTTGAGAAGAATTTCCTTAATTCTTAACATACAGTGGGAAAATATGCAGTTGTGATGCTCTCTCAAGGTCTGTTATTGTTGAAAATTCTGCCATAACTTTGAGCCTGCATTCAATATGTTCACACTCGGTCCTGCAGAGCGAGCCCCAAAATAACGCACATTACATCACTCCCAAGACAGGGTTTAAAACGTTAGGCTAGATCACACATCCATAAAAGAGATATGCAGGCTTCTCCAGGAGTTCTAAAGGGAAGAGATATTTGTGAATTATGTCAAGGGGTCAAGTCCATCTGCAGGCTTTGATTTGGGGCCCAATGGGTATCTGTGGGTAGAATCAAGACATGAATTTAGATAAGGTGAGACAGTGAGAGAGACGGCTAGTAATAGTCTTCTCTCTCTCGGTTACATGCTACAAACCCTGTACTGATTGGCCAACCCAATAATTTCAAGTTCCACAAATATGACCAACATATTTTTTCTTTAACACACAGCCTAACCCCCTACTGTTTCTCTCTCAGTATATACAACCAACCCAAATCAAAGAGAATACCAGAACAATTTTTCTGCTAATGGTACAACAAAGAAAAATATTAACACCAACATATTTATTACACCAGTAACTAGTTTTTTCATGTTATCTTTGCGAAGATAACCTTCCAAGAAAGGGGAAAGATGTCATCTCTCCACTGCTTGAAAGTGCTCTAAATTGACCTCTCTCTTCCTAACCAGGGACGTGTCCTTTGAGCCTATCTTTTGAGGGGTCAGCTGGAACATCTGAGGTCATCCTTATCCAGAAACGAGTGATTTGGAACACCCAGTTGGCATGATGGATGTGCTTCTCTTAAAATCACCATCCCTTCTGGCTGTTAAAACAAACAAACCCCTGGGACTCCATTAGCTGCCGTGATGAGTGCACATGCACATCTGAGTCACCACGTCGGGTCTGAAGGGACTCTCAGGAAGACAGGAGTCACATTTGCACCAGCCCTCCCCGCCCTCTGAAGGCCGTGCCAAAGCTTTGCATGACTGGAGAGCCCTGTGTTAGCTTCTATCTCTGGCTTAACCACGCAACTTCAACTTGTTTTTCAATAAGGAGAGATTCTTTTCAAAGAAATGTTACACAGAAATCCAGTTTATGCCACTGACAAAAACTGTAGTGAAAAGTGTATTTTCAATTCAAATCCATGACATTTATGTCTCAAAAAGTAAATCAATAGAAACACCAGTTAATACGTCCATGGCATTTCTGAGTTATTTTTTTAAGTTAGATACCAAGTAGTAATTAATATATTAAAATAAATCAGCATTGAATATATATGAAAAATAAAAGCTAACATTTATGGAGTACATATTATGTTAAGTGATTTATATAAAATCACTCAATTAATTATGTAATAATTTATATATGCATATATATGTATACACACAGATATACATACACATACGTATACAAATTCTTGTATGTATATGCTATCATTTCAACAACAACATCATCATCACCATCCTTTCTGATTCACAAATGAAAACCCAAGGCATTAAGAGATTAGATTATGTGCTCAGTCACATAGCTGTAAACAAACTTTGAACTCAGAGCTCATGTGCTCAACTGCCACCCAAACCACCTTTCCCGATGTAATAGTTTCAAAAAACCTCACTTCTGGAATTGCTATTCTAATCTCTTCATAGACTCTTGTAGCACAAGTAGTAATTAGCACTTCACAATATGTTTTTCATAATAAAAATTTTGGTCATGGTAATGAGACAATGCACCTACAACCACTACTGAAGCATTTCCTATCTTCCCGAGGCTGTGCTTTCTTAGCCCTGTCATTCCACATTCTATCATTGATTATCCCATGTGAACCACACTATTCCTTGTAATGACTTAAAAACCAGGCTCTGAAATTATGTACTTTGACCTTAACTTCATTAACATCAAGAAGTCACCAACTTTAGGGGAAATCTACACCAACAGAGAATTGTTAAGAGAACCTTGTAGATAAAGGGCCATAGAAACTGGCCATAATGGACTTAATAGGATCTACCTAGGAAATAATGCATTTACTCTCAACGAAACTCAAACACATATGTTTCCTACAAAGAGACCTAAAAGTCTCATTTCCCAAAAGATTTATTTCCTAGTCCCTATATAATTAGTGTCAAAATAGCTATTTCTCCCAATAACCACAATCTGACCTTTCTATAGAATGTCAGGCTATTTTAAAGAAGTTTTTTAAAAAGATCATGAGCAAAATATGCAGGTACGAGGAAAATGCTACCATGAAGTCAACACATAAAATACCTTCAAAAGGAGAGGGTACTTGCATATTCTTTGTATCGGTGTCACTAAATATCCTTCCAGAGGGACATCTGTGTTCTTCCGTCCTCCGAGTAGCATGCAGTTCTGGGGTGGAAATAAACATAATTAAGTACATTTTTAAACTGGAAGTTGTAAATCTTTTGTCTACCATAAAACTTTCTGCTGAAAAGTTGTGGAAGCAAGTCTCTATATAGCTTCTTTCTCTGAGAAAAATCACATCCAGTCACAAATAACATTTACAGGAAAGAGAAATACTTTTGCCTTTCATATTAGTTCCAGAAACCAAAATATGTTTTAAATCTATACCTGGGAAATTAATTCATATATATTCTCCTGAGTATGAAGTCTGAGGAAAAAGACAGAAATAGAGATATAGATGGAGGAATGAATGGATGGGTGGGCAGGTGGAGAGGTGGATGGTTGGATGAATAATAGATGATTGATAGATAGATAGATAGATAGATAGATAGATAGATAGATAGATAGATAGACCAATCCTGCTTATAAAGGGAAGCTGTGTTGTTTTGTAGAAGAAAAGGCCTAACAATCCATGCTCTACCACTGACTAGTAACGCATCTTGGACTGATTTAAGAATCCTAGTTTTCCTCCCTGTAAACCTGGCATATTTAACTAAGAGATCTCTAAGTCACTTTTACCTATAATACCTCACCAATGATACTGGCCAGCCAGTCTCAGAGAAGGAGGTCAGATACCTCCACGGAAGCAAGATAAACGGAGGAGTCTCAAAATCACCAATCTGAGTGAGATGAAATAGAAGCTTCCATTTTCCAGAAAGTGATGGTCAAGAGAAAAATCAACTCTGATAAATAAAGCCTTAATCCTCTTAGCATCCAGTCTTTGTTTTGTAGTTTAAGCAGCAATTAAAAAATAAAATTGAAATTGGTGCCAAAACCTGTTCCCGCAGTGCCTATCAGAGTGACTGGCATAGAGCAAGCAGTTAATAAATATTTAATGAAAGGATAACAGGGACCCTCAAATATCATAGTAATAATTTAGCAACTTTTCTACCACTATTTTAAAAATACTGTCCTGTATGCATTCAGAGGACAGACCAAGTGCTGAGCAGGAAAGGATGCAAAAGGAAGAGTGACAGTCACAGAACAACCCCCCACGAAGCAACTCAGCTGCAGCTCCAATTTGTGTATACAAGTCGTCAAAACCAATACCTTGACTTTCAATTCACCCAGACACCTTAGAAGACAGAGCAGCAGATATGTGTTGTGATTCAGCACGCCCTTAAGGGGGTCCATCCCCGCTTGCAATCAGGTTATCAAAAGAGTCCTCTCAACTCGGTATATATTGTCGCAAGGAATCTTACAAAACACAACTATTTACATCTCATTGTAGTTCCAGTGATGTTTCAACGTCCCCATATGAGGTAGCACCCCTTATAAATGTGGCCACCCCCTTTCCCTACCTCTGAGCTGAAGCGCCCTAAGGAACTCATGCCTCACTTTTATTTCCTAGTCTATTAGTACCATACAGATGATGAACTCTCTTCATGAAAGCAGAGGCTGGTTGCCACTTTAGACTGCCTTATGAGAGCCAGCTCTCTCCTTACATAAAGAATGTTGCCTTAAATGGGCTCCTAGAATGTTCACTGATCATCAGAACTTACTGAGGTGGCAGCATATCCACGTACCCCAAATAATAATGTCATCATCCCAAATCTGTAAACTCCTGTATGTTTCTCAAAGGGTGTTATTATCCCCATTTTATGGATAACAAAAATGACATCACAGAGATAATGAGTTCCCTAAAGTCTTGCAGGTAATTAGCGGGCCCTTAGTGCCAGGGAGAGAACTATAAAACCCAGGTCCTCCTGTCAGACTATGCTGTAAGATCATCTAAAAACAAAGAGTCTTAGCTTCTGACTTTTTTGAGCGTGCCTTCACACAATTCAGTTGACAAAGATGAACATGGTGTCAACTCTGCTGAGAACAGAATGCATTCAATAAGACAGCAGAATTCTACCACTTTCTAAAGAGCCCCAAAATGTCAGTGGCATAGGCGCTTCTTCGGGTCATGGCAGAGAGAAGAGATCAGGAAACCATCTTCACAAAAAAACAAGATAATACTGGGCAAAATTGTCAGAAACAACCATTTCAGGGTTCTGGAAATCAACTAAAGTCGAACAATAAACTGAGACGTGTTGATTCATGAAAAACTGCTGAAGTTCTGGTAAGAACCGTGGGCGTCTGTGGCATTCTTGCCTGCACTTCTCCCACTTCCCCACTGCCCCCAGCCTGCCCCAACTCACCCCCACGTGGTAACACTATCACAGTAGCATGGGTCCTGAATACCTGCTGCCAGAGGGGGCTGCAGAAGACAAAAATCCAACCAGGGGAGCTGTCAATGAAATTAGTACACTCCTTAAGAAAAAATGGGAAGTTTCCACAATTCTGCTTGCCTGAGACTGCAGCCTTGCTGGGGGCAAGTGTCTGACTGCACATGCAGAGAACTGAGGGGGCCCCTTGGGAAGAAAGGTCCACGTCGGACTTGAAAATTGCCTGTCCTTTGAATGCCCCCCACACGCACACTCACACAACAGATCCATAGATAAGACTGACATTGATCTTTGATCACCTCTGATCACTGGTCACTGAGATAAACAGTCACAGGAGTGACCCCTAAAAAGAAAGGCTAGGGCCGGCTGAGTGGCGCATTGGTTAAGAGCTGGCCTGGGATGCCAGAGGGCCCTGGTTAGGATCCCACATATGAGGGCCAGTGACACTGCCCTTCACAGCTAAGATGCAGAACAAACAGCTCCACCTGGAGCTGGGCTGCCCTGAGTCGCTGGTAACGGCGTAGGCTGCAGCCCCTGCAGCAGTGAGGTGCCATGGGCTACCGCGTGTAGCCAGCAGCCAGCGTGAGCAGCCGACCAGAGGCTGGCTGCTGATCTGCCTTGCCCGGGAAGAGCGCAATGATGGTGCCAACTTGGGCCAGTGAAGCCACCTCTTCCACAACTAGACTGAAGAACAAAAGGACAGCAACTCGTCTGTTCCCCTTCCTCCAATTCCCCAGCACTGTTCCCATCCCCCAATTCCCCAATTTAAAAAAAAAAAAGGCTAAATTATAAGACAAAATACTAAGCAGAGACAGCAGCAGCTGCACATACACGAGATATAGGTTCTCAAGTTAAACTTAAGAAAGTTATTGAAAATAAAACAAATAAAAAACAATATCCAACCTCAGAGAAATAGACTTGATAGGTTAAGATGCATATTGTAGTCCCTGGAGCAATTACACCCCTCCCCCCCAAAAAAAGAAAAAAGATACCCTAAAAAAAAATCAACAGAGGAAGAGAAACAGTATACTACAAATGTTTAACACAAAGGTAGGCAGTAAAAGGGGAGCAGAGGAACGAAAAAAACAACAAAAAAAAGAGACACATAGAAACAAGTAATAAAAAGGAACATGTAAATACAACCATATCTATATTACATTAAAGGTAAATGAACTAGACATTCTAATCAACAGGCAGAGAATATCAGACTAGGTAAAATGCTAGATCCAACTATGTGCTGTCCACCAGAGGCGTGTTTTAGATTCAAAGACATAAATAGTTCGTAAGTAAAATAATTTAAAAAGATACAACATACAAACACAGTAAGAGAACTGTCATGGCTATAACAATATGAGCAAAAATAGACTTTAAGAAAAGAAATATTTCTGGGAGCAAATTGGTACATTTTACAATAAATGGAAATATAAATACAACAACTTTAAATGCATACATATCTAACAACAGAGCTCTGAAACGTATAAAACAAAAACTGACCTACTTGAAGGTAGAACAGAGACTTTAACAATTACACCTTTAAATTTCAATCCCACCCTCAGTAACTGACAGAACACCCAAAGGGAATAATATAGAAAACACGAACAGCACTATTAACAAAAATGACCTAACATTTCTAGAACACTACACCCCATAGCAGCAGAATGTACTTAGTTTTTAAGCACACATGGAACATATAGAAAAAATAATAACTTATAGGACAAACCATAGGCTAAGCCATAAAAAAGTCTCAATGAATTTAAAAGGATTTAAATGACTTAAGTATGTTCTCGGACCAGAATGGATTCAAATAAGAAATCAACAATAGGAAAAAATTTGAAGAATTCCAATATTGGGAAATAAAATTTTAAAAATGTTCAAACTATGCTAAATCTAAGATTTTCACCTTATTTGCAAACTAAAAAATTAACCTGCCCCAGACTTATGATACAGGAACAACACATGAAACTCCTAGGACAGAGATATAGTACAGGTTTTTTGGGGTTTTTTCCTCACAGCAATAGCCGTAGTCAGAGTATCATGATTTGGGGGCCTTTTTCCTAAGCCCCAACTCCCACATTACAACAGAAAGAGAGTCAGGTGACACATGCAAATGTACAACAGGAGAGGAGCCCTGAGGTTAGGACACATGAATCTTTCATCATGGCAGCAGGCATGTCTGCCCACTGTTGAGGAAGAATTATCTCTATCTTCTGGGGCTGTTCATGATACAAACATAATTCAAAAGATAGGCCAGGATGAAGGCAGTCAGTTCCTCTGCTCAGAAAAAGTGCACCAACCCAAGAGGCCCTTGGAGAATGCCCTCCCAAGACAAACTTATAAATAAACAATGGATCAAATGAATCACAAAGGAAACTAGACATTTTTTTAAAAACAATGAAAATGAAAACACATGTCAAAATTTATGGAATGCAACTAAAGTTGTATATAGGGTGAAATTCATTGCTTTAAATGCCTATATTACAATAGAAAAGGAAAACAGGTCATAATAAAAACTCTCAACAAACTGTGAATATAATGGAACTTTCTCAACCTGATAAAGGACATCTACCAAAAAAACTACAGCTAACATTATACTTGATGAAAAACAGAATGATTTCCACTGAATATCAGAAACAAGGCAGGAACATCTGTTCTTACCACTTCTATTCAATATTGGACTGGTTCTAGCCAGTGCAAAAGAAAAAAAAAAAATCAACCACACTGAAGAGGAAAAACTATCTTTACTCTCAGATGACATCATCCTATATGTAAAATATCCTAAAGATTCTACACATATACACACACAAACTTCTAGAACTAATACATAAATTTAAATCACAGGATACAAGATATTGTATACAATATTCAAGACACAAGAATATACAAAAGTCAATTAAATTTCTATATATTAGCAATAAACGATCCAAAATTTAAGAGAATTCCAATCACAATAGCATCAGAAAGAGTAAAATCCTTAGGAATAAACTGAATGAAATAAATATGAGCTGAATACTAATGTCTTAAATATGACAACAAAAGCATGTTCATAATGGGAAAAAAATAATTAATTGGACTTCAACAAAATTTACATTTAACACTTTTTGATTTTCAAAAGAGAATATTTTAAAATAAACTGAAAAACCACGCTGGGGGGAGATAATTTGCAAATTGTATGTCTGATGAAGGAGCTGTATCCAAAATAAAGTTATACCCAAAAGAAGATAAACATTGCAATTTAAATATGCACAAAATTTTGAATAAGCATTTCACCAAAGAGGATATATGAATGGCTAATAAGCACATCAAAGCATGTTTAATGTCATTGGTTATTAGAAAATAGTAAATAACAATTCCCTTGAGATACAACTACACATCCACGTGCATGGCTATAATTGGAACTGATAATACTATGTGTTCACAATGACATAGAGAAACTGCAGTCCTCACACATTGCTGGTGGATATGACACAGACACTCTGGCAACTTCTTAATAAATTAAATATAAACTTACGACGACCCAGCAATTCTACTCTAAGCATCTATCCAAGAGAATTGAAAACATATGTCCACATGAAGTCTCATACATGAATGTTCATACCAGCATTTTTTATAATCGCCCAAACAGGGCATTTCCTGACTTTTCTGTACTAACAAATGTCTCTCTCTGAAATGACCTTTCATATGTAGTATCTTCATGGTCCATCGCTATCATAGCCACTTGTTGACTCAATATTCGTAAACTGGCAAATGGGTAAACAAAGTACAGTATGTCCATTCAATGGACTATTATTCAGCACTAACATGAGCGCGATATGGATACATACTACAAGTATAAAACTCAGAAGCATTTTACTCAGTAAAAGAAGCCAGGCATAAAGGTTACATTGAATAGTCCCATTTATACGAACCCTCCAGAAAAGGCAAAACTATAGATACAGAAAGCAAATCAACGGATTACCTGGAGCTAATGGTGGGAGTGAAGATGGGCTAGAAACAAGCATGAGGGACTTTTGGGGCGGGGGGATGGGGTGGAAAGGACCTAAAACTGGGTCATGGGGATGGTTGCTTCTCCCCACAGTCTGCCAAATACCAGTGAATTCCACACGTACAGTGTGTTCCTCACTGCCAATTAAATTGTCCAAGTAACTGCCAAAATATGCATCTATTTGTGTGATCCTAAAGAAATTAAATACACATTCTTGCTCTTTTTATGAGAACTGAATAAGGAAAGCATGTAAGAGAAAGAACAATCTTTAAATTTCTTTTCTACCTTCCCCATGATTTGTTTCCTTCCTGTTACTGCCCTACTTATAGCTTTTTTAGCAGAAGTAAATGAAGCCCTAGGGAGTAAGGGATATAAAAGCAACGATGCACTCTGGCATAAGTATCCTCCCTCAGTAGGAAGCTCTGGGTTTCGCAAACAATTCATAATTGACCAGGACACATTATCATTGTGTCCCCATACACAAGCTTCTCCCAGTTCTCATTGCCTACATTTATCTAAGGATTCTAGCTTCCTAGCCTGAGTGCATTAAAAGATTTGTCCCACAAGCAGTTTCTATATCACGCTGATGCTATTCCTTGGCTCTTACTGGGCTTATCAACCCATCACAGTGTGTTAACACATAAATACATACTTACCAAAAGAAATGTCCGGATTGTTCTAATTTTGTTCAGTTCAAGCAGCAGTTTTTGTGCCTTCTCGTGGTTACTACAATATTCGTCATAGATACGAAACTTGTCCTTCTGTGAATTCAAGTAAGAATGAATTAGAGTCATTTTATTAACTATTTTTAAATATTAACTTATATCTTTTCTGAATTTTATTGTGTTTACTATGTTTCAAGAGCTATACTGTGTATATGTGTCAATACATTTTATTTGTTTATTTTCCCTGATCCATGACGAATAGTCTAGGAAAAGAGGTAGACATATTATTTACAGTCCAATAGGATACAGGCATAGGTAAATGAACCAAGTGGTAGCAACTTACAGAGACGATAGTCCCTAGCTTGCTAAGAGGATTCAAACACAGCTTTAAAAAGGAAGTAAGTAACATGTGAGCAAGGTCCAGAGAGATGAATCCATGATTCCAGTCAGGGAAACGGAAGAAAGTATTTTAGGTAGAGGGAAGAGAGAAACACAGTACCCTCAGTTCATAGGCACCTATCTGGGCCGTTGTGTTTGAAAGGGACACTGAGAAACTGGATAAAAATCAGCAACAAGAGATTAAGATAACGACACTACCTATGAGAGGTCATTTCAGAAAGAGTTACTTGTTAGTATATAAAAGCAAGGAAACGGTAGCTACATTTAAACAGCTATCATAGGGTAAAGGATTTGAAACTAGGACCACTAGATGGAAATGGTTAGGGAGTGATGGACAGTGATGTGCAGGTTGGAGATTAAAAGGAAGATTTTTTTACACTTACAGCTGTCATTAGAAGTGATCAAGTAAAACCAAAATAAACCTTCATAAATGCTATCAAGGGGATACTTTCAAAAAAAGAAGGAATTTCACCATCATGATCTCTAGGCTTCCTTCCATCTGTAAAATTTTCTCTAAGTGGCTATGATCAATAGCTATCGAAGCATCACCAATAACAGAAGAAGACACGGAAAATGTGTTGATCAAATATTAGAACAGAAGGTCTCCTGAAACTTTAAAGACATGTCGTTAGAAAGAAACACGGAGTGCTGTCTTACATAGCCAGCAGGGCATGCATTCAATTACTTATTCCAGGAGATGGTATGAACCAGAATGAAACAAGCTTCAGAAATAGTTTAGCGAAATTCATGGATGACAGATTGATAGTGTGTTACTGAGGAAAAGCACATCAGGGTGGAAGATTCCCATGTGAAGCCCTGAATTGAGATAGTAACTACTCCAGCTGGCAGGAGGTTTGAATTCCCTCATGAAAGGGAACAGTCTGTGTTAAGTGGACACAAAGTCGCCTGACTTCCGGTCATACCCAGCTTCATCTTCCTACACCCGAGGAGCCTCTCCCTTTAACATATACTATCTTTATGAACTATTTTCTGGTTATAAAAATAACATACAGGGCCATCCGAGTGGCTCAGTTGGTTAAGAGTTAGCTTAAGAGGGAGAGCTCTGAGCAACAGGGCCACCGGTTCGATTCCCACATGGGCCAGTGAGCTGCCACTGAGCTGCCAACAGGTGGCAGGATGTCTCAGCTGGTGAGAGCACATGCTCCTAACAACAAGACTGCCTGTTCCATGGGCCGGCCAAGTGGCGCGTTGGTTAAGAGCTGGCTTGGGACGCCAGAGGGCCCAGGTTCAGATCCCACATATGAGGGCCAGTGACACTGCCCTCTACAGCTAAGATGCTGGACAATAGCTCGACCTGGAGCTGGGCTGCCAAGAGTCGCCGGCGATGGTGTAGGCTGCAGCCCCTGCTGCAGTGGGTTGCCATGGGCTACTGTGTGTA
>NW_017732525.1:151022-180103 GCF_001890085.2 Hipposideros armiger | reverse complement strand
TGCCTGTTCCATGGTGGGCTACCCCACCCACAACTAAGACTGAACTTGGCACCTTGAGCTGAGCTGCCACCCGGATGGCTCAGTGGATAGAGCATGCGCTCTTAACAACAAGGCTGCCGGGTTCGACTCTCGCATGGGATGGTGGCTATGCCCACCCACAACTAAGATTGAACACAGCACCTGGGCTTAGAGGCCACGAGCTGCTGATGGGCAGCCAGATGGTGGCTGGTGCCCTCCGCAACAAAGATTGAAGAACAACTTAGCTGGTCCCCTTCCCCAATTCCCCAACACTGTTCCCTTCCCCCATTCCCCAATTTAAAAAAAATAAATAAATAACATATACAGAGTCTGCTCACTACCTATAGAAATACAAAGACTAACTGGAAATAAACATAATCAAAAATTGATTTCTATTACCGAATATTCCCACACATTTTCTAAGAAAACATTGATTGCACAGTATTTGGATAACTATGGATTCAAATCAGCAATCTCAAAATTAACGTCGTTGAATGATATAAAGAGCAATACTTGTTTTTTCAGTATGTTTTTTAGTTCTAAAAACAATTTTCATTATACAGGTGGCATTTTACTTTGCAAATCGATTGCATGAATTATGTCAGCTATTGTGCAGAAAGAGATGAAAAGGATCATACAAGCATGAGGTATAATCTAAAATAGCTGAGTATTGACTTATTTTCCCGCACTGCTCAGTACACTCTTCTGAGAAACCATCCTTGGGAAAAATTCAGATGCAGGCATATGCGTACCTAGAGTGACCGGGTTTGTTCATCTCCAGGTTTGTCACAAGTCGATTAACCAGGGAAAACTCTGACTAATCAAAGATTCCTCACACCATTGTAAGAGTAAGGATTTTCTGCCTCAAAAGAGAAATGCTCTATGTTTGAGAGAAACATAAAAATCCATTCATTATGAGCAGCCTGAATATTCATTAGAATTCAAAGCTACAGGGGATGCGAAGAGCTAACTTGTTGGGAAAAAGAAAAGGCTGTTTATTCTTCACTGAATACAATGGATGATGTGAGGCACTCTCCCCTTTTCTGGCTCCAAATGGAACATTCCATTGACCTTAAAAGACCCCAAACTTTTGGTGTCAGATTTTACTTCTAATGCCGAATTCCCACATGCTACCATGCCAAGAGCTACACCTTAAAATGCAAGGGTAAAGAGCTTTAAAAATAAACAGAAATGTATCCTACAAAGTGAAGAAAGCAGGTCCCCACTTCTTGCTGGGCATTAGGTTCAGGATGTAAGCATTCTTCCACAACTTTTAAGAATTCCTTATGTACAGCAAGGATATCTTCAATGTTTGAGAACAGCATCTGTAAATAAAGAAATGGGTAAGTGCAATAGTGATGCAATTAAAAAAAAAAAAAACGTCTATGACAGTCTAGTATTCTCTCTCCAAGCTAAAAACGTCCGTGGATATCTAGCTATCCCACATCCATTCCTTCGTCCCACCCGGCTGGCAGAACACCAGTTCTGTCTGGACATCCTCTCCACTCCCACACAACCCTGGGAACCAGGAACCTATTTCTGGCTCTCAGGAAAAGCCTGAATGGCTGAAGTCAAGCATGGTACTCCCACACCATTAATGAGAATGGGCTGCAGGCTAAACAGTAGAAGCTGATTGGCTGGCAGGCTTTTTACTCCTAAGAAGGGCACTCTAGAATGGACAGCCCTTTTCCCCCTCTCAAAAGGTACTCTGTCTGGAAGTGATCGCTGGGACATTTTGCTGGTAACCAGGATGGCAGGGTAAGAGCTGGAGAGAACCTGGCCATCTTATGGACTTCCTTGAACTGCCAATCCCGAACCTTCCCTTCTGTCTAGAGCTCCTAATATGAGAGCCAAAGTATCTTCAAGTCAATTTGAGTAACAGGAGTCTTTTGCAAACAAAAACACACAAACTAAAACACACCCATGGTGGGAGAATTTGAAAGTTAGCATTGAACTTATGGGGAAATACAGCAAAGAGAGCCTATAAAATCCTATAAAATCCTTGGAGAATTCTTTTTTTCCCCCAGTAAAGTAAAACAGCAACTTGGCACCAAAAATAAATATCAATAATGGTTTATACAACGTAAATGAATAATAATGACCATAGCATAATTAATTTTCATTTCCAAACTCTTCACAATTTTTCTTAAAAGGAAATGCTTATTCATTTGTTTCTGAGTTGGGGATATTACGCGGATTTTCTTTTCTGCACCAGTGGACGGTCCAAATAGTTGGTTCTTTAGTAATTAGAGATTGGAAGTTGGTTTTGCCCACATTGTGTCTTCCTGAGCCACCTCTAGCAATCGTCTTACATACTGCTCAGCTCTCCCCCCTCTCATCGACGATAAGGTTCTTGGTCTTGGGTTTATTTTTCTCTTTCTTTTCAAACTTTCTAGAGCACTTGGCAAAAAATTTCTCTCCTTTGTCTTCTACTCCATCCTCTTAACCCCCATTTCTTTTCTGAAACTCGAGTTTCCCTTTTTCTAATTGCAACCCACATATGTGGCCGACACAAGATCTTATGCTGGAACTGAACACAAGTTGAAGAGTCATGAAGAAACATTCCACAGGTAAACCTTTATCTCGGAGGAACTTGTACTTGAGCCAAGGGCTGATGGTACCCCCTCACCTTCACTGTTTCCTCTGTGACATTTTTGTCAACTTTTGATGCCGCACACTGGTTCATTCGGTGTAAGAATGCCTGCACAAAACAAGAAAATATATAATAATAATAACATTATCTTAATAACTGCGTTGATCAAAATTAAATTAACTTTTTTTACAGAAAACCAAGGTTTAAAATGGCAATAATTCTTGAGTATAATAGAGTGTACTAGTTTTATTGTAAGACAGGGACTCTTTGTACATTGTTGCCCCTGCCTGACCATTATTTTTCCTTTTTAGTTTTGGGGCAGGACCAAAAGTGATCACGTATGTGTGAATTAAATTTATCCAACAAGGTCTCAAAGTTCTGTGGTAAACATTTAGAGTCAGATGTTTCCTAAATGTCTAAGTCTTGTGAAGTACAAAAGATCAAAGCCTAATGAAAAAGAGGATTTCTAATAAAAACAAAAGGACCAGAAATTCTGAAGCAACCCCTTTATTTATTTATTTATTTATTTATTTATTTATTATTTTTATTTTATTTATTTATTTTTAAGATTTTATTGGGGAATTGGGGGAGGGGAACAGCATTGGGGAATCGGGGGAAGGGGAACAGACAAGTTGCTGTCCTTTTGTTCTTCAGTCTAGTTGTGGAGGACGTTGCCTCACTGGCCCATGTTGGTATCATCATTGTGCTCTTCCCAGGTGAGGCAGATCGGTCTCTGGCCGCAGGACAGCCGCTCACGGCGGCTCATGGCAGCTCATGAAAGCTCATGCCAGCTGCTGGCCAGCCCCACTGCAGCCTATGCCAGCGACTCACAGCAGCCCAGCTCCAGGTCGAGCTGTTGTTCAGCATCTTAGCTGTAGAAGGCGCAGCATCACTGGCCCTCATGTGGGATCCGAACTGGCGGCCCTGCTGTTCAGAGCTCGTGCTCCCAAGCCAACTCTTAACTGAGTCACTCAGCCAGCCCTGAAGTAACCCCTTTAGAACTGAGAGGGAGGGAGGGAGAGAAAGAGAAAGTGACTCTTCCAGAAGGAATAAAAAGATGTGCCTCTCCCTTTTATCCTTTCTCCCGCAAGTTTTAGGAAGCCAGAATTTATACTTCTGGGATCAGCTCAGGGCTTTCCATAGCCCTATGGTAGGCAAATAAGTTCATTAGTATTTCAAAGATCTGGACTCTTCTTGATGGTCATTAAGCTTTGACCCATGGCTAAATAAGCTATAATTTTTAAGGAAAAAAAAAAAAAAGGTAGAGTGAGTTATTTATACTGGGCCTTAAAAGAGAAACTTCAGAAGGAAAAGGAAGTGAGACTTTCCATCTGGCCAATTTGGTTTGTGTCCTCAAGACATTGTCCATTAACTAACTATCTAGTACCCGGGTGAGACCATTCCTTCCTTTATTTGTCCGAAAGCGTCCGCCCACTACCTGCCAAGTCAGAGTATGACTATGCAGCCCACCGACTCCCCAGGGCACACAGAGGCTCTGGGGAACCTCTAGACACTGTATCGAACAAAGGAAAATTAAGATCCATTTTTTGCATACTAAATAGTTAAGAGATTAACAAAACCCAAGATTGTTCATGATGTTCCAAAATTATCACCCTCCAGACATGGCTAATAAAAGCATAAAACGGCACAACATGTCTGAGGACAACTTGATAATGTATCTCAAATTTTTAAATGGGCATTCTCTTTAAGCCAGCAATTTTCCTTCTAGGAGTTTACCCTAAGAAAATACTCAGACAAGGGGTTTCGGTGTATATTGATTACAGAGGTGGGAACACCGGAAACAACATACATGCCACCAATAAGGGGATCATTTAATATATTTTCGTACATTCAAATTTTAGAAGACTTGTAAAAGTATAACTTCTGCAAAAAGAAAAACGAAACTATTTAAAAGAAACAAAACAAATGAGCCACAAGATCTCACTCCTAGCATTAGCTTCAATAGCATCTTTATTCCCAATTCAATTGGTTCACATTTCATGTTCCGTAACTACAAACCACGCCAGTACTAATAGCCTCAACTGAATGAAATAATTCAGCAGAATTTAATAAAATGAATAAGAACGTATTGAATGGATCTCCATTGGAAAAACATGACACAGTTTTAGAACCATGTTCTCAAGTTACGTATAACTGGCAATGGGAACAGAGGTTTTGAATTTTCTGACTTTACGTGCCCATTTTAATTAGTGTTCGTCTGTTTAATTTTTAATTCTAGTTTTGTTTTTCTTGAATATGTTTCCACATACTCATACCAAAAATGCTCCTTAGCTCTTTCCATTTAGTCTTAAAATAACGTGGGTGGTTTAGTTGCCTGGTTTACATTTCATATTGACCACATAGTAAACAGGTAACCTCTCGTGCAAGCAAAGCTTAAACTTCACCTTCTAGATTTATAAACCTTTTCTTCATAAACTGAACTCAGTCACATTCTGAAACTCATAAATACAAGTTAGGAGGTAGTGAAAACGAATCAAAATAGGAGTTAGAAGGGAAGATACAAACTAATTAAGTAAACAATTTTTTTTTATCCAATTTTTTACCTTATCTTCTGTGACAATATGGAACTGTTTACCTAACTGCATAGAAAAGAAAACCTGGAACTCATTAGCATTTCTGACCAAGTGTTTTTTTCCCCAAGGGCCTTCATTTTACACAACAGTGAGGGCAGAGTTTAGATAATTTGTTGAGAGTGCAAAATCTTAAAAACTGGTTGACATTTTTTACAAAACGTTTAAGTCTTGCTTCCTGAAGGTAGAGATAAATAACGTATCTTCAGAAATCATCCTTTAACAACCTGTATCTACAATCCTTTCAGGCTTTGGTGACTGGGGCATTTAATCTCTCTCATAGCAACCAAGAAAGCATTAATACCCTGGTCACAAAAACACGGTAGGGAGGTAATGTGTTGCTTTAGATCTGCATTCATTCATCCTCACTGCTCCAGAATTTCATCAGAGTTAGATCATCTTCATTTTGATACAAATACACTGAAAATAAGTATTAGAAAATAGCTTTTAATGCTAGCGGATTGCAAACTTTTTACTGGATGTAAGACTTGGAGAGTCACTTCCAAACGCAGACTCGCGGGACCTATTGCCAGAAAGCCTGATACGGCATATTGGTTTAGAACCTAGAAATCTGCATTTTGAAGCAAGCTTCCTCGAATGCCAATCTGCATGCAGATGCAGTTGGTCCACAGACCACATGTGATGACCATTCTTTATGTTTGTCCTTCCAAAGTCTGAAGAAACAGACTTTGAGAAACAAGTGAGTCTTGGGTGGAAAAAAAATAGGTTCATTTATTTCACCGTGGCTTTCAACTCTGTCAAACTCCCTCAATGTACAATTCGCTCTCACTCAGCCATGTAGGGTTTTCTAATACTCCACCAGGGAACCCTCCCCGGCCAATAATGAAAATCACAATCGGTGTGTAAACAGGTCTTACTAATCTCTGAAGGCTAGGGAGATGCAAGGACAGGTGAGCCAGCTGAGATAGACTGAGTCACATTGGGAGAAGTGAGGCTCGCAGGTGGCCCTCCAGGTACCTATGATCTGTCAGGGGTGTCAGCACGCACTCACTGGCCAGCATTCCCCAACATGATTCTGCACAATGCATGCCTGATATCACTACAGCCATGGCTGCCTTTTTCCTGCTCAGAGAGCAAAACTTGCTCCACATCACGTATTTGATGAAATGTCAAATGTCATACACTAATTAAAGTTTAAGAAAGCTAAAAAGGTCACAATTTGCTACCAGGAAATCAAAAGAAGGAAGGAAACTCATTAAGATATAACAGGGAGTTGATGGTAATCCCCTTTCTCCTTGTCTGCCAATCTGGGCCACTGCTGGCTCAAAAGTGAAGCAAAATCCATGGTGAGTTTTATTCTCTGAACACATTGGCTTACTTTCTGACTTCAATGGACTAAATGACCTCTCTCCACTCATTTTGTCCTTCCCACTCTTTTCATCTGTCAGGCACACACATTCGATCACTCTCAAATGTCCCACAGATTTTAACAGTTCACACTTTTAATTCTAGATACCTGATGCCAATCTGAATGTTATAATATCACATAGGCAGTAAACCTTGTTACTCCTATAGATATTCTACATTCAGAATGATCTTAACAACAACCTGACATCTTGAAAATGTGGCTACTGAATATGGATACAGATGGGTAAATTTTATATACAAAGGCGAAAAGGGAAAATTTTTTAAAGGGCTGCAGTATGCAGAAAAATGCAAACTCATTTCATGAAAATAAGTGGAAAAAACTTAAGGGTAAATATTTTCCTTTTACCTCTTGAACTTAAAATAATATTATCACATCAAAATTCTTTAGAGAGTATTTTGTTTTGTTTTGTCTTCCTGAGAGAAAAACAAAGTCCTAATAAACAAAAAAGACTTACATTTGAGTTTGTCTTGAACACCACTTAATAGTGGTGCCATTTTATCGGAACGGAGGAGTCAGAATGGGTAGGTTTTGGGGCAGGAAAGTCAGGGTGTTTTCTGGCCATGATGCATTTGAGATGCCACTTGGACTCTCAAATAGGGAGTTAGCTGAGGAGAGAGCAGGTTTGAAGGTGAAGAGTTGAGTGTCATGGGCACAAAGACATAACTCAGGAAAGGTATACACAGAGAGAAGAGGAAACTGGCCCAATCCATTGGAGAGGGCACACAGATGGAGAAGACAAAAGGTCCCAGGACAGATCCTTGGGGCACCCTAACAATTAGAGGTCAAGGAGAAGAAGAGAAACCAAAGAAGCCAATAAGGTAGTAGCAAACCCAGGAGAATATGGTGTCAGAAAAGCCAGAGGAAGAGAGGGTTTCCAGAGAGAGGGAATGTTTTAACAGTGCTGAGAAATCAAGTAGGTCCAAACAGATACATGACTTGACAATGCAGAGATCGGTCACATCTTATCCACAGCAGTACCAATGGAACGGGTACAGGAGGAGATGGAGGATGCGTAAATACAGCTATAACCATAGAAAAAGTTTTTAAAACTTTAAAGTTTTGCTAATAAAGAGAGCAAAGACAGGGAGGTGGGTTTGCATTGAGAGAAGGTTGGTTTTTTTAAGTCAAATGATGCTAGCTCAATTCATCCTTAAAATTACATATTATGTTCCTTTAGTATAATTTCAGTGAGCCCTTCATAACCTCTCCAGTCCATGAGAGTGCACTCTTTCCTAAATATCTATTGATTCTCATTTTTTTTTTTTTTTTAGCTGATCCATCCTGCCACTTGTTGGCAGCTCAGCGGTAGCTCAGCTTGGGCCAGGACTTGAACCGCTGTTGCTCAGAGCTCGCAATCTTCAACGAGCTCTTAACCAACTGAGCCACTTGGATGGCCCTCAATTCTCAATTTTTTGAACAGGAATCCTTCCCTTAAAATGAAGAAAAGTAACAGACATGCATATCGTGGTGTGAATATTTGTTAATTTAAATACATTTTAACAATAATCTATTAGAAAAAACCAATAATATTTATGTTATGTGTTAGGCATTGTTCTTGGCAGTAGTTCTTAAACATTTTATTCTCAGCACTCCTTTATACTCTTAAAAATTACTGAGAGTTATAAGAGCTTTTATTTATGTGTATTGTCAATATTTAATATGTTAAAATTTAAAACTAAGAAAATTTTAATATTTATTTTCCAATAAACTCATTTATTAAATTTAAAATTAGCAATAATAAACCCACTATGTGTTAACTATATATAGCATATTTTTATGAAAAATACCTATCTTTTCCAAAAAAAAATTTCAGTGAGAAATGTAGTGCTGTTTTATATAATTGCAAATTTCTTGAATGTCCAGGTTAATAGAAGGTAACTGGATTGTCAGATATGCTTCCATTTTTTGTGATATGTTTTTCAGAAACATATATTTCCAATGAGAGTTGGAAAAGGGAAAAATATATTTGTTGCTACAATATTTTCAGATAGTTATGAATATTCTTCTTTAATACAACACCAAAACTAAATAAGTGTTAGTTTCTTAAAACGTGAAACAATATCAGTAAACTTTTTGTACTCGATTATATTAAAGCCCATTGATTTATCTTGCAACTTGAAGAGGTCTTTTATCCGTGCGTGATTTTGTACATTTTTAACATTGAGAGTTATGTATTTATTCAACATATTAAAACATTTCATTATACAATATCAAAAAGCACATCACATTAGTTAATATCAGTATCCAACTCATTAGAAAAGCCTTGAAGTATTGAGAAGCTGTAACGCTCACAGTCATAGACATAAATTTCCCAAAACTCTAAATTTACTTGCAAGCTTGAGTTTATCATCATCAACAAATATTATCAGTTAGTTGTTTTCCATGAAGTTGACAGGCTCACTTAATTCTTTTTTGAGAAAATATGTGCCAAATACCTAAATGCCCTGAAACTGAAGCCACAGTTGGTCTCACAATTGTTATTTCAAGTAAATATGATGTTCCACAGCAACTCAAACAATCACACAAATTTTTTCCCTGGAGACAACCATAATACTTGAGTAGGCAGCAGAAGTACTTAAGTGAACTCCCCATTTCATCCACAGAATACTAACAAGACATGTGCTCAAGATTCAAGATTTAATAAAGTTAATAGTTTTTACAGCTTTATGAAGGACATTCTTAAGTGAAACTTCCTACCTCCCCCAGGACTGGGTGACAGTGAAGTATACAGTGACCCCCACTAGTATAGTTCGGTACCACTACTTTGATTCACACTAGAGCATCAACAGTTTTACACACCATTGCTCTTGCACCATCAGTTCAAATGTCAACACAATGGAGGGGAGGGAGGGAGAGAGGGAGAGAGGGAGAGGGAGAGGGAGAGGGAGAGGGAGAGAAAGAAAGAAAGAAAGAAAGAAAGAAAGAAAGAAAGAAAGAAAGAAAGAAAGAAAAGTCTTAGTAGTACCATAAAAATAGGTTCAACCTTATATATNAAGAAAGAAAGAAAGAAAGAAAGAAAGAAAGAAAGAAAGAAAGAAAGAAAGAAAAGTCTTAGTAGTACCATAAAAATAGGTTCAACCTTATATATCTCCTGAAATGTTACTACCTTATACGAGTATATTATCCTAAATGTCTGCAAACCACTGTTCTAGGCATATAGACTATGTCAATAAACAAAATTGTCAAAAATTCCTGCCTATATACTAGTGGGAGGAGATATATACTATGTAATAAACATAATAAACATTTTGCATGTTAGAAGGTAGATGCCAAAACTGAACAATAAATTTAATAATAAAACAAATACGCACATTTGCAAAACCATACAATACCCTGCAATAATTCCCAGGCTCTCCAAGATCCAGGGCCCAAAATTCATCACCATAAATCTATATAGCGCAGTACTGTTATTTCATTAAACTTGACCTTTCTCTTGCTAAATCCAGGGCATCACTTCTCACTCGGGCCAACCCCACCTGCTCTCCCTCGCTGATGTCTTTCCTTCGCTCCATTACTTTTCACACCCACTCTGCATAAGACCACCCAGTGGCATGGGATGCTGTAGGCTCCCTCTCCAATTCCCAGTCACCTCCAAAGGTAAGGCAGCAAGTATTCCTCCATTTTATTTTTACTGCCAAGCGCTCGGTGCTCATTCAAGTAGGGAACTAAGAAAACTTAGAAACACAGGGAAATTACTAACCATAGATATTTTCGTAATCATCTTACCATGATGGTCCTCGTCTAGAGTTCCAGACTCCCATTACTGACTTCTAGTCTCTCCCTTCCTCCCTCGCTCTCTTTAGCTGGCACATCCCAGTTTCCCCATTCTGGACCATTGCCCAACCACAACAGTCTTCCTGGTCCTCCCCAAACATGCTGAGCTTACTTCCACCCTAGCACCTTTTCACAATTTGCTTCCTCTGCCTGGAGCACTCTTTATTTCATCGTCTCCTGCTGTCACTCAATTCTCAGCATATTTGCCACCTTCTGAGAGGTCTCTTATGACCATGCTCCCTTCCGCAACCCCCATGGTGTCCTACCCACCACATCATTCTCCTTTGTTTACTCTCTAGCACTTTCCACTTCTCCACATCCCATTTTATGTATTTGTCAGTTTACTAGTCTCCCACATTGGGATAGGAGCCCCACGAAGGCAGAGCCTGCCTGGGTTTTTTTGTTTGTTTGTTTGTTTTTTAGCTGAGCCATCCTGCCACCTGTTGGCAGCTCAGCCGGGGCTCGAACCGCTGTTGCTCAGAGCTCAAACTCTTGAGCAAGCTCTTAACCAACTGAGCCACTCGGCCGGCCCAGCCTGCCTGTTTTGTTCCCTGTGGTATTCCCACCACCTAGAGCACTGCCTGGCGCTTTGCAAGCTCTCAGTATTAACTTCAGTGGAATGACTGGAGACGTTTCTCTTAGCTAGATGGTTTTTGTTTCTGAAGACCAGCAGACTGTGTAGTATTCATTTCCCTACCGTATTATGTTCCTAAATATCTTCCCCCAAATCCAAATAGCCGGCAACTTGGAATATAAGGATATCACACAATCTTTCTTTTTTCTATCACCATATACCAGCATTTCTCAACATTGACACTATTGACATTGGGGGCCAGATAAATCTCAGTGTGGGGGGCTGTCCTGTACATTTAGGAGATTTAACAGTTCCACCCACTGGATGCCAGAATCAACCACCACCCCTAGTAGTGACAACCAAAAATGTCTCCATATATGGCCATATGCCCATCTCACACCCCCATAGTCGGGCACCACTGGCACAGAAGTCCAAAAATACCTACAGCAGTGCCAAGTGAATTCACGAATTTGACACTAAAGGCTTTTGAATTATCAACCTCTCTGGCTACCTTACAAAAATAAATGATTTTCCATGTCTAGCTGAACTAATACTTGGACCAATATTTCTCTCTATAGTCTTGTTTCAATAAATGTGTTAGATTGTGAATAAAAAGTCAAACACATTCTTATGAAAGTTAAAGTAGGGAGAATTTACATTTACACGTTGTTACAATAAACAACAATTAAAAAATAATCTTAGTTTGCGTCCACTTTCCACCAGAATATAAGCTTCTTCAGAATACGGGCAGCATTTTTTCATCTTTGGAACAGATATTAGTGTGTTATTAGACTGTCATAACAATATTCCATCCATACAAAACTCCAAAAACTTACAGGAAAATAATTTGCTAGTAGTTCAGTAGAATTTAAGACACCTTCATGGACATCTGTCCCTCTACAAACCACTACAAAACATATATCATACATGGATTACTCAGCAAGATGCCTGAAGCGATCACAGTAATACCTAAACAGTACATCATCAAAGTCCCCAGTGAAAGCCCTTTGATTGTTAATGTGTTCTTATTATTCAGGACCAAAGGGTTTTTTTGTGTGTCAGAGTTATTGAGAGCCTTTTAATATATGCTCAAATTCCCACCAAAAAATGTTTTACTCTTTTTCAGAACAACTAATAAATCAAAGTGAACATCACCAATATCTGAGAGCCTAGATGAAGGTAATTTTTCATCAGATCATCCAGATTTTTTAAACTCTCTTGGCTGAAACTTTACCAGGATTTGACGATAATTAAAACATGATTTAATGTCTTCTATCTGACCTCGATATGCCAAAAACCAGCAAGACATAACTATGTTTTTCAGTTTTCAGGAGTAAGAATTCATTTCTGTCAGCATGTGATCAGTGCACTAACTACATAAAAGGCACAAGATTTTAAAGACATTTAATAGGTAGCTGGAAAGTCAATACTGAAACTGGACAGAAGATGAAAGAGAAATCAGAACCATTCTCAATGAAATTCCAGTTATCATAACAGTTTTAAATGTAAAAGTGAAAATTCAGAATTTATTGAAGTAGTTACAATAAAATACTACAATAAATGCAAACTCCCTTGAAGTTGTCTTTTGTCAACTTTTTAAGTTTTGGTTAAGATTTGCTGTTAAGTTTTTGTTTAACTTTTTGTGATGTATTTTGTAATTTCAATTCCTACAAACTCGTCTTACAGCTCAGCTAATAAAAATAGGGATATTATAGCTGTCTTTCTTGAATGTTTAATTTCCATTGGCCTAAGGCAATGAGTTGATCTAAAGCAGAGGTCAAAAGCAGTAGCGGTATGTTTTAAGAAAGCACAGTGTGATTCAGTTGCTACCACTTAAAGAAATAATAGCATTCACATAAAAGTCAATATTTATAGTCTCTCTTCAAACACCAGGAAAAAATCAACACAAGGACCACATTTCTGAATGGAAACAATAGACTGGAGCAAAGAGAGCCCTAAGTTCCCTTCCATTTGTCACAGATATTATTGTTTCCTGTTATCCCCTACACCAAAGCTAAATGTTAATTATTTATTCTCACACTGTCATCTTTTTTACCCAAAGTCCATTTTATTCATTTTTGTGACTTAAATACTTCTGTAGCCATTTCAGTTTTCAGCAGTATTCATGGTCTTGAGGTTTTCCCAAAGCCCTTTTGGTTCTTACAAATGTTTAATACTGATCATTTCAATAGTCTAAGTTTTAAATTGGCGTTCGATCGGGCCGGCAGAGTGGCTCAGTTGGTTAAGAGCTCACTCAAGAGTGTGAGCTCTGGGGCCAGCTGAGTGGCGCATTGGTGAAGAGATGGCTTGGGACACCAGAGGGCCCCGGTTTGGATCCCACATATGAGGGCCAGTGACACTGCCCTTTTACAGCTAAGATGCTGAACAACAGCTCAACCTGAAGCTGGGCTGCAGTGAGTCGCCGTCGACAGTGTAGGCTGCAGCTCCTGCTGCAGTGGGTTGCCATGGGCTACCGTGTGTAGCCAGCGGCCAGCGTGAGCGGCCAGCAGCCAGCAACCAACCCATGACCGGCCGTCCAGAAGCTGGCGACTGATCTGCCTCGCCTGGGAAGAGCGCAATGATGGTGCCAACTTGGGCCAGTGAAGCAACGTCCTCCACAACTAGACTGAAGAACAAAAGGACAGTAGCTTGTCTGTTCCCCTTCCCCCAATTCCCCAGCACTGTTCCCATCCAATTCCCCAATAAAAATCTTTAAAAAAAAAAAAGAGTGTGAGCTCTGAGCAACAGCGGTTCAATGCCCAACAGGTGGCAGGATGGCTCAGCTAAAAAAAAAAAAAATAGAATATATAAATTGGCGTTTGATCTTAAAAGCGTTAAAGTGAGAAAGTACTCCCAAGATGAAAGAAAAACTACATATTAAAAAAAACTAAGAAAAGTGGTGCCTATGTACTGAACTGCTAGTTTCCCAAGGAATTCAAATTAAATTAGATATTAATTCTTATAATTGATATTTTCTAAAGACAATTCTGGAAGCCACATATACAACTAGTTTTCTCAAACACTGAAATAGCTCTATGTCTTTATTTCAAACTATCAATATTAATATTTCTTTTAATAATGTGACTTTTTGACAATAAACTCTTCCTAGCTTATATATTCCAAGTGACATTTGATTCAAGGTGATCTTGGGTTCCTTATATTGTTTTGGATAATTGATGTTTCTTTCTGGAATGGTCAGGGATACATCAAACTCTAGGGAGAAATCAACTAAATAAAGTAAAAAAGATTAAGAAGTTTGCAATGTTTACAGTCAGCTGTTTTCAAACCTATCAAAATTAATCCTCCCCCAACAAACCTAGAGACAACTAACTACCCATACCTATAGAGACACAGGATGCCCCATAGAGTTAGAGTTCAGCCCTGTGATAAGCATTTGTGAAGCCCAAGGCTCTAAGCCTCAGCTTGCTTGCACAGTAAATCAGATTAATAACAATAGTAGCTAACTCACAGAGAGGTGAAGAGAATTCATTACACACAGGCAATTTTTATTGGTGATTTGTACAATGCTAGTGAATAATTAGGACCAAATAAATGTTAGCTGAAATGCTATTACTGCTACATCCACAGACATAGTTCTATTATCTCTACTGTGGTTATAATTATTACGAATACTAGAGAGAACAGAATTAAAGGGTAAGGTCCCTGCCTATCCCTCTCTGCTCCTCTGTTGATAGTGAATCAATCTAACAGACTCTAACTTCTGGATAATTCCTTTATTTCAAAACAAATAATTGAAGATTTCTGGGGGGGGAGGGGGAATCACACACACACACACACACACACACACACACACACACACACACACACTCACTCATATTGTATTGGGTATTTTCTGCACAGGATTCCAGGCTGGCCCCCAAATGTGTTACATGTCAATCTCTCTATTCATATTTTTGAAACACTCCAGAAATATAAAAATTCACAAATAGCATAAGGTAGAAAAAATTAATTCACAATCAAACTTTCAGGTTCTCACAAAAACTAGAGCCTATCTCAACAGTCCTTGAGAGAACTTAGAGAACAAGGTACTAATAAAAATTGAACACTGTATGTGGAATATGGCCGGACCATGGCTTTGATTTCAATAAGCTACTACAAGATCAGGGTATGGGTAAGACTCACACAGGCTGATGAATTAAAACGTCAGGCCAATCTGAGAACACTTACAGCAAAGTCAGGTACAGAAAGAAAATATTCTTGAAGTTGTCTTAGCTTTTCTGGATGCTACCAACTCTTTATAGCACCAGTAGAACCATTAAACAAAGATAATGTATTAGGCTAGGCGGCAAAATTCAAATTAAAATCTACTCCTCTCTATATTACAAGTCATAATATTTGTAAACAATCTTACTTAAAGTCAGATGAAAATAATGAAGTTTTAATTAAGTTTAGAATTGTAACCAAAAATAAAAGATATTTCAAAGATCCCACAATCTCTGGTGGCATTTCTGATAAAAGTATGTTTCATGGTGCCAGTTAGTGATTCATATGGGATAAAACGGATTTCTAAAAGGCAATTCATGAGCTGACATGAACATACTTGTGAAACTATTCCTTAATGGAATGTCTGCTAAATTGCCGTATTTTTAATATTATACAAATATTTATACACCGATGCCAGTAGACTATTGTGTCTCCAATATAATACTTTGTATTGTGCTGCTCAGGAATTTACATTGATATCAGATAACTTAAAAAACACAGCACAATGAAAGAAAAGGCTAGGCGGGAAGTACAAAGCACATTATATAGATAATATTCTGAGGCACAAAATTTTCTCTGGCACAGGAAACTGGTCATTTCCCGAATTTAAAATGCAGAACACTATTCCTGTTGAAGTCGTTATTCGAGAATTCAGTTCCCATGAAAAGGAAATTTTAAGCAGTGGGGGAAGGAAAAGCATTTAATACTGGAAAATAATCTAGAGAAACTAACCGAGGATCCCAACTCGAAGATCCATCTCTGTCTGGCATCTACTACCCTCTTTTTCTCACTGTGCAACCTCACGAGATATAGAAAAAAGATTTTTAAATTCACGCCATCAGAAATATCTGCTTCAACAAATATAAATAACTTTTTATTCAGAAATTTATAGATCTACTTTACCTTTTCTTTCAAACTGACTCCTAAGGTGTCCACTCTTATCCTTAAAACATATATGACTTTTCTATCAACATCTTATTTCCCTTCTCACTTACCATGTCCCGTCTTCCCTTTTCTCATGCCCAAATATTCAATATACCATCCACTCCTTAGTCTGTAGTTTTGTTTCTTTTCCTTTTTCATTCTGTTCAAACTTTATTCCAAAAAGGAATGATTGTACAGTAATGAACATGGTTACTGTTGGGCTAATACAGACGAATAGATCAATGGAACAGAAGAAAGTCCAGAAAACATCGTGAGTAGACGGTAATTTAGTAATTTGAAATAAGTGGTGCTCTAAATAAGGGCGGAAAGAATGCACAGGTGTTAAGACAATAGGCAGTCCAATATGCAGGCTCTGCCAAAATACATTTGAAAACAAGAATGTGAAGTGGTTAAGGGCTCAAATTTTGGTATCAGTCCGCCGGGATTCAAATCCCAACTCTGCCAGTTACTAGACAGACGTGTGACGTTCACAAGTAACTACCTCTCTGAGGCAGTCTCCATATTTGTAAACCGAGAGTAATATGGTATCTACTCTTGTAGATTTGCTCTAAAGAAGAAATAAATTATTATATGTAAAGCAACCGGCACATCAAGGGCTAATACCTGTTTGCTATTACTACAATTTTTTTCTATTTTATTTGACATCACCAAATATACCTGCCAGATGCTATTTTCATTAAATAATTGCACATTTCATCTCTGAAAGAAGACCTTCAGAGAGAATCATTCTTTTTTTACAACGTCCACACAGCAAGTTATATAATCAATGCATTAATAAGGGAAATAGGTATTGTGTGTTTAAGTATGTAAAATAGTTGAAAACTGTTTTTAAGCCATTCATAATTTTTCTTCACAGTGCTCTTTGAAAAAATTATACCAAAAATCTGCAAGAAGACAATTATCTGAAAGCATTTGTTTATACATTCAAGAAATATGAGAAAAAATAAAACTCAACTGTGAAAATCGGGGTAACAATTATTATCAATAACCCCATTATGTTTCAAAAACCAAGAGAAAACTAAAACATGAAATATCACAAATACTTCTACAGACTTCATGAATCAAATAGGAGCCAGCAAAATCCTATTAATGAGTTCATTTCCATGGATATTGGCCTGCAGCTCTGTCAACAGCTGAACGTTCACGAGGCCAGTTGGGTGCAGGTAAACAAGAACACTTTCCTTCAAGGAAAAAAAGCTATGACGACTAAAAAATATTTCATGAATTTTTTTCTGACCTGGGTTATATAAAAAAAAAAAAAAAGAAGAAGAAAAAGAAAAAGCTAATGTCTGTTCAGGCTTTATCTATGAATTTTGTTATATAATCACAAAGATGCAACAGATTTGCTTAACTACTAAAAAATGTCAACTATCCCCTGATATCAACAGTTTCTCGGTGTCAGAGGACTTCAAGGATTCTAGATCCTCAAGAAGCAGCCTTTTGGGATGTAAATGAAACTGTCCCTAGGCTGACTGCAGATAACTAACATGGATTAGGACAATTATCTGCAAGGCTTGGAAGTTGAAAATGCAAATAATATAACATAAAGCATGAAGTGAACAGTAAACTAAAGCTAGTCAGAACTAGGCCCAATGTTTGGAGGGTGTCTGGAAGCCCTAAGTGCCTCAGCAAGTAGACTTCAAGCAGCCGTGATAGTATTCAGGCAGATGAGAGCATATGGTGCTGTGTCACTGGGCTGAAAGTGACCCTGATAGATGCTGCCTGAGGGAGAGTGAGAAGAGGGGGTGTGAAGAGAAAGAGAGGCATCTAACAGGGAATAGCTGTTCTTGTCACGGCTTCCTTCAAGTGCAGTAGGATTTAGGTTCCAGCTCCAGACCTGATAAAGAACTGGAATAAAAATGAGAAATGAGGTAGAACCTAATTTCACAGTGTGGCTGTATGTACACTGTCGAGTCAGTTCATCGGCCTGAAGCTCAGTAGGGAAGTTGGTGTCCCTGCTCATCCTAGGATGCTCGATTCGGGGCAGCAAAACTAATTCTAGACCATGCTTCCCAGCGTGGACAGAAATCCTCTTTCTCTTCCAGCTTGGCCGGGACTGCCTCTGAGGCACTGGGCGGGGGCTGGGTACACGGAGCTCAGAGGACCGGGAAAATGTAAATGAGCTGCTTCCTCCAGTCAATCATAAAATTGTAAATTCTGATGAAAGAATAATGGTAGGAACTGGATTTCAAATTTTCACATTCTACGTTGTATCCGAAATCTATTGCTAGTGGGTGTCCCATTGGGAAACTAATGCATGTCCTGAAGTATCTGTATAATTTCATCTGTACAAGCACATGAGGAACAATATCCTCATAGTATAAAACAGTCATTGTGACAGTCAGTGAGATAATGAGAGCGTCATGGTACACCTACGAGACTGTCACTTTATGCCAGGCTCTGTTGTAGCCACTAGGCATATAATGATAAAGAGGCCCATTCCTAGCCCTCAGGGAGCACGCATTCAAGAGACTAGACATGCAAAGATAAACCGCTAAATGCAATTTCAAGTTCAATTTCAGGTGGTGGTGAGTACTATGAAAAACAATAAAACGGGCTAATGGGAAAAACTGAGGACATGATCGCTGGGGAAGGACTCTCTGAAGAGGTATCGCTTGAGGAGAGACCTTGGAGAGCTGACAGAGTGAGGCATGGAAATATCTGCAAAGGGACAGTAGGCAAAGGCAACGCAGATGCAGATGAAGTAGGGGTGTGTGGCCCCAAAGGAAGGGCACCGTCAGTGAGGTGGTGTAAGAGAGGAGGAAAAGAGTAGGAGAAACAGCTGACAGACAAGTGCATTTCAAAGAGGGCGGGGGCGGGTGGGCGCCAAGGTGAGAACTTGGTATTTTATTCTCAGTGTGTTGGGATGCCACTGAAGGGTTGTAAGCCGAGGAGCAGGTCTAAAGCTCACTCCAGCTATTGTGTGGAGTATGGACTATGGAGAAGACCAACTGGGTTTTTATGGAAATAAGCCAGGTGAGAGATGATGGTGCTGTGGACCAAGGTGGTGCGAAGTGGTTAGAATCTGTATATGCTTTGAAATAACTGCTGGCAGGATTTGCGGATGGACTGGATGTAGATTGTGAAAGAATGAGAGAAAGCAACGTTGCCTCCTAACGTTTTGGCTTGAGCAACTAAGTGAACACTGGTGCTAATTACTGGTTTGGGAAAGACCAGGTAGAACAGGGTTGGAGGAGAAATATAGAGAGTGCTTATGTTGTCAAGGTAAATCCATAAGTGACAGGGCAAATTCAGTCCAACACGGGTAGAGGGTGGGAAGGAACAGCTAACGCCTACCGTTAGGCAACACAGGTTCATAAGCTATTAAATCAAAACGTATATTTTAAATCCACATTTTATAAAGCATGATTTTTCTAAAGTAAACACGAGGCTAAAGGGGCAAGACACAAAAGAGGGGAGGACATTAAAAGAGCACTGAAGGTGCGCGTTGTGTGGTCCGTTCACCACTCACTGCCTCGTGTTACGTTCATGATCTTGACACGCCCTCTTGCAGGGCTCGCCATTCGTCCACTGCGTCCCACTCTGCCTGTGTTCTCACTGTGCCTCTGCCTGGGAGGCCCTTCCTCCACTCCAAATTTAGTCAACTTCCACGCTTCCTGAACAGTCATTCATTGTCCTCTTCTCGAGGTAGGCTTCCATGACCTCTCCAGGCTGGGGTGGTTTTGCCCTTCTGGTTTCTAGAAGGCCCCATACACTTGCTCATGATTGCATCTCATGCACCATTGGGTTGTATTAAATGCACGCGCCCCATTCCCCAGCTAACCTGAAGCTTCTCGTAGGAATTCAACGTTTGATGAATGAATAATCAAGTCTGAGGGCAGGGTAAGATTAAGGAATCTGTGGACTTCTGTTCCCTCATCTGTAAAACAGGGACCAAAAATAAAAATAGCATTGCTTTATAGAGAAGAGGAGGGAGGAAAGGATGAGATCAGAGAAGATCAAAAAATAGCATCACCTTAGAGAGGAAGGGAGGGAGTAGAGGATGAGATCAGAGCGGTTGGGGGAGAAGATATTATCGTATAGGACCTTGTCGGCTATTATGAGGACTCTGACTTTTACTCATAGCGCGATGGGAAGGGTTTTGAGCTGAGAAGTGTTATGACTTGGCTATGTTTTAAAAGGATAAGTAGTAGAGCTTGTTGATAATAGAAAATGGGGTGCAAACTTAGAAGCAGGAAGATGAGTTATGGAGCTATAGCATTCTTCATTAGGTAAACTGAATTTTGTTAGTATCTATCCCCATAATGAGAAGTATTTCACACACAGAAAGAGATGCATAAACACACATACAATTTCCATTAATAAGCACTTATCCAAGGAATCCCCTTTTCTATTTCTCAGAATTATTTACAATGACAGGTAAGGGATAGCTGTATAGCTGTTTCTTCTGTTTTATGTTTCTCTTTTTCATTGAAACATTCCCTTCTGTTCTGCAGACTGAATTAGGGAAGCCACAAAATACATTACTAGCAAATAGTGTCAACAATTGCTATCTTATTATGTGCTACGTCATTAAATTAAGAATAAACGAGATGTGGCCACACACTTGATCGTTTTTTTTTATTCCATAGTAATGTAAATAAAGACCTCCTAGTGTCAGACGTTCATACTTGAGGGAATATGGATTTAGAAATGAGAAGCATATATTTTTATATAGGGATTGATAATGATTGAGAAAAACATTAAACATGATTTTAATCAATAAATTACTTGCATTAATACTAAGCTAAAAAACCTAAACTAAGTAGAATGTCTCATATAAATTGACACAGTCCTTTTCTCAGTGGCAGTGAATATAAACAATTTTGAAATTTCCACGGAGTCTAACAAGAATAGGCATAGCTGACTTGACACCCATTCATTAGTTAATGAAAGCACTATGAATGAATGGATGTGAAATAAGTACTCACTGCCAGATGGTCAGAAAAAGCAAGACAAACAACTCCAGAATAATTAAGGTTGCTATTCAAACTTCCTATTCCTATTACAGTCATAGCAAAAAAAAAAAAAAGTGTTCAGTTTTTCATCAGCTATAGAAATTATCTCCATTAATGCTTTAGTAATTCTGTAAACTTAGCTCCATTTCAGCAATGGAGAGACAGCCTAGAAGAAGTACAGGTAAGTATTCACTATTGTTGATAGGTTCTTGCGAATTTCAGGGAAACCACGTATAATGAAACCAATTTGACCACAGGCTAATTGATATAAAACAAGAGATAAGTTCCTATGACATATTTATGGTCACAAAAGCATCACCAAACTTCTAAATAAAGACCCAAAACACTTGTAATATTAAATAGTGAAATAAATGTGAGCTAGACGTACATTTAAGAAAGATTGATAAAAACAAGTAAGATAACTATTTTCCACCCCACTTTTTCCAGTTTAGGGTCACAGGTGGTCGGAGCTCGTCCAGGCAGCTCAGGGCACAAGGTGGGGACCCACCTGGATAGCACGCCCTTCCCTTGCAGGCCCACTCACCCCCACACCCACTCGGGCAACGGACACGCCCATTGACCTCACCTGCATATCCTTGGGGTGTGGGAGGAGCCTGGAGGACCCAGAGAAAACCCACGCAGTGGGGGGAAGGTGGAAACCCCACACAGACAGTGGCCTAGGCAGAAAAGGATTTGTTTTTTCTCATCAATATTATAATGAAACGACGTTGAACAAAGCAACATTATTGGATGACCTGCTGTTAACATCTCCAAGGTCAAACAGCCAGGAAATGAAGGAGCCTGGATTCAATCTCCCTTGGACTCAGCACTAGTGCCACAACTGCTGACTGACTGGGTTATTAGAACCCCCCCACGTCCCCACAGGTAAGTTCGGACAGTCAGGCCAGGAGACCTCATGTAGAGGGCAGAAATAAAACCCAATTACACTCAGTTTCTAAATTTGATTTCCAAATTTCCTATATTTTAGCAGAGAAATTAAATAAGTCTCTTCTGTGTAAGACTGCTTGACTTTAATTGTACTGACTTCTTTCCTAACTGAATAAACATCACAATTTGAGTAACCTTATATTTCTGTAACAGAATATTGCTTACAGAAGAAAATTCTGCAGAAACCCTTTCCTCTTATCGTAATTACAGCATGTGAGTTACAGAGACCACACGAAAGAGCACAATACAATTGAGTACCTACTTTCAGTTAACAAGTTCCAGCTGTTACCAGGGTGACTAAGGTCTTCCTAGTTACAGACTATTCACTCGTTTGACCTACCAACCAAAAGAGTCCCCATCTGAATATTTGCCATCGAGGAGTTTAGACACTTAAAGGGCAACCTTGTTTTCAACAGAAATTATTGTATTAAGAAACTACTATTTGGAGGAATATAGGGGCTTATGAGGCTTTAGGATATAGTTAGGATAAATCCCAAACCCTGAAACAAGTCTTTATAAATCTTTTAAGAACAATGAACTAATGAATTGAAAGTACCATAAACATATCCTTTGAAACCAGCTGATCAACTTAACAATAATAATTACACTAAGCACCATTCTCCAGAGAGCTAACTGTTCTCCATACAATGTTAAAATGTGAATTCCTTAACCAGCATATTTTGCCTAAACTATCACAGGTCTGAAGTTCCTGGTTCAAAAAGTTATCTAACTAGATTTCACCAGTTATCAAACTATAATATTTACTACTTTTCTCAAACTAATGGTTCAACAAACTCTGTTTTCAACCACGCAATTGGCATTATGATTTTAAATGCATTAGTGACATTTTCCAAATCTCTTAAAATGAGGAAGTAACACACACACTTTAATGGAATAGATTTGCATGATATAAAGACCTATCTAAGAATATTGTCTGAATTTCCTAAGTTCACATATCACAAACATATTACCAATAAGCTCACATATTACCAATAAGTTCGTATGTTACAAACCATACACTGAATGCTCCTACTGGGACAAAGAGCCATTGGGATAATCATATTAAGAAAATCAGTCTCTTCTCTATGCATCTTATGTGAATATGTTTAAAAGCTTTACACAGAATTTCTATTCAGTTCGGATGAAGTTACAAGACACCATTGCTTCCACTCTAACAAGCAGAACAAGCTAGATAAGCAACAAAATCATGATTTTTCAGAGAGCTAATGATGAAAAACCAAATCTAAATAAAATAAATTCCAGATAGTGGTGAGCCCTTCAAAAGTGAGGAAATACCAGGTATGCTGCTTGCATACCTTGAGGAGCCATGGAAGGAATATGAATTTGCTATAAATCAAAGTGCAGAGAAATTAGCTCAACTTTTAAGGAACTTTTAAAGACTGCATTTAAAATTAGAATCCCAAGAAGTTTCAGCCACAAGCTGAGTTCACATGCACCAGCCAACTGTCCCACAAGCCTTCACACCAAGTGCTACAGTGTGATGAAGGGTAGCTTGCTAAAGGTTCGAAGCCAAAGCAAGAAAGCTGAAAAAGATCCCCAGCGGGGCACACAGGGCTCTACTCAGTGCAAGGCATGGACCCACTGAAAGCTGAGGATTAAAGAGAAGAACTAGGATCAATCAACCTGCACTTCTCATGGGCTGCATGTTACAGCAGCTCTCTGAAAACATGCAGCTCTCTGAATGCTGGGCTCAGGGTAGCAAGATGTAAAGAGAGCTAGTAAGGTTCAAAAAGCCAGGTGTGTTACTGAGGCACTAAGAAAACACCCCAGGAATACAAAAAAACTCTTGGGAGAGCAGACAATTCGGCTGTAAAATGTAAAGCGATCTCCTGATCCTCACCAATGCTCCAATCCCAAACCCTGCAAAAAAAGTAAATCCTGTTCTCGTATTCAAAACATCTGAAGCCAGTGGTGAAAAAATGAGTGGAAAGTAAAACTTTTACAAATACCATTAATAAATGTTTAAAATAATATCACTGACAATAGCATCAAATAATCAGACAATTAGTAATCGTCTCAGGAAAGAAGTGAAGGATCTCTACATTGAAAATTACAAAACATTTCTAAGAGAGATAGAGAAGATCTGAATAAATGGAGATATACCATGTTCATGGATTGGAAGCCTCAATACTTGTAAGATATCAGTTCTCCCAACATTGATCTATAGGTTTATGTCACACTCAATCAAAATATCAGTAGGCCCTTTGGAGGAAATTGAAAAGATGTTTCTAAATTTTTATACAGAAATGCAAAAGACTTAGAATTGCCAAAACAATCTTGAGTGGGAGGGGCAGGGAAGAACAGTTATGAAAAAGTATATTCCCTGATTTCAAGATTTACTATAAAGCTAGAGTTATCAAGATAAGGCATCATGGACATAGGATAGACAAATAAATCTATGGAACAGAACAGAGAGTAGATAAATAACCTCAAACATAACGGTTAATTGATTTTTTTTACTAAGATACCAATTGGAATTAATGGAGAAAGAAATTTTATTAGTAGACATCACCAGGAGAACTGTACACCCATCTGGAAAAAAATGAAACAAACTTCACCGCCTACTTCATTCCTTACATAAAAATTAATCATAGTTTTATCATAGACCTAAATGTGTAAGACAGAAAACAGAACTTACAGAAAAAAATAGAAAAATATATCACCATCTTGGGATAAACAAATATTTTTAGGACAAAATAAGGTACTAATTATAAAAGAAAAAATGTAAAATAGCTTTTATCATGATTGAAAACTTTTGTCCCTATCAAAACACCATTAATTAAGGAAATGAATAGTCAAACCACAGACTGGGAAAACAAATATCTGTAATACACATATCTGATAAGGGACACTTATGTAGAATACGTATATTCTACATATCAATAATAAACGATATCAATAATAAAAAAAGAAAAACTATCCCATTTTTTTAAATCAGTAAAAACCTTAACACAAACTTCAGATTATTAATTATCAGGAAAATGCAAATTAAAATGAGAATAAAATACCACTAACTTAATACCATGTACAAAAATTATAAAGACTAGACAACACCAGTGTTGGCCAAGACATGACTCTGAACCCTCAGGCATTGCTTGTGAGAATGCAAAATGGTAGGTCCAGCCACTTGGAAAAACAGTTTCTTATAAACTTCAACATACACTTCCCAGATGACCCCACAATCCCACTACATGGAATTTGCCCAAGAAAAACAGAAACATATGTTAACCCAAAGATCACATTCTAATGCAGCTTTGTTTATAACAGATAAAAACTACAACCAGCCTAAATGTCTATCGCATAGTGAATGAATAAACAAATTATATTTTCACTATGTGCTGTAAATGTAAGACAGTATATCAATTTTCTTCACAAATATTAGCCATTAAGATATGTTTTAAGTTATAATAGATGAAGTAAATATTTACATATCAACTAATAAAATAATAATTTACTTATGTTGACAATTTGAAATTTTTCTATATACATACAGTTTTTTAAAAAAATAAAGGTTCAACATGATACTATATCTTGGATAATGAAAAACATAAAAGGACAAACTAATTTTGTGTATCTGTTATACAAAGATAACTATTTTCAAATTGCAGTATCACCTAATCAAGTACGTATAACTGATTTTATTTAGGACGGCAAATGATACTCTAAAAAATAATTATCTTCAAATAAGGAATTTATATCATATTCTGCTTTTGAAACATTAGTGAAAATAAAAATTTAAACCCAACAATAAAAGGGTTTATAAGAAAGTGTTTCCATTATAATAATGCTAAAGAATTTAATCATGAAAACCCATATAAATTTTATTGCATGGCTTTATAATAACTAAAATCTGTACTTTCATTATCCATAAAACATTTATTAGGTACCATTATGTATGGAGGGCAGTTGATATAAAGAGTGTGCCGAGTCATTGCAAATTAGTCTAAAAGAAAAAAAGAGGAAAAAACTGAAGGGGAGAGAGAAAAGAGGAAAGAAAAGGGAAAAAAGGAGAAAAGGAAACAGAATTCTTCCCCTCAAAGTGACTATGAGTATAATTTAGTTTTAGGATAGAATTATATACATACGAAAGTATATTAAAACTTTATTGAACTTCTTAGCATAGATTGTCTTGTAGGATCTAACTCCATCTCCTCTCCAGGCATATTTCTGGCTTTTAACATCTCCCTGAATATTACAACACCCGGCACATGGCACAAGCTCAATAAATATAGAGGCTGCCAAAAAAAATGTATACACATTTAAGAAAGGAAAAAAACTGTATTGAAATTATGCTGATGGTAACCACTTTGAGTTCCTCTTGTAATCGCAGAAGTCAAACGTGACTTGTATTCATCTCTTGTTAATCGTTATATATTATTACAATTTTTTTTAAATTGGGGAATTGGGGTAAGGGAACAGTGTTGGGGAATTGAGGAAGGGGACCAGCCAAGTTGTTGTTCTTCAATCTTAGTTGCAGAGAATGCCAGTCGCCATCTGGCTGCCCGTTGGCAGCTCGTAGCCTCTAAGCTCAGGTGCTGTGTTCAATCTTAGTTGCAGGTGGGCGTAGCCACCATCCCATGCGGGAATCGAACCAGCAGCCTTGTTGTTAAGAGCGCATGCTCTATCCACTGAGCCATCCAGGCGGCAGCTCAGCTCAAGGTGCGGAGTTCAGTCTTAGTTGCAGGCAGGCGTAGCCCACCATCGAACAGGCAGTCTTGTTGTTAGGAGCACGTGCTCTCACCAGCTGAGCCATCCTGCCACCTGTTGGCAGCTCAGCTCGGGCGCAGCATCAATGGCCCACATGAGAATCAAACCGGTGGCCCTGTTGCTCAGAGCTCACACTCTTAAGCTAACTCTTAACCAACTGAGCCACTCGGCTGGCCCTATTATTACAATTTTAATACAGGTTTTTTTTCCCCTTTCTTAAAATATGTATACATTTTTTGGGCACCCTCTGTATTTGTTAGCTCATTATCTAGACTTTATGGTGAAGCAGTTCTCCTGAAAATTTAGTCAGGTAAGGTAAGGTCGAGACAAAGGAAATTCTTGAAGACTAGGATGACATCTGTTTCTCTGGTTCTCCCATCAACTCTAGCCCATAGGACCTTGCACATAATAGATGCTTAACAAAGGCATGTTAAATTCATTGAGGATAACTATTTCTTTCCTTCAGTGTTTTTTTTCTAATTCAAATTTTCCGATTGATTAATATCTGATTATATGAAAATAACTCATACTCCTCTTTATTATCCGCTTCAAGTACAGGGAGTTATTTCATTCAAGATTTCAGAAAACCAATCAGGTGACATCGAAAGGAATCAGTGAAAGAATCTCCTCTCTTCTCTATCACAAAACTTACAATAGACAGTCAGTAACAATATTAAGGCAGCTCCAACAACTGAATTCTTGTTATAGTGTCTACGCCATGTGAAATATCTGTCCAGTGCAAACCAGATGATCCCTGGGGTTGGGCTAATTCAGGCTTTCACCTGCCGTGTGGTAGCAGTGACCTCAGCCAGCCCACACACTGATAACCAGTGAGACACATTTCTAAGACAGTAGATGTGGTCTAGGGCTTTGAAACAGAAGAAAACATAGTCTGGTTTTCATCAGACATATCCTTTAACTGAGGCCATCTCACCCAGGACCAGATGGCAACAGATGGACAATAAATCAGTTTAGAGGTATGTATAGCGAATATTCATCATTCCTACAGAACTTCATTTACCTTTTTTAATATTATCTCTCAGCCAAGTATCTTCCTAAAGTCGCCTTGTGACCCCAATCGCTTCTGTCTTCCATCACCAGTCTTATCAATGATGAGAACAGCATACACATTCTGTATAAATCCAATCCAGCTTTCAGGGTCTACATCAAAGCCCACTTTCTCCGTAAAGGTTTCCTCCAATCCTTTGGCCCATATACTTTTTCTTAATTAGATCACCAATAGAATTTATGAGCTAAAATGCTTATTGGGCATTTAATCTTATGTTGGAGCATGCCCATGTGATTGGCACTGTTTAAGGTATTCAAACAGCTACTGAGCTGAAGTCATATTCCAAAACTCCAAAAAGTAGTTGTAAGTATTCTAAGAAGTATTCTAAGAAGCTAGAATTATACACAAATTAGGCATTTCATCCTCAATCATCATATAACTCCAAACGGATCCTATTCTCTGGAAAGGGGACACAGTCTAATAAAGCATTCTGTATTGGTCAGAAAATATAGCCAAAGCGAGGCATTAAGTTGAGAAACTATTTGCATTTAAAAGGAAAAGAATTCTTAGATGATAGAATATCCATCTGTAAATACTTACAAATCTAGAACCATTTTTAATCATTCCTTCCTTAGTGTTAAAAAAAAGTCAAAACATTTTGAAATCTGCTTACAAATGTAAGCCAAGGGTAGTTTCAAGTGGTTCAAGTTCTGAAATACACAGTTTATCATTTTCAAATATTACTTTTCAAGTAAACTCTGCAATTTTTTCATAACCTTCGAATTTACAATTGAAATGTGTTCAAGGGACATTTTTCCTTAAGAATAACTAATTCCATTGCCCCTGCTTTTCTCAGGTACCACTTACAACCCCCTAAACCCACTGAAAGAACTCTCTCACGTTCCTCTAACAACAGGGCAGTTCCTATTATTTTCAGATGAATAACTACCCAAACTAATGGAGTCTGAATCATTGCTAGAGAGGCTAAGGGTTTAGAGCTTTTGACTCTAAATCCAAGTGCTAACATTCAGGTCCTATGGTTGTACCACCATTAATGATGATGTTTCTTGCAAAATATTGCACTGTTTTAAGAATACCTAAATCATTATATGCTGTATTAGAACATTAAAGAAGAAATCTGTGTCTTAATCATTGCTTATAAACCAGTCTCAAATTTGTTTTCAAAAGGCCCAATATCTGATCAAATCAGAGTTTAAGCCACATTCCATAAAATTATAAAGCACTACTTCTCCAAGTTCCTAAAAGTTTCTCAGCCTAAATGCTTGTCGGTTGAATAAATACTAAGGAAATGTTAATCAGGCTTCTGAG
>NW_017732525.1:146198-147956 GCF_001890085.2 Hipposideros armiger | reverse complement strand
CCACTCAGCTGGCCCTTATTATTCTTTAGTAGACTAATATTTAATTTAACCAGATCTGCAAAATTTTAATTCTTAGAATATTTAAGATTTAGAAGTTTTTGAAATATACTGAAAGACCCTTCTTAAGTAAAAGTTAAGTAAAATTTTTTGGGGAAAAAACTATTTTAAGGAAATCTAATGTTCTTTCTAATCACTTAATTAGAATGCCACTTCCATTTAGATGTAATTTTAGACTAACTCCACTCTTTTTAGCATGAATCTTTTTTATCAAATATTTGCTATCTTTTCTTATCTTTTTCCATATACATACCTCACTTATTAATTTTCTTCTGCTTTCCCCAAACCAAGCGTCACAAATCCAGATATCCATTGAGCAGACAGATCACACAAAGAAGCAAAACGGCAGCAAGCAATCTGGTTCCCAGGCAGAGGTCACAAAATGGCAGCCTGGAAATCTGGTCCATGCACATGATTGGTTTGATGTTCTCCATTTCAAAAATTTGGAAAACTCAGACAAAAATCTAAAATTCCAGCATGTTCTGGAAAGGCAAGATCTCTGGGAACACTGGGGCCATGCTTTCTCCTAGCAACGGTTGGCTGGAGCCGCTATCACTGCCCGATTGGATGAGTCACAGGCGCTCTCCAATTTGCCAGTTATCACCATCTACTTGTCAAGTATACACAATCGGCCTAGCTTCTGGAATCTTCTGAATTTCCAACTTTCTCATAAAAAAAATAAAAAATAATNCTCTCAGAGGCTTTCAACCTTAAGCCAAGGCATCATGACCTACCCTCCAATAGCAAGAGCTAAGTAGGCTGAACATTACAGCCACCTGGGGAACACTTAAAAACAAAAGAAAACAATACCCAGGCCTTGTAGAATCAATAGAATCAAATAATGTAGAGCTATTGGGGGTGATCTACATAAACAGAGGGTACCCAAAAAATGTACACACATTTTAAGAAGGAAAAAAGCTTTTAAAATTGTAATACTCAATATATACCAATAACAAAAGATGACTACAAGTCATGTTTGACTTTTGCAATTACAAGAGTTGTTTAGAGTGGTTACCATCAGTGTCCAGACACTTCTGATTACAGCGAACTACTGCTTGAGCAAGGTTGACCAGTGTCCACTTGTATATTTTTTTTTGGCACCCCCAGTATTTTTTAAAGCATCGCAGGTGACTCAAAAGTACAGACAGACTTGAGAAGCACAGATCCACAGCACAGATAGCACCAGCCCTACCTAGCAACTCGAGGACTCACTACGATTCATTGCAGGGGTTCAAATTTTTACAGAGGGACAGGAAGCTTTCAAACCCAGAAATTATTGGTTCATCTGGAAGAAATTATTCATTTTGTAAACATGTCTGCACCTTGGGATATGTGACTTACATATTTAGAAGAATATGGAGGAAATTGCTTACGGAATGTGATATTTCTTAAAGTGTGTCTCTACCTAGGTTGTTTTAAATGCCTATTTAGGGCCGGCCGAGTGGCTCAGCTGGTTAAGAGCTCGCTTGGGAGCGCCAGCCCTGAGCAGCAGGGCTGCGGTTCAGATCCCACATTGAGGGCCAGTGACACTCGCTCTCTACAGCTAAGATGATGAACAACAGCTAGACCTGGAGCTGGGCTGCTGTGGGTCGCTGGCGATGGTGTAGGCTGCAGCAGTGCTGCAGTAGGCTGCCATAAGCTACCATGAGTGGCTGGCAGCCAGCGTGAGCTGCTGTGAGTGGCCATCCAGAGGCTGGCGAC
>NW_017732525.1:138688-141878 GCF_001890085.2 Hipposideros armiger | reverse complement strand
TCCAATAAAAAAAAATTTTTTTTAAGTATTTTCCCTGTAAAGAATGAAGATTTTAATATTTTTCAATATTTCTTTTGCTAATTGTCATATTATCTTCCATCCATTGCTACCTGAGGTGGAATTAAAGTGTCGTAGTATAACCAGCATATGTTTTGGAGCCATAAATAAAAATTAAAGTGTGATAGCAAACCTTTATTAAGCATCTTCTCTGTACCAGACACATTGAACCCTCACAACATACCTACATAGCAGGCATTATCACCCACATTTTTAGACGGTGGAACTGAGGCATAGAGGCACTCTGTCACACTCTCAAAGTGACACAGCTAGTAAATGTTGCAGCTGGACTCAACTGATTTAACACCAATTTTTTACTAGTAAAAGGAAGGGTGTATAAGAAAAAAAACCACCACCCAAGTTTGTTGTGATGATTAAGTCAGGTTGTGGGTATAAAGTACCCAGCTGAGAACTGGGCACTAAGAGGCACTCATTTCCTAGTGGCTGTAATTATTACTGATTGCATCTCAATTTAGCAACTAAGTCATTTCTCACCAGTGAAACCTTTAATAAAACTTCTTAGCACACGGCCCTACCTCATGCCCAGGGCTCGCTGGCTTCAGGGCTCCAACTGAGACCACCTGGTTTCCACACCTCTTAAGGCTATCAAGAGTGTCCTATTATACACTCTCAGACATTTTCTAGTGACACTGGCCCTCATTAGTTAAAACTCCCACAATTCACAGCATTAGACAAGTTGGCTCCCACTTACAGCTGGGACAGTCCTAGTCCACAGGGAACTCATTACCTTAGCGGTACTGTATTTATTCCAATGTTGTTTACCTCCTTAGAAGGATCATCTCATCTTAGAACAAAATCTATTCCTTGGACTTCATTTAGTGGTTGTTGTCTTTCGTCTAGACAATTCTTCCTTTCAACAACTGTCTTGTCTCCTTTATCCAATGAGAGGGTTTATAGCCTGTTTCATTATCTGCAGTATTGTTCCCAAACCGTTCACTGCCCTGGTTACCTTTCCTTGGCCATTCCCTTCTCTGTAATTATCTCTTAAAATAGGCATCCAGGACTAAATGATGGAGGACAGAAAGACACTTTCTCCCTTCTTTATCCAGGCCTGCCTGGTAAGACAACATTTGCTTCCTTAAGTCTCATCACATTGTTCCCCTTTAGACGCTTCTTTAAAACACCTAACANCCTCATCCATACACAAGCAAATCATCACACAGATAAGCTGCTCTAATCTTGACATTTGGGTCCCAAGTGAAGTACCTTCTCAGTTATCCCTCAGATATTTAAAAAGATAACTTGGATAACATCCACTGCAAATATATTAGCATCAACCTTAAGTATAATCTAAAAGCTGCATGTGTTAAAATTAAAAGCATGGTCAGTAGAATTAACAGGTACAATATTATGTCAATAAATTAGAAATAACAATCCTTACATAGGTAAAAATCAAATTTCCCACGAGGCTACTTCTCTACCCAAAGCATCCCCTTTCTTCTCATACCCCTAAATCGAAATCGGCTAATTAGCTTGGCAGCAAAGCCAACCAAATGCCGAGGAATATTCGCGGCGCTATTGTATTTGGCTTTGAAAACAAGTCATGATTAGGAAATCGACATGGGAGGCAGACTTCAAACATCCCAAAGCATTTTCCCTGCCTAGCAACTGGCAAGACCTTGGTGTGTTTTTTTCTGCTTCTGTGTCATGTTGCTCTGCTCAATGGAACAACGTGGTCACTACAAAAGAGGGGAAAAGAAAAAAAAAAAGTCTGCATTTAAGCAGCAGCACAAATATAGCCTGAAAGCTGCTGTGTGGGGACCTGAGTGACTGGGCTCAGTGCCTGCCGGTTACTCACCAAGGAGAAGGCAGGCGGCCCAGCCCCGCCCGCTCCCAGTCCTCAGCGTCCTCCTCATCCCACATTGCAGCTAGGGGACCATCAGCACTTCCTCTTGTGGGAAGACTGGGAATTGACTATTTTTATGAAATGAACATGACCCAGAAAAGCATTCAGCATGATCGGCTTGGGCACTTAAAAAGCGTCCTCAGCTGTACTTCCCATCATTGAGTGTGTGAGCTCCTGTTTATTAAAACACAGCTTGAACCAGCGGACATGAGCCTTTCAGACAAACAGCAACAGAGCTTTGGCAGTGGCTCGCACAGCTCCTGGCTTGCATTTCCGCATGGGAAGTCAGAGAAATTCCTTTCTTATAAACTACCAGAAGTAGTTAAATAAATGAACAACTCGCAGTCATTATTTTATTGAATCGGGCTTGTACTAATCAAATTGCACACACACACACACACACACACACACACGTATATGCCTATCAGCATGACATAGTGACAACACGCTCTGGATTACAGTCCAACATCTTGAAATTCAATGCCACGTTATGTCATAAAGTGCTTTGCTGTTCAATTCAAAAAACACAGTTCAACGAGGATTTATTCAATACTATGTGCCAGGCACCAGCTAGCTTCTAAGAAATCAATGGCAAATAAATCAGAGTCCCAGTTCTCATGAATTTGTGACCCAGTAGGGGACACCGATATGTATAAAAACGCTTGCATTAAAGTGTGTTGTAGGTACATTCATTCTCAAGGTTCAGAAGTAGAACAGAAGACGGAGTGATCAGATCTTCCTGAGGATGTAAAGGAAACAGGTGGAGGCTTTATGAAACAGCTGCTACCTTAGGAGCGTTTTAAAAAATGGGTAGAAGTTGTTCAAGGTGACAGAGGAGAAGAGCCCTCAAGACAGGGAGAAAAGCAGGGACAAAGGCATGATGACACAAATTCCCAGAGCAGGTCTGGGCACAGAGGGAAACTGGTGGACGCCGAGTATGTGGCAGGCACTGTGCTGAGCTCTTTCCGTGTATTAACTCAATCTTCACAGCCATCTATGTCTTGGGCACTAATCTCATCCCCCTTTTACAGATGGGAAAGGTAAAGGAAAAAGAAATTAAGAACCTCTTCTATGACCACAAAGCTTCAATGCAGACCACATGGACCCAGAGCCCACATTATTAATAACCTCTGAGGAGGCACACAATAATATTTAATGGATAACCAAAGAGTAAACAAATGCAAAAACTAACTTGTGTTTCTGGAGCCTAAAGTTCAAAGCCTCTGGCCGAAGGAAGAGGGCAGGAAGAGGATGCTGGTGGAAATT
>NW_017732525.1:136927-138113 GCF_001890085.2 Hipposideros armiger | reverse complement strand
AGGGACAGGATTGGCTCTTCCAGGGGTCGGCAAACTTTTGAGACAGAACGTACCCAAAGAGCCACATGTGGCTCGCGAGCCACAGTTTGCCAACCCCCGGTCTACAGGGATCAAGAAAAAAGGCACAAAAATTAAACCTTAATAAAGTGGCTCAATTCAAATAAAGGCTTGAGTTATCTGCATACAAAAATTTCTTTTTTTATTTTAATTAAATTTATTGGAGGTGACAATAGCTAGTAAAATGGCATAGGTTTCAGGTGTACAATTCTATAAAACATCATGTATATATCACATTGTGTATTAACCACCCAGAGTCAGTTCTTTTTCCATCACCATATATTTGACAAAATTTCTTGGTATTTCCAAGAAATACCACACAAAAGATGCTAAGGCCCAAAATGAATTTAGGTCCTTTGGAGAGGATAAGACAAGTACAGAAGTAACTATTATTTAAGGCAGGAAATAATAAATAAGAACAGTCTATGGGAGTTACAAGGAAGACATACTCCTATTTTGAAGATCACAAAAAGTTTATAAAGGAGGTAGCATTTTAGATTGGCTTTGAGAGGTCATAGTTATGAAAGGATATACAGAGCAGAAATACTGTAAACTGTTCTTAGGCATACAAATCTAAGTCCATTCATATGATCATCATCTCCCACTGGGCTCTCTACCAAATTCCTGAATGGAATGCATGTTTTTTGTTTATTTGTTTAAAGATTTGATGGGGAATTGGAAGAGGGGAACAGTGTTGGGGAATCAGGGGAGGGCAACAGACAAGTTGCTGTTCTTTTGTTCCTCAGTCTAGTTGTGGAAGACGTCGCTTCACTGGCCCACGCTGGTATTATCATTGCACTCTTCCCGGGTGAGGCAATCACTCGCCGGCCACTAGACGGCCACTTACGGCAGCTCACAAAAGCTCACGCCAGCTGCCAGCCCAGTCCCACTGCAGCCTACACCGTCGCCAGTGACTCACCATCTTAGCTGTAGAGGGCGCAGCATCATGGCCCTCCTGTGGGATCCGAACCAGGGCCCTGCTGCTCAGAGCTGGCATCCCAAGCCAGCTCTTAACCAACGAGCCACTCAGCCGGCCCAGAATCCGTTTTTTTTTTTTATTATTTTCCCTGTAGGGGTGATCTGTTAGCTCAGTTGGTTGGAGCATGGTGCTGATAACACCAGGGTTGCC
>NW_017732525.1:118434-133122 GCF_001890085.2 Hipposideros armiger | reverse complement strand
TTTAGTGGCTTAAATCAACCATTTATTTGGCTCATGATTTTGTGGGTTAGAAATCTGAGATGAGCTCAGTCTGAGAAGCCATCTTTGCTAATATGGCATCCCCTTGGGTGGCTGGAAGATGGAGGGTTCATTGCTAAGATGACCTCATCCCTTCATCCCTCACATGTCTGGCACCTTGGTGTCCTTGGCATCTCTCTCTCTCTCTCGTTCTCTCTCTCTCTCTCTCTCTCTCTCTCTATATATATATATATATATATATATATTTCTATCTCTATCTCTCTCTGTTTCTCTTCCCCCCCACAGCCCCTCAAGGTATGTCATACTTCAGGGGCTCCCCACATGGCCCAGGCTTCTCACAGTATGCTGATCTCTGAATAGCCACACTCCCTAGTTGGTGGCTGGCCTAACCTTGGGAGTCATTGGTCAACAGCAATTTACAAGGTCAACCCAGAGTCAAGGAAAGGGTGCTACCAAAGGTGTGACTACTGGAAGATTTCATTCATTGAGAAGACAACTCTGGAAACCAGTTGCAGCAGTGTATTACCATTTAATCAAAAACTTAAAATATATATAAGAAAGAATTCATGCATTCATGTAATTAAAACCAGTCACTGAATTCCCGATAAATACTAAGTACACTGGATGAATAAGATATGGCTGAAAATATATAATTACATGCTAAAATAGGTACCACTTCCCGGCCACACTACCTATTCACAGTAATATCAATCCTACTCTTTGCTCAATTCCATTGCTCTCATTTTCTCCTATATTCACTTTATTAAGAGACTTTTATGCACCTGGAAATGTAAGAGATTTTAAACAGATATATACTAATATTTATTTGTTTCACTTTAATTGCATTGTTCATTCATTCATTCTCTAGGTTCACAATAGCACTAGCACTGCACTATTAATTACAGGGAATAAAAATGCAAAACAAGGCACAGTTGCTGCTTACAGATTTTTCGAGAAAAGCGCAATGAATAAGACATAGAGACAGAAATGCACAGGCTGCCTGCAGGTAACATGAACCAGATCCATTGGTTCACTTGTTCATAATAGTTCAAAAGACTGGGAGACCCCAACCAGGGGAGGCCCTGAGTTCGGACTGGTTTTCAATAGGTCCTGGTGAGTCGTTACACATTTCTGATGGCATCACATAATCTGATGGCATAAAGGAAGGGATAAAGGAACGGCCACAGCTATACACTCACTAGGAAATTTAATTTCTTAGCAGTACAGGAAGGATTGAGAGGGAGTAAAGGCAGAAACCAGTTCAGAGAGATCCAGAAGGAGGTGCAAGAGCCCAGCCCGAGAAGTGAGAGGAGAAACGTACAGCAACGGTGGAGTCAAGAGCGAGGTCTCAGGTACAGGATACAATAGAGATCGGACGTGAACGCAAAAACTGTCCACTTTTATACCTGTATTTCTGACTAATTTAATATGCAATTGTTTATCTCCTCACATGAATAAGACAGTAAAATTGAAAGAGACCTAAGCAATAAATCTGAAACACAGTTATTTTTTGAATAACATAATTATTACCTGTAGGTTAGGAGAACTGTCGTAACTATTCATTGCAGGGAAGGTTAAGTAATTTCCACTTCATATTAGTTTTGTACAATTAGTCCAAAAAAAATTTTAAGAATTTGCATGATTAATAGTAGGAACATTTTCTCACCCTCATACTTGGCCAACCACACTATTTTAATCTACCAAAGAAAAATTTAAATTTAAATTTAAAAAGTCAACTCCCTTTCATTCATCCTTTTGTTATTCCTTAATGGAAAAATTAACTCTAAAACTTAATAAAGTAGAATATTTCTAAGTATGGTTTTAGCTAACTGATCTCATGCCATGTTATAAAATATAGTACATATGAAAATATAGATTTTAGATATTTATATATACAGAAAGAGATACTATATATTTACTCAAATATATTTTAGAACATGACATAAAAATGCTCAAAAATTTCAAAATCAAATTTATTAGAATGCTTTAAAAACTCTACAAAGTTTTGTTTATTTTTACTTTTTCAGTCTATCAATCACACTGTTTCTTCTTAACCAGCAAAATCACTTTTCATCAGTTTAAGTACAGAGTAGCACCACAAAAGCAACACTGAGAAAGCTTTCAAATATGAGGTTCCTATAGCTGATTTTAAGAAAGCTGTTAATCAGAGCACAGCAAAGCAATTTTCAGTAATAATTCACCTTTTCTCCCATTTTAGTTTAAGTGCAGAAAGGTAAATGTTAAGTATAATTTTATAATTCAAAGAACATTGTCTTGTTTACTTACAGCATATATTACAGTCAGCCAACAAGATACTTAGCACCTACTATGTAACAGACATACACTAGGTTCTATGGAAATTATAAAAGAAAAAATGTGTTAAATTTTACAACAAGTGAAAGTACCTGGGAAGTTAGAACAATTGAAAAAGCATTAATACTCGGAGTTAATACTTAGGTTTACTTCCATTTCACATTTAACTCACTATCTATGTGCTCTAAGGCTTTTATGGATATTACTCTTCCCAACTGCAAAATGTCCGACTTGCTTTATCATCAGGCACAAATATGATAATGCTTTTGTAAACTGTGATATCCATGCAAATAATTACTACCAAAACAATATACATGGCAATGCAAGACAAGGATGAAACATGAGCAATAAAATACATAGGAGATGACAGAAAGTAAGAATGGTATGGGATAGATTAGGAAAGGGTGTCATTAACAAAAGGTGATATTTGAGTTGGGTGTTGAAAGTCAAGTGGAATATGGATACTCGAGAAGAGAAGAGTTATCCCAGCAGAAAGAACACCATAAGCAGAGGTCGAAAGGTAGGTCTGCAACATGTTTATTTGGATGACTTGAGAACCAAACTAACCCTACAGGAGGGACTCTTAGGGGTGGCTATAGTAGGAAAGTTTGGACAGATATGGTAAAGACCTTTTCATAAAGGCCCCAGAATGTCAAGTTGAGATGTTAGGATGTGTGAGATTCAAGGAGGTGAGGTCTATGACAAAAGAAATAAAAAGGTGAAAAGACTATTTTCATTGTTATACTCCCTTGGAGAAGGAGAGCTTAATTCATAAAATAAGCAATAGAGGTCTGAGGACATGAGGAAATGTCTGGAGACATTTGGAAATGGGAAATCAATAGGGATTGAGACTGGTTAGATAGGGGATGAACGATAAGGAGACAAAGATAAGACCAAGTCTTCCAGTCCAGGGAATTGGAGAATTCCAATTACAGAATAGAGGTAGGGTGGAAAAGAGGGTGAGTATCTTCTAAGGCAGCGGTCCTCAACCTTCCTAATGCCGCGACCCCTTAATACAGTTCTTCGTGTTGTGGTGACCCCCAACCATTAAAACTATTTTCGTTGCTACTCTATAACTGTAATTTTGCTACTGCTATGAATCGTAATGTAAGTATCTTTTTATTTTCCGATGGTCTTAGGCGACCCCTGTGAAAGGGTTGTTCGACCCCCAAAGGGGTCGCGACCCACAGGTTGAGAACCGCTGTTCTAAGGGAAGATGATGAGTTCAGTTTCGCACATGATGAGTTGGAGGCGAAAGTGAGTCATACAGTGGAGTGTCCTGTATGTAAAACACACGACATTGGGACTCAAGATCTTAACTGAGATGATATGTTTGAGTTCAGTTTTTTTGTTTTAATTGTAGAGGCCCTGAGGAATTGATAAACTTAGTGAAAAAAAAAACAATAAAATTGTGTAAAAAAGAGAATGAGAAGCTAAGAATAAGAGTTGGAAGCAAAAAGAATAGAGTTTCATCTTAAGCCCAAGGGATGTCCTACAAGGAGGGAATTTCAAAAAAGTGACACTGAGCAATGTCACATGCCACAGGGAAGCAAAAGGGAGATAAAAATTGGGACAGAGGGAAGAGAAATGGTTAAAAGATGGTCACTGAAAAACTTCAGGAGTCTTTTTTGTTAAAAGGGGTCAGGAAGCCAGGCTGGGAAGAGTTCAAAGAGGGCAAGAAGCAGTCATACAGCAACGTGGTTAAGGAGTCTGAAAGCTTTGGCACGGAATTTCCACAGCAGCTACAAGCAGCAATGAGATTGAGATGATGATTCACTCATACTTTTCAACACAGAAGACCTGCTTAATCTGATGGCATAAAGTAATCCTAGAGGAAGAAAGAAATGAAAGTGATACTTCATTTTCCCTTGTTCATATATAATATGAAGTTCTGTGGAGTTTGCCGATGGACTTGATTACAGGAATTACTGCAGCCAAAAGTCAAACTATTACTATTACAGCCAAAAGCAAAGGCACCTGAGTCTCTAACAACAGTGAACTTTAATTATACCTTTAGACATAAGGGCTGAGAGCAAAACAAAACCAAACCATAAGGACATCCATCACATCAGACCTTAGTGGCTTTACGTATCAGTTTTGTGCATTTTAAATCTCCCTTGGTATACATATGCTTATAGTCACAAATTGGCACTTAGAAAATAACCCTGCATATGTCATCACAACAGAGAACTTTGGAACATACATCAGACCCCTATGGGAATTCTCCAAAGACTTTAAAATACTAATTTCGACGACATCTTTACTTCCCGAAGTAGCTTACTTTCTTTTCCACTAATCACTATTGTCTTATTGCTTTGCTCAGACACGTGAAAAATAATTAGTTGACTGCTTTCAACCTAAGTTAAGTTGAAACTTTTAGCAATATCTTTTCTACTACCAGTAGTTCCCATTACTATTGAAAAGTATTATTGGGTGACCACGGAGTGACAGACATCTTCTTATAAATGTAGTCTTAGCCTAGCTAATTTCATTTTTCTTTAGCTTATTTTTCAATGCCCAGTTACCTCTTAGTTTTATAAATTAATTTTGTCAGGGTATCCTTTTTCATCATTCATTTTATTGGGTTGTCGGAAAAATCATGACGCATTTTGCAACGAAAACCATAGAAAACATACGTCATGACTTTTCTGACAACCCAATATTATCACTATTGTCTACTTTGTTAAACTTGCAACATGCACAGATCTGACTCACGTTTGTAGTCCCTCACTAGACTTTTAAAATCTTTCCAATATATGGCGAATGTTTCAAGAATTTTTCTCAACACAGGGTTTTAAATAACATTTCTATACCTTCATATGATATTGAGTAAAACTCATACCAATTCATTCCAAAAACATTTATGAACACCTACTATGTGTCAGGCATTGTTACAGGGGTTGAGCAAAGAACAATAAACTAATGGTCGTGAGTCCCTTCCCTTCCCTAATGTGCTCCCTTTCTAGTGGAAAAAGAAGCAAGCATAACCAAAATAATTAAGGTATTTAATACGTCAGCAAGTGCTTTAGAGTAATTAAAGCAGGAAAGGTGAACAGGGAGTATTGGGCTGAAAAGGGAAGGGTTGCAATGTTGGAATATGATGTCAGGCAAGGCCTCACTGAGAAGTGGCATCCGAGCAAAGGCCTAATGGAAGCAAAGCAGTCAGCTATGAGGGTTTCTGGGAGGAGAATGCCCCCAGCAAAGGGAACAACAGTGCAAAGGCCCTGGGGCAGGAGCATGCCCGACATGATCCAGGATCAGCAAAGAGAAGATTATGATTAAAAGAGGAGGAGGGGGGGGGGAATAACAGGAAAAGAGATCATAGGGTCCTGCAGGCCACTAAAACGACTTTGGCTCTTACTAGGAAGGAGATGAGAAGTGTTTGGAGGGATCAGAGCAAAGAGGTGAAATGACCTGACGTGTCCCTAAAGAGTCACTCCAGCTACTCTCTAAATCCCTGGTTATCGGGATGCAGGAAAGCAAGCGGGAAGCTGCTGGATCAGGGTCACAGTGGTGGACAGAGGTGGTGAAAAGTGGTTAAAGTCTAGGGATTTTTCAAAGATAGGACTAAAAGGATTTGCCAGTATTAGATGAGGGATATGAGAAAAAGTTGTCATTTATGGACATGAGCAAGATCTCAGGAGGATGAGTTTGGTAGGGAGGGGGCGGGAGGGGGCAAGGGGAGGTGATGGGGAGTTTGGTTTAGGCCATGTCAGATTTGAGACATCTCCTCGTATTAGACATCCAGGAGGGGAGGCAGAAATTCGAGGCTGAAGTTCAGGATGATCACCAAAGTAGATAAGAGAAAGGGTCAGAGCAGTGACGCCTGGGCTCCTGGAAACACATACAGTTCCAACAGCTACATGTCATGGAGAAGAAGAACAACCAGCAAAGGAGCACAGCGGCAGGAGGAAAGCCAGGAACGTGTCGTGTCCTGGCAGAAAGTGAGGAGAGAGGGTCAATCATTCCTTTAGCTCAAGTAAACTGAGGGCTGAGTCCCTGACCACCGGTTTCAGTAAGGTGGATATCACTGGTGACTTTGACAAAGGCGTACTTGGTGGGGTGCTGCGATGAAAGCCAGCAGGGCTGGGCTCAAAAGAAAATATGAGGGCCATAATGAGAATTTACCTGTGTCTTCAGCCTAACTCTCTTTCTGCTCTTGGGGTGTGGTCGTGGACCTCTGCTTCCTTCTGCGCATCTTCGCCTTCGTCACTTACCTCCGTGTAACCCCAAAGCCGCTATCCATCTGGCGTATCCCCACAATAACTAATAGCGACAATTGTAATACTATTGATCACGCTGTCCTTTATTACAAAGTACTCCGTTTGTCTCCACTGTTGCTCCCCTATGCTGAGACAGCACAGGGCGGAGGAAATTGCACAGGCTTGGTGGCAAGGGCAGATGCGTGCTCTCTTGCAAGCCAGCGAACCCCTTCGAGCCTCCTTTTATTTCCTATAAAGTTGGGAGGCTACTACCTACATCACGGGCCTGTTGTGAAAGTTAATGTAATATAATCAATTCCCGTCACACAGAAGCTGTGTGGCACACAGCGCTTACTTTTCCGCTTTTCTTACTACGTAATGGAAGGACCAGAAGTCAGGCCTCCCTGTACCAAGCAGCCAATTTAACTCCTGCACAGTACTGATAAAAAAAATAAAAAGAAAAAAAAAGAAAAAAGAAAGAAAAGAAAAGTGTTCCTTTTTTCAGAGATTTATATATCTGAAGAACTAGAGTATGGAAAGAGTACACATTTAATGGCCCCTGCCCACAAAAAAAAAAAAAAAAAGCCTGTTCTGGCCCATGATTGTGGTCACTCTGCCTCATTTCTGCTCATTTTGACCAATTCAATAATGTCTTTCCTTTCAGTGGTGGTTTTAAAACAACCCCATCAATGCACTCCACTTCTCAAGTCCTTCTGTGCTCCTGTTTGTCATCTCACAGCCCTCTCACCTTTCCAGGAAACAAGCACACAACTTAAACCGCACTGATCAACGTTTTAGGGGTAGAGGGGAAAAGTGTTATTTATCTCAGTCCTTGATTGACAGGTATGTTAATGCCATTTTATTCATTTCCCCGTATCTCTCAACCCTACCTACACATTAGAATCAGCTAGGAAGCTCTTTAAAATTACTGATTCCTGATTCCCCACCTGGTCTCCCTCTTATCTAATTAAGTTGGTCTGAAGTGGGGGCCTTATCATATTCCCCACTAATTCAGTCTTTCCAACATTTGCTGGGCTTAGCAGGTTGGCCTTTTCCAGTCCCCTGTGCCCAACCAAGCCATTCCTACCATCTATTGCCTCTAAAATCAGTCTGTCGGATGACTCTTCCTAAATCAAGGCTCCTCCATTCTGTGACTCCTTGCCCAAACCTCCCCTATCTCTGCATTGTTCTAATAGTTCTGAGCTGCTTCTTCCAGAATGCAAGGCCGTTCAGCATCTGACCCCGGGCCACCTCGATCACCCACTACTCCGCTACCCCAATCCTTCTGTCTGACCATTTTGATCACTCTTCTATAACAGCAAAACCAAAGAATGAGGCAGCCTTTTCTACAATCCCCATCAAAAGTAAAATCTAGTCAAAAACCACAGGCCTTCACTCTTTGTCACTAGAAGGATAGATGCACCACCAGGCTCTGTCCTGACCCTCCGGGCTCCAGTCTAGAAGGTTCTGAGTAGCCTCATGGAAAACATCAATTGTCTCACCATCTCGGAAGAGGAGAATGATTTTTTTTCCTCATTTATTTCACATTTCTCACTCTGAAGTCAAAAGAGGGATTACCCCTTGATCAAGAAAACATGAGTTTGTAGTTACTAGTGTGAGAACTCTTGACTCCAAGTGTTTTTGGTATATTTTCCCAAACTGACAGACTAGCCCGATCTCTGCAGGGGGTTGGTGGGGCTGAGAACTCAAAGTTAAAATATCAGGCTTTATTTCTAAATTGGTTCCATCAGAGACATAGAAGCGTGAAAACAGATTGGAGTATTGTTATTTTTACTGGGATAATTAATCTCATGTTGTTGAAAGGCTGATAATCGTTATAGTATTTCTTCATAGAAATGGCTCTCATTTGAGGTTTTGGGGTTTGGGCTTTTTAAATTCATTTTTGTTTTCGGTTTGGTGTGGCAGTTTGAAGACTAAACAGTATCTGGACCTTACTGTTTTACGTGAAATTTAGAGGCTTTGAGTCCAGAAAACAGATCTTAAACTCGCTGTCAACAACAGTTAACCCAAACATACACCATCGCGTTAATAAACAAAACCACTTTGTTCTGTGCTTCCCAAAATGGAGATAACTGCTTTTCCTACTTATTTTTTCATACTTCCTGAATCTCTAAACAAGTCATAACAACAGTATCAACAATCACAGGGAAGAAATATTTAAGGTGCTGGGAACTAGAACAAACCGAGCTACAGAAACTTGAATTATAGGATGTTGAGGCTGGAGTTAGGCTCACATGATGGGCAAAAAAAGCCTCTAACTCTCTTCCTTTTGTTTGGAGCAACCCATTTCACCTCTGTCCACCTGGGACCATATGAGAACTGAATGAAGACCCTTCTAACGTTTATACAGTGATAGCAAAGTGACACTGCTGGGTCAAAATAAATAGCAACCTTCAAACAAGTTGTCGGGGAAGTTTCCAAGCTTTTCCTAAAAGACTCAGTCTCTAGATTAAAGATCAGACTTGATTTATTAAGGAAGGTCCTGGTATCTGGTAAGTATTCTTCTGAATTATACAATAATCATAAAACATTAATAAACCTTCCTAGATGGAAAATGGACGAAGGGAGTAACTATAAACCCACTGGCTCCAATGATTACTCTAATCGTCTAAGGAAATAAGTTTAATAAATGTGGTTAAAATCTAGCAGCTCTCCTTGTTATAAATATTGGTCCTAATCTTTATTATTACTGGATCTTCCATCCCTGAGAAGTTATCACAAGCCTAAAGTCCTTCCTCTGAGCTACCTAGCAGTCTGGGAAAATTGTCTCCGTCCGAGGATCCTGAAAGGGAAGGGGTTCCGGGGAGAACCAGACCAGAGTGCGTGGGAAGAGGCTAAGCAGCAGGAAGTATATTTCTCAAGCGTATCACGGTGGCCACGATCCCCGAGGATGCTTCCGTTGGCTCTGTGTCCCAGACGACAGAGAACTCAGCTGTGTTAACCCTTGACCCCAGGTCCTTTCATGACCCCTCTGAAATGTCTGGATGTCATCTCAGGCCAAATTCTAAACCCAGCCTGAATTCCCAATGATCAACGCGAGGGCAGTCACTGGGCCCTTGATTAACGAGCACCATCAGCACTCTCCCTCCTCCTGGGACTTTGGGACTGATGACCCGGATGAGCGCTAAGATACTGAGCAGAGCGAAGCAGAGAATCTCAAAGCCCCTGAGTGAGAGCTACCGATGGGATTGAACATTTGGTTACAGACTTAAAGGGATGTTCTACATCTGACTTCTCTCCTAGACACTATCTTGCATTATTTCATTAGACAAATCTACTTGCCTTTAAAGTTCACTGTACATATTCTGTACACATTTCTGTGGTTGGTTTAGCACAATGGCTGTTAAGTGTTAAGGCTGATTTTGTCCCAGTTTTGTCAGAGTCACACCACAGTTAAAAGCAGTGCCACTGATAAAGGAGAGATAAGAACCCCACGTTTCAGGTTTTGGTGTTTTATTTATTTTTTACTTGGAAACCATCAGGCAGACAAGTCACAAATAGCACAAAGAAGTGAATGGAAAAGATTTCAACTTTCTGCGGGAATTGTGCTCCCACTTCCTTTTCACTTTGATGACGTATTAGCCTTAGAATGGTCCCTACAGAGAAACGGAAGGGAAAGCACAGAACCTTATCAAAAAACACAGCCAGCTAAATCCTTTTCCTTCGGTTAGGCTTTTTTGTTGAAGTCGAATCTAAGTATAATTATTCACCCATTTCTATTCTGAAGTTGGTAATGACGATAGCAATAAATCTATTTCCTTTTCCTTTGTGCTACAGATTCAGTGAACTAAAGAATAAAGCCACAAAAAGCTGCTTTAAAAATATAATGTAGAGAACAAAACCCAAGGTCCCAGACTCTGCTAACAGGAAGGCAAGAAACCAGACCTCAGGATGCTAAGGAGAAAGGGAGTATTTTCCACAGTCCTGACGTGACCTTTCCTCTCCCCCACAGTCTCTGACAGTGGCTCCCAGTGACATTTTATAGGTCACCAAGGGGCTGCTTCCAGCTGTCCACACTTCTCAAGGGAGCCATTACTATAGGGCCACGAGGGGACAATGCTTAGGAACAAGGAGGGGGGAGGGTTTCAAGGTACAATCCTTACCCTTCTGGTCCCTCTCAGGGAAAGACCTTAAGCAAGTAAAACCTGATGAGAGCACTTCATGCCTTAGCCTTTAACTCACATCTGGGATTATCTAAGCTAACAGGTCATGACACTGGCTTTAGGTGCGGCCGCACATTCAAGATCTCCAACCCCTCACCCCCACCAGCCTGGTTCCACGCCTCAGGCCACCTGGGGCTAAAGCGCTCCTCATTTCCAGCGGAAGCTTCTTGGCAGTAGTGCGCTGTGTGCAGGGCCCGGTTCCCACTGAGCATGACAACCCAGTCTGCAGTCCCCACTAGACGCAAAGCTGCTGTGACCCAGGGCCTATTGGCAAACATTGTACAGACGAAACCCCTCCATGGTAGACACATATAACAGAATGAGGGAGCGCAGTTTACTTTGCACCTACCTCCAAAGCTATATGCCTATCATGTTAAAGTCAATGTAAACGAAAGATGGCAGCTAAAGAATTAATGAGTGAAAGCCCTCAATTTTAGAGTCACTATGCTTTTGCTAATCTGTTCTGTTCGTTTTGTTAGCAATGTATATCTGGGTTTAATTTCATGTATAAATTATAATTATACTGGAGAGTTAAGCAAGAGACCTGCTGAGCACTTTCCTCTTGGTTATCACCTGTTAAAGTGAACAGTAAAAAAATAAATATTATTTTCAAATATTTTTAGACTTACAGAAAGAAGTGTGGCAGAAAGGAGTGAATGCCTGCCTTTTCGTTCTATGTAAAATGTCAAAACGCAAATGGATTTTTATTCCCTGTCTCTGCTTCATTCATTCTCTTTGCCATTTAGGCTGGCTAATATATCATACATTTTACTCATTTGTCTTGTATCTCCTGGTTTAGAGTGGAGCTTCATGAAAGCAGGCGTTTTTAATTCTTGTATATATCATTTCGGCCTAGAATAGTGATTGGCACACAGTAGGTGCTCAATAAATATGCCCTGAAACATTAAGAATCAAAATATTTGGACTCTTATGTTTTTGAAAACAATTATTGGAAAAGACAATTCATAATGTTTAGCATATTAGGGTATTATTTAAATTGACCTAACACATACATTGCACTATGCTGAAAATAAGGTTTTTCACAAGCTAAGTAAGTTGGTTTGGGATATGAATACAAAATATCACTGATTCCATTTTGTGGTAATTCTTCACAGATGTTTAGTCCTGTCTTTATTCACTAAAAAAATTACTGAAAATTTCATTTAACACATATTATATACTAAAGAAAATTCTAAAATATCATAGAGGAGTTGGAACTTTAAATTCTGACAGGCTGAAAAAGAAATAGTTGTAGCAAAGATATGAACTACAATATAGTGAAGCTATGTTTTTTTTCTTTAAATCTGATTAGCTGATTTTTTCTTTAAAAAAAGAAACGTATTCAAATATCCTGGCTGACTACCTGGGTCCCTCATTAACATTTGCTTATATTTTCATGATGCCATTAAAGTTGAATCTGACCCAAATCTTCAATTATAGAAATGCATGTTTAAAATTAAGAATCCATTCAAGTATTGACTAAACGCTCAAATTTTCTGACAATCTAACTTATGTCTCTTATAATTAAGTCAACCTTCAATATAAACTTGAAAAAAAATCTTAAATCCCAAAGTATAATTGCTACCCTCAAAATTTTCACCATACAGAGAAGGTACAATTTATATCTGTGAATTATTAGCTCACTGAAAAATATACAAAAGAGACGTCAACTTCTCATGTTTTAATTGAAAGCTATGCTCATATAGCCACAGCATGATTCCTTTTGGGCTCTAAAAATATACACATGATAGTGCTAATTGTCTTTGCTAAAAACTGAGAAAAATACCCTTGTTTATATAACATGGGCTATTTATCAAACTTTATTCCGTGACTACCAGAATGCCATTTACTGTCACTCATATAATCTATCAAAAGGTATTCTGGCAAACAGAACAAACACCTCTACGAATAATGACCATTTTAATTACGAATTCACTTCATTTGTGTTTAAATTACATTAATGCTTTCTACCAATGTGATCTATACAATATCCATTGACTACAGAGCAATCCACCCATATTGGAGAGTAAAAGGGGTGTGGGTGTGTGTGTGTGTGTGTGTGTGTGTGTGTGTGTGTGTGTGTGTGTGTAAAATTACCCCTTGCCTCACATATAAGTGAACCCTGTATAGGATAAACATGAGCTATATTTAACACATAAAGCAAAGAGCTCAAATCTGCTATGAAGTACTAAGTAAGTAAGTACAGAGAGATCCAAAATGATCCAAGAGGAATTAAATTAAGCTGAAACTAGGCTCAGTCATGATGTACATTAACAGATAACCAACAGGAGAAGTAAGGTTGTCCATTTTTAAAAGGTTCATGGTGTGCCTTCCTTTCTGTGAGGGAAACGGCTGACTTCTGGGTAATCTTCGGCTCCTGAGTACCTGCCTGGCTCTGACTGTCTTGGATTGACCATGAGCGTATGTTGCTCTCTTGCTGTTGACAGTCTGTCTGAAATGAACTACCGTACCTTCCTGTCTTCTAGCTTCTGTATACTTCTAGAGTCCACAAGTTCTGTGCCCTGGTTCTAACATCTGCCTTGGTTTACCTAGTCCTGACTAATAACACAGCTCCCTCAATTTAGAAATGCCTGGGCCAGTGAACCACCAGCTGAATCTTGGAATAGCTGCACGATGGATCTACTCAGAATCGCCACACTCACACTTCGGAACTGACCAGCGTGTCCTCAGGTGTGAGTGACAATGATACTAGCCTTAAAGGCAGTTGTGAGTTATACATGAATATGCAGTGCCTGACACGTAACAAACACATAATAAATGGTGATTTCCATATTATCCTGGGATAGTTTTTTGAAGACTTCAGCAAATTACACAAAATCTCCAAATTGCCTCAAACTCTGCCCGTAGTGAAAGCCAAGGGGGAAAAAGAAAACATTAGGGAGCTCTCACGAACATGTGAAAAGATTGATAAATATTAGCTGGATTTCTATGTGGGCAAGAATATATCATTTTAAGGAAAAATAATCCAAATTACATTTTAAGCACAATAGGTTCTTACAGTAAAGGAATCCAAGAATTAATATAAATGATTTCCTGAGGACACGAGCCTAAAGCATCGCTGGGGCCCACAATGTGGTAGAGTCTACATCCAGCCCCTTGGTATGAATTCTCCACTTCTTTCTTTTACCACAGACCTCCCCAAGTTTCAGCTTGTACATGTGGCTGCCCAACTACACACTTCGCAGCCTTCCTTGCAGCTGGCTCAGCCATGTTATGAAGTCCTGACCAAGAGGATGAGAGTACAAGTGATGTGTGGAACTTGTCTCCACCCACCTGGGGCTGGAATGTGAAAGGGGTCCCGGGAAGCCAGTGTCAACCATACCGACAAGAACGCCCTAGTGTATTGGTTCCCCAACCTTCTTTGCACAATGGAACCACCTGGAGAAACTGTATAAAATACTGATGCCTGGCTCTCTCTCCTCCAGACACTGATTTAATGGGCCGTAGGGAATGGCGGAGAAGTAGATAGAAGGGGTGGGAGTCTGAATGACATGATGGAGCTGAGCTGCTCACGCCGCTGGAACACTGTTGGGCAACAGTATTTGAAAAATTAAATAACCAGAGCTCCAAGAGAGGATGCAAAAAAAGCCATGTTGATTACATATGGCTTTCATATTCACAAACAATCCTTCTGTGTTGTTTAAACTACTAATACTTGGCCTCAGTGAAAGCAGCTGAACAAATAGTCTTATAAATATACATAATAAACACAAAGATTCTGATCTTCAGAAAAAAGTATATAACCATGGGTAAAAAAAAAATATTAAATAATAATATTCTTTTTCTAAAGAAAAAACTAAAGTATACCAAAAAAGAGAGTCTGGCTTTAGCATAATCCAGGGAAATCATTGGTAAGCTAGAAAAGATTCATTAAAGAAAACCTAAAAATAAATTTAAAATATTGAGTATTCAGTTTGATATGACAAAAGCAGAAAAAAAATATATTAAAG
>NW_017732525.1:112632-117524 GCF_001890085.2 Hipposideros armiger | reverse complement strand
AACCGGAGCCCTCTGGTGTCCCAAGCCAGCTCTTAACCAATGCACCACTCGGCCGGCCCTAGAATATTTTTTAAAATCTGTCGAGTGTAAAATATATAAATACAAAAATATTTCTATGTAATATATAAAAATATATTAAAGTTACATAGTCAAACATGACTTAGATATGTAGTGTAGGAAAATAATGGAAGGTCCCCTTCCTCTCATAGTTTTACCTCTGGGAAAATAATGAATTATTAAAGTAATCTTGGAATGTGTGGGTATGGAACTAACATTTAGGTAAAATAATGTCTTTCCATAGCTCCCCGGCTAGTGCTACTGACAGAAATAAAACTGGAATGGGAGATGTCATTTCTGAAATCTGAAAATTTCTTTCTTTGGAGCAAATAAGAAAAAAACTAGAATCCAAGAAAGCAAGGCCAAGTGGAGACATTACAAGGCATCAAAGGAAAACATCAATATTTCTTATACAATTACTAAAAATGTGTCACAATCTATAAAGACACTCTGACTGGCAAGAAGACAACTTATATAGATAATTAAAATAATAAGAGTGGCAAAGCAAAGTCAAACATAGATATCAATCCTTACTTGACAGTCTCAGAGAAACAAAGTTTTAAAATAAATAAAAATGTTTACCCATTTATATTCTATATTGCTATATTTTTGTGTTAAACCCAGAGAATACTTTTATATCAGTATTCTAAATTTAACCAGCTAGAGTCATTTCTGAAGTATTATACCATTTAACCTTTTCAAATAAAGGGCTTGCCTTTTAATGGAAAATATGTATTCTGCATTAATGACAGAATACCGTGTCCTTGGCTTAGATATTCTCCAACAAAACAGGTCCTTTTTTGTACACTATACTTAGCTGTATGGCAAGGCTAGAATACAACAAATTTACTCAAGGAATCAATCTATATGAACTAGAAATCATCTACACAAACTAGAAGTGTTTAAAAATCATAACCTCAACTTAACATACCAATTTTCTTAAAGTTACAATCATTGAACTCCTGGATCAAATGAAATAGTTCATGACAATGGGAGAAAAATCAGAAAAAAAAGTTATTAGATGTCAGGATTTGAGTGAATATGCTCAATACATTGGAAAAGTGACCCAACTTCACTTTTAAGCAAGGGAACATTTACTAAGGGATGTTTCTCTTATATATTGATTGTTTGAGGTAAATATAACATCATAAATCAAAGAAATTTTGATTTCAATATGGCTAATGCAATTTTAATAAGTTGAGAATAAAGATTCTTCTACTATGAAAAGTAAATATTATAAATAAGGTTTTTAAAAATAATTAATATAACCAAAAAGCTATTTTTAGGTCAATCTAATTGTAATAAAAACTCAAACATAATTTTATTTTGGTATGAAAATATAATACCAGGTATATAATACCAGGAAAATATAATACCAGAACATTGAGAAAAAAATGTAATCGGGCCGGCCGAGTGGCGCGATGGTTGGGAGCTCGCTTGGGATGCCAGAGGGCCCCGGTTCGGATCCCACATATGAGGGCCAGTGACACTGCCCTCTACAGCTAAGATGCTGAACAACAGCTCAACCTGGAGCTGGGCTGCCCTGAGTCGCCGGCGACGGCGTGGGCTGCAGTCCCTGTGGCAGTGGATTGCCATGGGCTACCGTGTGTGGCCAGCAGCCAGCGTGAGCGGCCAGCAGCCGCAGTGAGCGGCCGTCCAGAAGCCGGCGACTGATCTGCCTCGCCAGAGAAGAGTGCAATGATGGTGCCAACTTGGGCCAGTGAAGCAACATCCTCCACAACTAGATTGAAGAACAAAAGGACAGCAACTTGTCTATTCCCCTTTCCCCAATTCCCCAGCACTGTTCCCATCCCCCCAATTCCCCAATAAAAATCTTTAAAAAAAAAATAAAAAAATAAATACATATACTCTTTTTAAAAAAAAAAAAAATGTAATCACATCAAAATGTCAGATAAACTAATGCTTTTTTAAAAAAGTATGTACAATGATTGCTGTGTGCATTAAATGTAACAAAGAAATTCTTTACAATTTGTATCATGTTTTAAAAAACGATTACATCATTATTTCCAAGATTTAAACCTAGTTATAATAGATGTAATAAATCAGGACAGGTTACTTCTCTATTCTGACTTTTAAACTTATATGTTGCATTTAAGAAAGTCACATCTCAAGGAAAAGAATGATTTGTACAAAGATATTATACCGACATCCCACAAACCTCAGATATCTACGTTCAAATCCCTTTACTATTCCTAAAAGTCTATGTTCCAAACCTTTATTATTGTTTTCGGGGCACCTCACTCTCAGCCAATACAAACAACAAAACAAAAACAAAAACAAAACACAACACAACAGAAAGAAAAAAAGAGAACCATGCCTCAGCGAAATAAAGGCCACCAGGTAGAAACCTTTCACTTCTCTCTCTCCTAAAGTGACTGTTGGCTTAACATCTTTCCCTCTTCTGGTGGCCTCAAGACCACCCCCCATCCCCTGCATTCCTGAAGGCCCCTCTGGCCTCCTGGGGATCTTTATTTATCTATTAAACCCCCCAGTGTGCTTCTAGGATTAGAAAGGAGAGGGGTCAGAGGCAGGCCAGGTGGCCTGAGCAAGTCCTGAACTCTGTCTCTGAGGTAGGACACATAGAGGAGAGAGAAATAAACTCGGAGTTTGGGAAGGGAAAAAGAGGAAACGCTCACTACCTACCAGTACTTTACCTACAGAAGGCTGATTTGAACTTCAGGCCAGCTCTGTGAGGTGTTATCAAATGTGTTTTCCAAATAGGAAACGAGGCATTAGGAGGCCATGTCATTTGCCCAAAGTGACACGGTTTGTATATTTCAGTGCCAGGACTTTAACCCAGGTCATCAGATTCCCTAAATGCACGCTCTGTGCCACGCACCTCACCCCACTGTCCCACTGTGGGAGGCAGAGCGTTGTGAAGGGTTCACAGGGGGCTACAAAGGCCATCCAGCAGTGCCACCAGCTCTAGACGAGAGAAGCAGAATTTAAAAATATATACAAGAGTCAGCTGGCTCATTCTGAGAGCCTGCAATAACATTCTGCCATGGGTATGGGCCATGGCAGGACGGCTCAGTGAGTCCTGCCAAACGCCTTCCTTGTCTCCCAGTGCCAGGGGGACTCTTGCCATGGTTTGCCAGAACATGCATTTGACTTCTGCCATGCTCTGTGGTAGCTGCTTTAGTTCCCTTTTGATTGTCTCCTTCCTCTGGGCTGTACTCATCTTCCTCAGATACCCGTGGACACAATGGTCCCCTTACCATTACGAAACCTATTTCTACCCTTGCATTGACCACCAAACCCTGAATCGATTCGCCATCTTCTTCCCTTCCTGTGCTTCCAACTCCTGTCTCAGTTCATTCTGAGTCAGGTTCCTGCTCACACACACTACTGAGGCTAAAACCCCAATGATGGCTAACTGCCAGCTAACTGCCAGGTCCCGTGGCCTCTCCAGACTTCACACCACCTACCTCTCTGAAGTTGACACTTTAAAGAAACCTTTCTTCTGGGAACCAGATCCTTCCTTGTCTTGCAAAAGATCATTCTCTCCTGACTCTTTGTCTTAACCTTTTGAAAGCTGAGTCAGAGTCTCTAGTGCACTCTACTCTTCCTTTTAGCCTTTAAATGCTGGCTCTCCAACATCCTACCCTTGGTCTGTATGTTTTCTTCCTCAAATTGTTCCCCTGATGCCATCTCATCCACCTGATGGCGTCAACATATATGATGAGTTCATTGTTAGATCTCTAACTTTTGCCCCAAATTCTTTCCTGAGTTTTATCTTCCTATGTTCCAAACTCAGCAGAATTTGCAGCTCGGCATGTCCAAAACCAAATTCACTTTTCTCCTCCTCCCAAAGCTGACCTGTCCCTTGCATTCCATTTCTTGGGTAATCATATGACCCATCTTCAAGCTAGAGACCTAAGCACCACCCTATGTTTTCCATTCTACTTAAACCTTCACTTCTGAATGAATACAAATACTAAAAGCTCTATCCAAGAAAGGTCTCCTAGTTGTTTGGTTTATTTGTGGCTTTGTTTAGTTTGGTTTGGTTTTATTTGGTTTGGTTTTGCCTTCTTCATTGTTTCTAGCTAAGATCAGACATTTCACATTTCTTACCTGGACCACGGCAGAAACTCCTAACAGGTAACTAGTCTCCAGCCTTTGTTCATCAATGCTGTTGACAGAACTCTCTTGCTAAGAAACAAAGCTAATCTCAATAGATACTATTTTTACATTAACGTCATCATAGTCTAACAAGGTATAATTATGCAGATGAAAGACATACCCCTCTGTGGAGGAAGTAGGCTCTGGCCATATGATTAATACTCCAAAAATCAGAATTACGAATGAACCTCATTTCATGGTATATTTATCACAAGAGTCAAGACATCTTAAGGTCAGCTTCCTGATAACATCCTCACATATACACTTCAGGCTAGAAAACAAAAGACCCAATCCAATCACCCCAGGAGTGGTGCTCAGCCAGGTACATCAAACAGAAGCTATCTTAGGGCTTAGGATAAAGATAGGGCCGACTCCACAGACCCTGAGAGCAAGATCACCTTGGTAGGAGCAGAAATCGGTATTATACAAGCTAGACTGTGTTTGTGGTTCCTGCTGTTTCTACGATTATTGGTACATGCTCTCCATTAGCAAATAACAACTTTTTGAAAGTTAAAACTTGACCCAGATGAAAGGAGCATGGATGGGTCTTTTCTGTATGCTTGTGTAGACTGCTGAAGAGCCACTGTATGCTGAGACCAGGGCGGGTGACGGGAACAGGAAACAAGGAGAAGGAATTCCAAGGTGACATCCAGGGACACTGATTCAGGAAATCTTGGCCTGGCAACTTCTTC
>NW_017732525.1:107358-112302 GCF_001890085.2 Hipposideros armiger | reverse complement strand
CCCCTCACAGCTGATGTCCCATTGCCTTTAGCTGAAGTCGGAATTTTAAAGAATGGAATCCTCTTCAGTCAAGGCTGAACCTACCTTATCTCCTATCAATACCCCAAAAGCATACAGAACTTGCTTTTTCTCTCCAATGCTTCCGCACCCCCAGCATGCCATATTGAACCCAGATTGAATCCAGATTGAACAAGCTACTTTTTGGGGGATGGCTAATTCTCCTCCCAGTCTGGCACATTCTTCCTTACTTAGCCTTCAGGAGCCAGCTCTAGTATCACCTCTTCCCCAAACTTCCTTTGACTGCCCCTCCCCACCCCCCAGCTGGAGGGAGCCCCTTGATGCCTCCCTGCCCTCCCTGATGTGCTGCTTATATCACTCTATGGTCATCACCTGCCACATGGTGTTGTGAATATTTGTATACTGAGGGTTAGGGCTGCACCATGGATTTTTTTTTTTGGGGGGGGAGACACAATGCAGCCCATAACATAAGCTTTAACACAATGTATTGAATCACTTCATCGTCGCCTGGAAAAGTTAGATCACGGCTGAAAGGAGTTGCTTTCAGATCCATTCCAACTGTTTTGTTTGCTTTTGCTTCACTTGCCTGTTTGTTTTCTTGAGCACCTGATATTGACAAAGTACTGTATTTCGGCCAAGAAAAGTATACGTATGAAGTGAATGCACCATCCCTATTCTCCTGGAGTTTACCGCCTAGTTAAGCATTTTTTCTAATTGCTTTAGCAAAAACACAAATCAGAAGAAGGTGGGGCTATGCTAGAAGCCAGGGTGGAGAGCCTGAAACCACACAATCCAGCTCCTCCTACCCTGCCCGAGGTGCAGCCAAACCACACAGCACAGGAGCTCCAGGGAGCAGCCAGTGAAAGAGCTGAGAGACACACACCTAGTAAGCCAACTAAGGTCATGAATATGCAATTGTTTAGTGCAAAAGGTAAACACCATGCTAACTATAGTGGTTATGACATAGACCATCAAGTGTTCTCACTGTCTTCAAGTCAACTGAGCATTTACAAGAATACCATGGGAAGGACTATACTGACCGAAAGGAAACACAGGAGGATGCAAAGGAGAGACTCAGAGACATAGGAAAAGGGAAGAGGAGAATATGAGAGGCAGTAATTATAGACTAAGGATAACCAGTGTGTTTGGCTCTGTAGAACAACTGCAGCATCAGAGGAAATACCAGTAATTACAGATAGGGCCTTCTGGTGAGCCAGACACTGGGCTGAGCCCAATGCCTACATCAATGTCATCCTTACAGCAACCTTGCAACATCTAATGTGTCTCCATTGCACAAATGAAGAACACGGGGCTTGAAAAGTTTAGGAATGCATCCAAAGTTACAAAATAAATTAGAGACAGGATTTAGCTTCTGGGGCATCAAAGGTCAAAGCCTGGACAGCTAACAAATGTCTAATATCTTTGGTTTATGAGAAGACACATAACAAAGTCTTTGTCTTAATGTGCCTATGGTGTGGAATGACAATGCGTTCTGATTGGCCAGGAACAATTCCATTTTACATCTGTTTCCCAATGCAATTATTGGGGAAAAGTGCTATTAAAGGTACTGAAATATAAAGTCCTTTTTTTTTCTTTCTTTCATGTATCTGTTCTGCTCACACTCCATTGTTCCGCTGGACTTCACTTGCAAAAGACAAGTTGGAAGATAAAATTAGCAAGAATTTAAAGATGGCGCTACAGCATTAAACAAAGCTCGGAGTCCTTCTCAGTATTAAGTCCTCTGTGAGACCCAGGAGGTTGGCTCGGATCTGTCCTTTATCCATCCACCCACATGGGTCTGTGAAACCATTGTGATCTTGGCATGCCCTGTGGCTGGGATGCAAACAGGAAACCGGTAGCAACCTACTATTGTCCAGATTTTGGACGTTAAATACTAGATCCATAACAGCACTTCTCTAGAAGAAATGTTTTAGAGTGTTTCTAATGAAGAACAAAATGTCATCTCCCAAGCAAAACAAGAATAGATATTCGAACAAATTCGGTCACTCTACCATTTTATCTTTGACCTACAAATAACTAATCCAGATAATGTAATCCATCCAAAGTCCTGAAGATTTAGAATACAATGAATGGAAACAATAGTGTGTTACGAAGTCTTTAATACCACAATGCCTGATTTAAGTTGTGTTTCTGTTTTAAATGCAAGTACTACATGTTTAATTCAAAATATTTTGTTACATATGAGTAAATACGTGTGTGCCTAAGCAAAACTTAAGTAACTACCACTATTTATACAGACCAAGTGGAAGAAAAGCGAAATCAGATATTTAAGGATGATTGAGGAACTGTCCTTAAAATGGAGAAGAGGTTAGAGGATAGGTCAATTTGCTCATTCATTCATTCATTCATTTATTCAGCATGTATTGAGGACCTACAATGTCACAACTACTGCACCAAATTATGGGGAAACACAGATGAATAAAATATGGCCTGGTCCTCAAGAAGCTTTCATTCTAATAGACTGAGACAAAAATAAACAAATAAACGCATAAGCTTTCTTTGGTGCTAAGAAAGAAGTAACTACAGGGATCAGTGAGTACAAAGCAGGGAGCACTCTAGCCTGAAGTTGGGGGGCAGGGAAGAGAGAGAGGTTCATGAAAGCTTTCCTGAAGGACAGGAACTGAGCCTTGAAAGCCCAGCAGGTAGCTAAGGGCTGGGGAGGAGCAAAAGCAGCAGCCTGAGAAAGCATGGTATCCCGTGGAAAGAGAGCGCCACTCGAAATGACAGCCCCAAGTTAGACAGACCCTTGTTCCATCAAGAAATGTGTGCCTGGGTGGCAGCTAGAGAGAAGGTGCCTTTAGATTGATTCTGTGTGTAGAGAAAAAAACCGCGCTGTTCCTGGACTATCTGGGGGTGGGGGTGGGGAAAGAGGCTCACTCCTTCAAAGGAGAAGGGTCGGAAATGAGAAGAGAAAGGAATCAGGAGTACTATAAAAGATCTTAGTAGGAAGGGTTTTTCCCTCAGGTCACATGATCATTTCATCAAGAGAAATAATACTGTTCTGTTGGCTTCTTTATGGGCCCTCAAGTAAAAAGATGTTCTTGGTAAACCTAAAAATATATTTTCTGTCTCTTTGTAATAAAGATAAGAGTTACCTTTCATCCATGTTAATGGCTCGAAGCAATGATAGAAATCTAAATGACGAAATCTAACAAATATTTAAATTTGACCTAGGAATGCACTATCGGATTTTTGTAACAAACTTACCACTGTACTTATTTAATATTACAGGGAATTTTTTAAAACAACTTTTATTGTTTGTCTGCTTTTCTGATTGTTCCATTAGCAAGGACTCCTCGAAGATAAGTTACCAAACCAAAGGGTTTGAATATTTTAAAAGCTCTTTGTACATATTAGCTTAGGCTAAAATTGAAAACAGAGTAAACTACATCAACTGAAGGTGACCAAGTAAAATAAATGGGAATTAAATGTTACTATAAGTAATACCCCAAAAATAAAATCTATTAATGTACTATAAGTAAATCTTTGGCTTTAGACATTGAATAGTTTATAAGGCTATAAGTTCAACAAGTTGGTTTTTAAAGTAGCTTAGGTTAGCTGTTTCCCTAAATGAGGACTCTCCACGGTACCTTTTTATCATATATAATACCTCCAGAAACGAGTAACTAATGCAATTTAAGAAGTGACTCAGCTTTTATCAATCAAAGGACTTTGTCACCACCAAAGTTTTATGAAAGCCAAATTTGAAGCTATTAAAAAGTCAAATCTTACAAACATGCTTTTTTTGACACTGCTGCATGGAAGTGTACAATTCTATTTTATCACCTATTACCAGTATAGTCTCCAATATGTATACATTTCCAAAGAATGTGGCCCCTGGGGGCTCAAGTGGATTGATTTTAACTTGAGGAATTAACCAGAAGCCAACTTGTGCATCCTATATCCCTAGAGAGGTTGTGCTTTCCTTCTTGTCATAATTAAGAAGCGAATTTTCTCTATCATAATTATAAGCAGAAAGTTTACATCTTTCAGAAAACTGAGCAGGAAGTTTGGCCTTTGAAACACTTCACGTTGGACCAAGGGGGTATGGAACAGCGTAGGGAAAGAAAAAGGTGATATGAGTGAGATTGCAAAGGCTAAACTCAGCCTGAATGATGCTCTCACAGGCATCTGGGTGAAGTGGAGTCAATCCTCAAATTCTTTGTCTCTGCACCAGTGAGTAGAAAAAAATATATATCAACTTTTGAGTGATGTCCCAGAAGTTTCTTGCACTCAATTTTGCCCCTACTGGCTCTAAAATGAATGAAGCTTTTTCCAAGCCGACTTCCAGTGAGGTGCAACTCTGAAACAAAGTTCCTGCCAGTTCTAGGAAAATCTCTTGTTTCTGATAGGAGTTTTATTACGCGGCTCTCCTGGGCTCCGTGTGAAGAGGAGACCAGGACCTGAGCGGGCGACAGATTTAAACTGGGGTGGGGGATGGGGAGAAGGGATTGGAGGACCAGGACGGGGGGTGAGCAGCACATGTGGCTTTAATATCCAACAGCTGCTAGAGATCCCAACCCCGCTGCCGTTTCTGTACCCTCCACCAGAATCCTATGTTTCAAACATTATTCTAACTAAAGGGACTTCACGGCCATGCAACCCGAATAACGAACTCAAGCTCTAGAAGAGTCACGGATTTTGTGTTTTTAACTCAATGTACCTGAACGTAGCCAGCTGGCTTGAATCACCAAGCCACCGTCTCAACACCAAATCCCCAGGGGAAGAAGACAAGGGGGAAATATTGCACAACGCAGTGGAGCCGCCTAAGGAGGGGGGGAGAAGCGTGGGGACACACGGGGCAGCCAGGATTCCCTGGACAAGAAGCGCCCTCGCCCATCCGAGCTCACTTTTCAAACGCGCAGCTCCTCCCCGAGCCCCAGGCAACTCCGTGCATCCCCAGGA
>NW_017732525.1:94775-106577 GCF_001890085.2 Hipposideros armiger | reverse complement strand
CACACGCACACGCAGCACTTGAGATGGAACTAATTGGAGATTCCCAAACTGAGGAGGATATACTCCAAGACACAGCTCGAGGGTTGCTCCTGTGACCCCCGCCTATTGTTTAGCTTTAATGTGTTTTGTACAAATCCTGAAAGCAAAGAAACAAGTCCCCGCGGTTACATAACTGGATGGGAACAAAAACAGCCACGGTATTGACCCTCCCGTCTTTGAAAAGAAACACATTGATTTTTTTGGTTTTATTCAGGCACAAAACAGGTTTGCTTTTAAAAACCCCCCAACCGAGAATATTTCACAGGGCAGATACTCTCCTGCCTGCACTTGGAAAGTCAATTAGCATAATAAATGAAGACACTATGGGAAAGTGACAGCCCTGGCCTATACAATAAGCCCTGGATACAATGGGCATCTCCACTGGGCTATGCTGTTTTGAAGGGAGACCCTTTGCCTGTCTGTGACTTTTTTTCATCATCTAGATAATCTGTATGTAAATTCAACAGGAGGCAAGAATATGGGTGCCAGTCTTGTTCCTAAGAGCTGCTATCATTTAAAACAGTGTCACTAATTGAAAAGACAAAGAAGTTATTGACTGATCATCAAAAGATGGCTAGGTAAAGATGTATATAGATACCTCCTTAGGGTTTGAAAACTGGGGAGAAACAGAGTATATCTTGATTTTAATGTTGTTCTAATTCATTTAACAAGCAAGCACAACAATCCAAATATATTTTTGTCTTGATATTGTCCACATATATTTTTCAGTCATCTTTCCCTAGTCAGAACAACTTTAAACAGTCCCCACGAATGACCTTTAAGTATACTGAAGAGTGAATGGTTTTGATGTAAGAAAGTGGCTTGTTAATTTGTTCCAATAGTTGAAAGCATTAGCAAAACTCTAAAAAATAAAGATGCTTTCCACATTATTGACATTAACATAATTATCGGTTTTCCAGATGATGTCTTTTCAGAGCCTGGTTTGTGATGAATCACTCAACCCATCTGCAATGAAATAAACAGGGACTGTACTTTTCCTCTTATATTAAGGACCCCGTTTTTGCTTGATGCGCAAGGAGCGGGTAAACAAGACGCCATTTTCCCTTCTCTGTGGCACATGGCTATTTAGAGGCAACCGTGAGCAAAGGACAAATAAGTAAATGGCTTCACACCCTGTGGCAGAAGAACAAAGGACCGGGCACATGAAAGAGCAGACCTCACAGCACCTGGTAAACAATAAACAAAAGAAACCAACGGAAGACTTGGGGAACATGCATCCAGGAATGAATGGGAAAATCCAACATAACTGAACCTTTCACAATGTGCCCCAGGCAGCAAGGAATGAATGCATTTCCTGCTCCCTGGGTCTGCACCCTTCTCTAATGTAAAAAGTAAGTAAATAAATCATGCTTTCCATCAAGTGTTCTCCTAGATACCATAATAGCTCTCTCTTACCAATTACCCCCATTGGAGAACTGTTTATGCAATTTCCTTCTATTAAAAAAAAAAAATTCGTCTACACACAACCCCCCCTATAAACTCAGTCTCACCTCTGAGAGCAATGCGCTGAGCTTGAGTGACCAATGGGTTTTAACCCACCCAAGACATGTGCCTCAGATCCACAAACATGTGCTGAGGATATCTATGTGTATTACACAATGTTAGGGCCTGAGACCACAAAGACCTTAATCTCTATCTAGGCAATACTTCTCAAGGTGGGTCACAGACCATCGCATGACAACCCCCTGAGGTCTTGTTCAAATGAACATTCCTGGCCCCATCCCAAATGTATTGAAGGAGAATCTCAGAAAGGGAAGCCCTAAACTTGACAGGATCTTCAGATTATTCTTAGACCCACTAACCTCTGAGAGCCACCTTTCTAAAGACTTACAGTTGAGCAGAATAGAATGTCACTAGTATATGTAATTCAATGAAAAGGCAAATGGCAATAAATGCTTTGCAAACAAAATATGCAAGGAAGCGAGCAGGAAAATATTCATTTCAGTGTGCAGGTTCAGCTTTCTCTCAGAAGTGCCCACGTAGAAATTATTAATAGTTTCTGCCCACTGTGCTGCTCCTCTGTGTACAACTCAGTGTCATTCGCAATTAATGAACAGCTTCAGGACACCGTGTAGTGCCTTCTGCCAGCCACTTCTCAGTAGCCCAAGTTGGAGTTCCTAATTCCTCATCAAAGACCTAAGAGCATAAGAAAACAGGGCTCGAGTATCTGGAAACCTTCACTTTGATGGTAAATAAGGCCTTTCATAAACTCTGAATGTGTTGTATCCCTCCCCACTTCCTCTATTGAAACTTTAGGCTCAGTCTGCCAGGAAAAGGAAAGCAACAACAAAAATGATGGACAGGATCCAGTTTTTTTCCTGAAATACTAATGAGGTTGAAACATCCAATAAAAAGGAGATGGGAGAAAAGAAGATATAGAGAAGAGGCTGCTGAGTAGTAAACTAGCTCAGCCATTAAATTTATTTCATAGGCATGAACTTGACGTGGTTAGAATCCATGATTATACAGTTCAAAGAGCCAATGCACAATGCATAGTAGGTTTCCTCTGGTCAGGCGGAGAGAAGGACTCCTGGACTTAAAAAGGGGGAAAAATCCAAGGCTGTCTCTTTGCAAGAAGAGTGCTCCCCTGGTTATATTTCAGATAGAGATCATGTTTAGCCTCCCTGCCATTTTGTTACTAGTATTTACCCAGGTAAAATAATAAATCAAATTTGATGCTGAAGTTTATTAAAAGATAATAGCACTGAAACAGAATGGAAACATTGATTTCAGGTCCATCTTGTTAAATAGAGAATTCTAAGAGTCAGACTGTTCTTTATTTACAAGTAAAATTGATTCTGGTATTTCCTTTATGATTGTGGCCTATGAAGGATGATTCTAGATGATACTAGTATAAAAAATATGATAGACACATTGGAGCTCTGCAATGCACAATTAAGTGTCTTGGACAAGAAGTAATTCTAAAAATATTTATTAATTCAGTTATACTTTAGTTATAACAAGCATAGGGTACACTGGAGCATGTAATTATTTTTCATACCAATTCAAGGATTTTAGAATGTGTATTGCCTAAAAGGACAAAATACAGTATTTAATAGCCATGTTTTATTTTTATTATTTTATTTTATTTTATTTTATTTTATTTTTAGCTGAGCCATCCTGCCCCTGTTCACAGCTCAGTGGCAGCTCAGCTCAAGCCAGGTATCAAACCGATGACCCTGTTGCTCAGAGCTGGACCATGTTTTAATATTAGATACAATGTTTAGAGCATAGCAAAATAAATAAATGTTCAGATAGAAATACTTCAGCAAGACTCTAAGGTTTGTAAATATGTGGGCTTGATTAACCCTAAATCATCTTCATAGCCATAATCTAACGTGTAAGGGACAATCACTTTCCTTATTATAGAAGCTTAACCTACAACCATCCCTGTAAAATAAACAGCTAGTTTCTGTCTGTGATTAGCACCAGATGAGACTTGGTACATCCTTGAGTTGTATCTGCCTGCTTAGCCTTCGCTTCCTATCACTTCCTTTAAAAATCCTCTCCAACCACATGACCTCAAGCTATACCCTATTTATCTCCTCTTTGTAAAAATTCCTGCCTGGTTGTCTTGCTTCCAATATTTATACCTTCTAATATGTTCTCCAGGATTGTCGTTCAAATATGTAAAAACTACTTTATATATATTATTAGATTATATGTAATATATTATTACCTTATCTATACATAATATATATTATATATCAATTAAATACATGTATTTATGTCATTCTTTGTCTTAGCCTGGTTGTCTCAGAAAGCAGAGTGTGAGATAAAAGTTAAAGATAATATATATGATAATGTGGTCCCAGGGAGTAAGAGTGAGGGAAAGGAAGAGTGAAATAGAGAAAGAGGAAAAACCAATACAAGAAAGCATAACAGAGTTGGCCATCCCTATAGGAAACTGGATGCTTTATCCCATAAGACCTTCTGAGAAGCCTTGTGAAATACATTTCAGAACTACCCACCTCGAGGAAGAAAGAGGGAAGCATTTATTCATCATTTCCTATTCTCAATCGGTCAGGGATTGCCCCCACAGGTCATGGGCTGCTCCCTGTACTTCCATGTTGCCCATGCTTGGTGCCCAGAGGTTTTTACAGATAAGATTTCAATCAGGAAGTGAGAAGGGTGAGGCACTCTTAGACTGTTCCTGTATTAGGCTGGTCTGGGTATTTGAGGAACTGCTTCCATGGTCATCAGGAATAAGAGAAAAGGTCAAGAGAGTTTTTCCTGGAGTATGTGAGGGGTCTGATCCTGTTTCAAACACTTCAACATAAAGACAAATGTGAGTTATGGCTTCACGCCCCACTTTGCAAATGTGCCCCACCTACACTGGAGTACTTTCGGAATTCTTACAGTGCAAGCAAGCCCCATAGTACAGTCTGTTTTTCCCATCATAGCACTGGTTACACTTTATCATAATTGCCAGATCAATTGATGGAACTCTCTAGAAAAAGTTCATGTCACCCATGTAGCCCCAAAGTCTTTCCAGAATCTGGCATGCAATTTTGGTTAAAGGGATATTTTCTGACTGACTATATGAATAAATGAATGAAAGAATAAAATCCACCAAAACTCAACTGGCCTCCCAGAGCTTAATCATTCTATCTCTACACAAGGACCTGTCCTTGTTCAGACTTGACTTGTTGTTTCTCTTCTAACCTTCCTTCAATCACATAGATACCCTTTTATTTTCTTAGAGAAAAATGTCCTATGAGTAGCAGACCTTCACTATGGATTGTGAGTCTGTTTAGGGGACAGGAAAAAACTACAAATATATTTATTTTACTGTGTTCTCAAACAAGAAGTATACCATTTATCTCACCTGAAATGTGCCAATAACATAGTCAAATCCATCTACACTACTCCCAAACCAATCACAAGACAAATGGTGAAAGGAATATATTATAATAAATTCAGGAAAGAACTTATAATGACCAAAGCACAAAAGTAAGTTTACTAAAAATAGATATAAAATGTATTAGGCCACCCATGGTAGTGGAGAATTGCCTTTTTTGCTGGAATACTTCTGTAATCACATAAATATAAAATAAAACATTGTGAAATAGCTTTCTTCTACCTATTTTTGAAAATTATTAAACTTAATCTTTTTGAGCAGTTTTAGGTTTATAGAAAAGTTGATCAGAATGTACAGAGAGTTCCCCTAAAACCCCTTGTATTCCACCCCCCATCCCATTTTCCCCATTTTTAGCATCTGGTATCAGAGTGGTACATTTGTTACATTTAATCAGCCCATAAATACACATTATTATTATTAACAAAAGTCCATTGTTTACATTAGGGTCCACTCCTTGTGTTGCACATTCTATGGGTTTTAAAAAATGCATGACATGCATCCAGAATATGGTATCATATAGAATAGCTTCAATGCCCTAAAAATCCTGTGTTCCACCTATTCATCCCACTCCTTCCAAGATCCTTGCAATCACTGAAATTTTTACTGTCTCTGTAGTTTTGTCTTCTTCCAGAATGTCATATAGTTGGAATCATACTGTGCATGACCTTTTCATACTGGCTTCTTTCATTTAGGAATATGCATTTAAGTTTCCTCCATGTCTTTTCATGGCTTGATAGCTCATTTCATTTTATCACCAAATAAAATTCCATTGTCTGGATGCACCAGTTTGTTTACAAACTTACCTAACGAAGGACACGTTGGATGCTTCCAAGTTTGGGCAATTCTGAATACAGCTGCCATAAACATTTGTGTGCGGGTTTTGTGTGGACATAAGGTTTCAACTCATTTGAGTAAATACCAAGGAGCGTGATTGCTGAATCATATGATAAGAGTATATTTAGCTTTGTAACAAACTGCCAAATTGTCTTCCAAACTTTCCTTACTGCAGCAATGAAAGATAGTTCCTGTTGCTCCACATCCTCTTCAGCCTCTGGTGTTGTCAGGATTTTGGACTGGGGCCATTCTAATCGGTATGTAGTGGCATCTCATTGTTGTTTTAATTTGCAATCCCCTTATGACATCTGATGTTGAACATCTTTTCATATGCTTAATTGCCATTTGTGTATATTCTTTGGTGAAGTGTCTGTTAACGTCTTCGACCAATTTTTTTAATTAGGTTGTTTGTTTTCTTGTTATTGAGTTTTGAGATTTCTTTATAGATTTTGTAAAACAGTTCTTTATCAGATGTGTCTTGTGCAAATATGTTCTCCGCCTCTGTCATTTTTCTTTTCATTCTCTTCACGTTGTCAGTCTGCAGAGCAGAAGGTTTTCATTTTAATGAAGTCTAATACTTTTTTCTTTCATGGGCCACATTTTTGGTGTTGTATCTAAAATGTTGTACCTAAAATGTGTGGACTTATCATCGCTGGATCCAAAGTCACCTAGGTTTTCTCCTATGTTACCTTCTCAGAGGTTTATAGTTTTACATTTTACATTTAGGTTTGTGATTTATGAGCTAATTTTTGTAAAAGGTCTAGGTCTGTGTCTAGATTTTTTTTTTTTTGCATGTGGATATCCAGTTGTTCTAGCATGATTTGTTGAAATGACTATCCATTCCTCCATTAAATTGCCTCTGCTCCTTTTTCAAAGATCAGTTGATTATATTTGTGTGGGTTTATTTCTATACTCTCTATTCTAGTACCTTGATCTATTTGTTTACTCTTTCAATAGTACCACACTGTATTGATTACTCTAGATTTATCATAAATCTTGAAGTCAGGCATTATCAGTCTTCTGACTATTATTCTCCTTCAATATCACATTGGCTGTTCTGGGGGTTTTGCCTAACCATATCAACTTTAGAATAAGTTTTTCAATATGCATGAATTAACTTGCTGGGATTTTGATTGGAATTTTGTTAAATCTATGGATCAAGTTGGGAAGAATTGACATCTTTGCAATATTGTTTCTACCCATATACATGGAATATCACTCCATTTATTTAGATCTTCACTAATCTTTTATCAGAGTTTTTTAATGTTCCTCCTATAGACATTAAACATATTTTGTTAGATTTATACCTAACTATAATTATTTTTTGTATGCTAATATAAATGGTCTCATGTTCTTTATTATTATTATTATTATTATTATTATTATTATTATTATTTCAAATTCCAATTGTTCATTACTGGTATAGAAGAAAATGATTGACTTTTATATATTAACCTAGTATCCTGTTGTCTTGCCATAATTACTTATTAGTTCCAGGAGGTTTTTGTTATTGTTCTGGGATTTGCACATAGACAAACATGTCATCTGTGAACAAAGACAGTTTTATGTCTTTCTTTCTAATCTGCATACCTTTTATGTCTTTTTCTTCTCTTGTTGCATTTGCTAGGACTTCAGCTATGAGGCAGCACAGGAACGTCGATAGCAGATCTTCTTGCTTTATTCCTGACCTTGGTAGGTAAGCACCTAGATGCTCACCATTAAGTATGATGTTAGCTATAGGTTTTTCACAGATGTTCTTTGTCAAGTTGAGAAAGGCTGTACCCATTTGATAGTTATAATTTAATTCTTATGTTGATAAACTTTGTACAAATAAATAACACACTGAAGCTACTCTTTTTCTAGAAAATGTAGGCAATGTCTCTTGACTATCCACTATATTTGAGGAGACTATTAACAATTCTTCCCTTTTTTGTCCATTTCACCAACCTCCAACTTCTACCTTTTGAGCAGTATCTATAGTTTTGTGTTGTCAAGGTGGATAATATTTATCTTGTGTCCTGTAACCATATCTAAGTCACCTATATTTCTTTCTACTCTTAAAAGCTTAAAAACAATAAATACAGTATGTATTATCTCACTGCTTTAATAATGCTTACTACAGAAATAAATAGTGTGGTAAAATGGCATTTCATTCTTTTTGAGTCTAAAGTCATAACCCTCATGACACTCAAGGGACCATTTCTAGGTTAAGTGGTTTCTGTTTCGTAATACACCATCAATTGCTGAAAAGCGTGCATGACATCTTGGTTTCTTTCATATTTGAACCATGCCTTTATTACTTAGTCTGTTTGTTAGTTTTTTTGTTTTGGTGTTCTATTTTTGGTGGAGATCTTAATTTTTTAAGAAGAAATATACCCTTTCTTCACAAAGTCACTAACATTATCTAGCATCTAGCCCCTTAGGCACTAATCATTGTTTTATTTTCTTTGTATTCCATTCTTCATTCTTCTTGGAGCCCTCTGATTTAATTTCCAATCTGGACTATTTGCTTAAGGACCTGATAGAAAACTGTCATCCTGCAATTGTTTTTCCAATGCCTGTGGGTGAATTCCACCATCTCTTCTATCACAAATCTTTTCTCTGGGTACATTAATTTTCTAAGGCTGCTGTAACAAGGTACTCAGATCTTACTGTTCTGGAGGCCAGAAGCCCAAGATCAAGGTGTAGGCAAGGTTGGTTCCTTCTGATGTCTATAAGGGAGAACCTGTTTGTGCCTCTCTTATTGTCCAGTAGTCTCAGACATCTTTTAGCTGTGTCTTCGCATGGTCTTTGCTCTATGTCTGTCAAACTCTGTGTCCAAATTTCGCGATTTTAGAAGAACCATCTTATTGGATTAGGGCCCACCCTAACGACTTCATCTTAATTAGATAATCTGCAAAGATCTCATTTCCAAATAAGTTCACGTGCATAGGTGCTGGGGACCGGAACTACAACATCTCTTGGGGTCACACAATTCAACTGACTACACTTGATATCTACACTCAATTTTCTAGATTATATCTCAAAAGCTTCCACAAAAAGGGTGCATGGGATGTAAATTTTCTGAGTCCTGGCATGCCTAAAATACAATTATTTTGCCATCACACTTTGTTAATAGCTTGACTGTGTAAGAATGCTAGGTTCAGAATTATTACCTATTGGAATTTTGAATGCATTGCTCATTTCACTCCTACCATTTTTGTTGGTGATTACAAGTCCAATGCTAGTTTGACTTTCTATCCACTGTAGAGGGCCTGTTTTATCTATCTGGAAGTTTTTAGGAATCTTTCCTTTGTGTTCTGATAAAAAGATTTCTGGACTGATTTACATGTGTATCTTCTTTCAATTGTTTGCTAGCGACTTGATAAACTCAAACAGAAAAGATGCTTTGATCTCTGCAAAAGTTTTTTTTATTATTTCCATAAAATTTCTTCCCCTCTATTATTGTGTGCCCATTTTTTCTGGAACCCCTATCAGTTGAATTTGATCTCCTAGAATTCTTTTCTATATATCTTATGTATCTCAACTGCACCAAAATGATCGAGGAAATTTATTTTAGGAATGGAAGGGATTTCAATATCAAAATATCCCAATTAACATATTTCACTAATTAACACACTAAAGAAAAATAGTTTTCATCATTTCAATACATTCTAAAATGGTACTTGTTAAAATACAGCAGAAATTATAATAAAAACACTAAAATGGTACCAAAACACATAGCTAAAATAGGATAAAGCCTATATTCTCCAAACCTTCAACAAATATTATTCCAAATGCTGAAACACTAAAGCCATTTTTATCAAAATCAGGAGCAAAAAAGAAATGCTCTCTAGTATCATAATTAAACAACATTGATTCTGCAGTTCTAGGGAATATACTGTTAAAGTAATAAAAATATCAGTCAATATTGAACAAGAAGAAATTAAATTACCTTTTTTGCTGATATGATATGCTATAATAAGAAGATTTGATTACTTTTTAAAGCATAAATGTGCAAAAATTAGTAGTTTTATTCTATACTGGGAATAATGAGCAAGACACAGAAACGGAAAATATAATTCATTTATAGTATGGTTAAAAAACAACACTTATTTCTAACAATAAGATAAAGTATATAATTGAATATAATTATAAGCTGTTATTTGAGGTCATATAACAAGATCTAAAAAGGGAAAGCCAGTATATCATAAAAAAACAAATCTGAGCATTAAAAAAACGTGTGAAAAGTGCAAGAGAGATTTGCCTTGCAAACATTACAACTTAACATAAAGCCACCATAAGCAAAAGAACATGCCATTAGCACAGAAATAGGCAACTGTATCAGAGTAACAGAGAACAGTCAATAGATATAACAGAGAACAGTCAATAGATATACGTAGAATTTCAATATCGAACAAAGGCAGTATTCAAATGTAATAGAAAAATGGGACCTGTGCAGCTGGCCCTGATGGCACAATAGGGGCTGGATTTAGCCTCTCACCTTAAATAGCTAGAAAAGCAACCTGATATATGAAACAGTTTTCAGACAATGGACGACAGGCAGCTTAGAGCAGTGATTCCTGAGAAAGGAAAAACAAGAAAGATGAGAGCAGTGAGTGACCTACCTCGCTGGCTGGAGAGCCTTTTCAGAATGAGGAGACAGAACTTAAGAGGCCAAGCAGCTATAATGTCAGGGTTGAATGCCAGGGAGGAGAGAAATGCACAGAGAAGGACTGGCAGATCTGCAGAGCGGGGCCCTCTCAGGTCTTTTCCTGAGAACAGATCTGTGGGTGCATGTGAAAAAACTATTCAAGGCTGAGGAAGAGGGGTTAAGTGAAGCAACCCTCGGATCTCATACAGAGCCAGGAATAATTCGTGGTCCTACCAGTGAGAGTAGAAGGACCTAATAATTGAGCCATCAGGTAGGGTCCACAGAAAGGTACCGGTTGGTAGCAGGCCAATTATCCCTAGGTTGAAGATTGTTCTGAGCCTACCATGTGAAGATTGAAAGCAAACTACAAAAGATCACACTGATTCTGAGTCATTTTATTTGTCTAGGATGAAGCCCCAAAATATTTAAAGGTATTCAAAAATATCCAACACCCAACCATGTAAAATTTGCAATGTCTGGCACCCAATAAAAATTAACTGGTATGTAAAGAAGCAGGAAAAAATGACCCATAATCATTTTTCAAGAGAAAAATCAATATCAACAGACTCAGAAATTAGATGCTAGAATTAGTAGACAAGAATGTTATAAACAAACCCTATGTGTTCAAGAAGGTAGATAAAAGTGTGAGGGTAAGGAGTATAAAAAGAAATGATATTAAAAAGACCCAAATCAAACCCCTATAAATGAAAAATACAGTATCTGAAGTGAAATACACGGGATGCAATTAAAGGTAGATTAGACACTGCAAAACGAAATATTGGGTCATCGGGAAAGTCATGACGCATTTTTGAATTGAAAAACATGGAAAAATACATCATGACTTTCCTGACGACCCAACAGTAGTGAACATGGAGACACTAGTAGAAATTATCCAAAATTAAACACAAGAAATTGAACAGAGCATCTGTGAGCTGTAGGAAAATAGCAAATGGCCTAATGTACACTTTTAATTGGAGCACCAAGGAAGAGTCTGGGAGACAGAGATATTATTTGAAGAAATGAGAGCTGCAACTTTTCCAAATTTGATGAAAATGATAAACCTACAAACCTAAGAAGCTTACTTCTATTGACTGAAATGTGTTTCCACAAAATTCCTATGTTGAAGCCCTAACCCCCAATTTGATATTTGGAAACAGGAACTTCAGGAGGTAATTAGGATTTCATGAGTCATGAGGTTAGGGCCTTCATGATGGGATGATAAGAGAGGTAGGGGAGAGGGAACAATGAGTTACTCAATCATGTCTATGGAATGAAGCCTCCAGAAAAAGCCAAAGGATGGAGTTCAAAGAGCTTCCAGGGCCGGCTGAGTGGCGCGATGGTTAAGAACTGGCTTGGGACGCCAGAGGGCCCCGGTTCAGATCCCACATATGAGGGCCAGTGACACGGCCCTCCA
>NW_017732525.1:76986-94565 GCF_001890085.2 Hipposideros armiger | reverse complement strand
ATCCCACATATGAGGGCCAGTGACACGGCCCTCCATTCCCTAGCGCTGTTCCCCTGCCCCCAACCCCCCAATTAAAAAAAAAAAAAAAAGAGCTTCCAGGCTGGTGAGCAGCAGAGGTGCTGGGAGAGTGGCGTGGTTGGAGAGGACATCAAAGCTCCATGCCCCTTCTCCATACCTTCCCTTATACATCGATGTCATCTGGCTGTTCCTCAGTTCTATCCTTGTATAATAAAATGGTCATCTAGTAAGTAAAATGTTTCTCTAAGTTTTGTGGGCTGCTCTATCAAACTAATCAAACCCAAGGAGGGTGTCCCTGGAACTTCCAATCTATAGCTGGTGGGTCAGAAGCACAGGTGACAACCTGGGCTTGTGATTGGTGTCAGCGGGGAGGGACAATCTTCTAGGACTGAGCCCTTAACCTGTGGGATCTGACACTATTTCCAGGTAGACAGTGTCAGAATTGAGTTGAATTGTAAGACACCCAGTGGGTGTCACAGAATTGCTTGGTGGTGTGGAAAAAGACACACAATGGAATTGGTGTCAGAATCATCGTCCTTGTGTCCTCAACTGTAGACTCTAAAGACCGAAACTTGCCATTTTTAAGTAAAATATCCTTATAGTGCTTTAAAATCAAAATGTGTTTTAACTGTTGTCCCAAGCAAGATGTTTACTTATTAATGTTGACCTTATTCCCTAGTCTTTATGAATAAAGTATTTTTCACTTTATATTCCTTTTCTAGAATTCAAAATAATCTGTAAAAAAGGAAAGGACTGTTTTTATATGGTTGACATGGTCTTTAAAAATTTAGAGGCTTTGGGTCCGGCCGAGTGGCTCAGTTGGTTAAGAGCGCGAGCTCTGAGTGACAGGGTCCCTGGTTGGATTCCCACATGGGCCAGTGAGCTGCGCCCAGAGCTGAGCTGTAGCTGAGCTGCCAACACGTGGCAGGATGGCTCAGCTGTTGAGAGCACATGCTCCTAACAACAAGGTTGCCAATTGGACTCCCACATGGGATGGTGGGTTATGCCCACCAGCAACTAAGATTGAACACGGCACCTTGAGCTGCTGTCGGGAGGCCAGCTGGCTCAGTGGTTAGAGTGTGTGCTCCTAACAACAAGGTTGCCAGTTCAACTGCCACATGGGACTGTGGGCTATGCCCACCCTCAGCTAAGATTGAACATGGCACCTTGAGCCCAAGCTGCCGAATGGCGGCCAGATAGTGACTGGACTTGGAGCTGAGCTAGCTGTGTCCTCCACAATTAAGATTGAAGGACAACAACTTGGCTGTTCCTCTTCCCCAATTTCCCAACACTGTTCCTCTTTCCCAATTCCCCAATAAAATCTTAAAAAAGAAAATTTAGAGGCTTTGGAGAATATATCTAATAGCCTATTTTGTGGTATCTTTGAGAAATAGCTTATATTTAGTACAAGCTCTCTTTCTTTAAAAAGAAATTAGGGAAAACATAGTCAAATTAGATACCTCGGAAAAGTTGTCCTTGATTTTGAGCAGAGATTTCCAGTATACCCATTTTCATAGGCGCAATTGCTCATATTGTATGAAGAAAATATTTTTTCACATGTTCCTTTTAAAAGGAATACAATTTATTAGACTAAGAAAATTTTTGGATGGATGTTTTTAAGATGTGCTTGTTTGCTTTTAACCAAAAATGAAGATGACTTATGAAGCTACTTTCAGCCTTTTTTCTGAGCTTCTTCCTAAAGCAGAGATGAAAGCATATTTGGGAAATCTAGACGATTCTTATTTTTCAAAAATTGACTAGCTTGGCACACAATTCTCCTAGTTAAGAAAACTGTATGTTCTTGACACTAAAAGTTGCCATTTTATTTATAACTCTTACCCTCTTTCTAGATCATCTTTACCACAGCCAAATTCTCTACCATCCAATGCCCAACAACCCTCCACCTCACCCAACTTTTCCTCCACTCCCATTCTTTGTTACATGCACTTGACTTTTCCTCTCTTTCACATAACATGCTGTGCAATCCCAGCTTCTAGGCAAGGACCCCAAGTGATTCTGCCCAATCTGATTCACCCTCTGTAAACTCCTTTACACAAATGTAAGGCTGCCACTGAGGTCTGCTCAAGCGACCTCACCTGACTTGCATTACCTGGTACAGTCTTCCTTGCCTTCCTACTGGTTCTCTAAGGGTTTTGACCTCACACAAATATGTGGAAAAGATAAAAGAAGATAATAGCTAGCAGGTCTTTCCCCACATCAAAAGCAAATTTATCATTGGCGATACTAACACCCCTAAAGACAAAAACTAGGCAAAGCAATCAACCTAGAAACCAAATTTGCAACTCAAATCTTAAGAGATCCTGGGGCCAAATATGTATTAATATACATACATACATATATAATCATTATTACTAATATATTGACAGATATGGTAGGTAATTCATTCAGGCAAGGTTGATGATATCAACGTATCCATTTGCAATGACTGATTGTGTGTTAAGAGACTAAATGAACTATACTTAAAATGTTTATTTTATTTCATAAATGCACTTAATTCAAGAGCGTGGTTTCTTAACTAATGTCATTTTATTTGGGCTCCAAAGATGGTGTGGTGTGTGTGTGTGTGTGTGTGTGTGTGTGTGTGTGTGTGTGTTACCATGACCAAAGACAGAATATGTCTACAGTTATGATATACCAGGGATGCCAAAAAAATGTATACAAGTGGACACTTTGGTCAACGTTGCTCAAACAGTAGTTCACCGTAATCAGAAGTGTCTGGATGCTGATTGTAACCACTTTGAGCACCTCCTGTAATTGCAGAAGTCAAACGTGACTTATATGCATCTTTTGTTATTGGTATATATTGACTATTACAATTTTAATACAGTTTTTCTTTCTTAAAATGTATATACATTTTTTGGCACCCTCTGTATATATTACCTAAAAATATGAACACAAAAAATAATCTTACCTTCTAATTGGGAGAAATATGAAACAGTTATGGCAATATGTGTTTTGACATAAATTTGAGCAATGTCATTCTGTCTTAAACACACGACAAGCCTTTCATTTCTCTTGTGTCAGCTTTTCCATGATCAAATCTCCATTTAAAATGAGTCCAGTTTATTTAAACTTTAAGCAAATGGAATTAGGGAAATTGAATTTAGAATTAAAGTCCCTTTTCCTCTAGATTGATAAGTTTATACCCAGAGTGAACATGAGTGGATATCCTTAGATTTTGCAAGTGGAGAACAGCCCTCTGCAGAGATGGCAGGAGAATAAACCCAGAAAAACCTCAGTTAGGGACACTTTATATTGCTGTCTTCAATGAATGGCTAAATTTAAATCTCTAAAATAATAGGTGTTGGGAATGCAAACATTTATGTAAAATAGCTTACGGCAAGTAACCTAATTTTCAGAATGTAATAAATCAGCCAGAGAATACAATTGCAGCTTTATGGACGCATGCAATGTAAGGGAAGTAAAGGCATTAAAATTAAAATTTCATTTCTTGGAAATGAACTTCCTGAACTGGTAAATGTGCTGTTCAAAAAGAAATATTTCAAAGGCATATTTCTCTACGTGATTAAGATTCTTTACAATTAAAAACCTCTGTCTTGGAATACTCTTCAACTTCAAAGGCATTGCTAGTCAGGAAATCCCCCTGGTCTCTTTGGTGACACTTCCCATTTTTTCAGTAATAGGAAATTACAATACCAAAATACAACAGAGCCCACACATCTGTTAGCCACTTTTTCTGTGGGTAGTCAATGGATGCAAGATGTGTGTACAGAAGCGTGGGGGAGGGGCACAAAGCCGGTGAATGCAACCTGCAAACTGAAGCATCAACTCCAGGGTTGAAGTGATAAGGACAAGGAAGGAATATGAGATAGCCAATCTGTGTCCATTTGAAAGCTTACATGTACATATGGGTGTGTCTGTGTACATGTGTATTCTGTCTGGGGACAAAGGTCATCAATAAATATTGAATGACTGATCAATTCTTGGTTTGCAAAATGGGGATCCCTCTTGAAACACAGAATTGAAATAGTCACTTCAGACGTAGTCTGAATATGTCTAATTCAGACGTAGCCTTTCTGTTAATATGATCAGGGTCAAAATATCCCACCAGTTTACTTAATTTTCTCCATATGTGTGAAGATGTAAATTAACTACATGTATTGAGAAAAGCATAACAATCTTTGAAGGATACCTTCATCATCGAACATTCGAAATAGTATCACAGTTTCTATTTATCGGCTACATCCTCTGTTGCAGACCCTGTGGCAAGCACTTCATGGAATTCAAGCAACAACCCTACTTAGAAGGTATTAATGCTCCATTTACAGATTAAAATACTAAGGTTGGGCCCAACTTCTCAGACTGAATTAAGAGCAAATCTGGTTTACACTCAGGCGTGTCTGACCTGAAAGCATATTTGTTCATCTATGCAAGTTTTCAATGGGTGGTCCCCTAGCCAAAGACAATAGCATTATCCAGAAACTTGTGAGAAATGCAAGTTCTCAGGCCCTGCCCACATCTACTGAATCAGAAGCCTGAGGGTAGGGTGGAACAATCTGTTTTCTAACAAACACTTCAGGTAATTCTGAATTGCCTACTCAAACTTGAGAATCACTGTGCTAGCCTATGCTACCTTTAATATATACTATCATGTTATGATTGGCTAGATATGACAAAGATTCTTTGCCTGACTAAATTTTCCTTTAGTCATGCTGCTGAATCTTATCCTAGGCCCCTGTGTACTTCCCTGCAAAATGCATTTTCAGCAAGAACCCTATGAGTGGATAACCAGCACCCTCCACCCTCCATATCTGATCACCTTTGATATATGATAAAGTTCCTCACTGTTCACCACCCCCCCAGGTGATGTCTGATCTCCTTGGCTTATCTTCATCAAGAACCCTGTTAGGCCAGTTTACCCAGAGCCCCCTCTACTCCTGATGTTTCTTCTTTGTAATTGTTCATCCACCGACCCCTACCGTACTTTTGACTATAAACTCCCACTCACCCATTCTGCATTTGGAGTTGAGCCCCCTCTCTCTCCCATACTGTACAATCCCATTGCAGTGTTTCCTATACCTATCTTGATGGTCCTGAATAAAGTCTGCCTCTTTATTCTTTAACAAGTGCCATTGAATATTTTTTTTTCTTTAACAAATATACACCAATATATTAGGCATGACTAAACCTCTCTATCTAGAAATTGTACAGCTTTGTCATAGTTTACATAAAACAAAATAAAAAATCCTTGTAAGTGGCAGTTAAATAATTTGAAGAGTACCAAATCTAGAACTGATTCTAATAATTTTTATTGCCATTTTAAAAGCAAAGACATTGACTATACATATTTTTCAAAATTAAATGGAAACATTCAGAGTTTTCCCCTATTTTAAGATGAAAGAAGAAAGTTAAGAGATAATGTTAATAAACAATAATACTGAAATGTCAATCAGTTTGACTATTGATTGACATATATTGTTAACATATAGACAGCAACTTCTGAGTGTGTGTAGATGGTTATGTTTCCATAGATTGATTGTAATCAGCCATAGTCACTATGTGTAGCCACCTTCTAAAATTTCTTAAATATATTCATCCTTTAATTTTAAAGTAGACTCTTTTTATATATAACACACAAAAATACCTATCCCTAGATTGATAAAAGAATGAACAACAAGGTACAACTACTACAAAAAACACAAATAGTGCATTAATGAATCATGGAAATCATGTAGACCAATACCAGTAAAACAAGAAAAATTACTAATAATTCCAATGAGATAATATGGACTTTCCCCAAATAGCAACACCTTTGCCTTGCATGCAGTGAATACTTGTAACTAGTCTCCAAAAGTGTCCCCCAACCAGTTTCTTCTCTCCCTATAGACACATGCCATGCCTCAAATAAAAAAGTGGACCTTATTTTCTCTTTGTTTGAGGAAGCCTTTTTTTTCCCCTTTATTTTTGAAGATTACTTTCACTGGATGTAAAATTTTCCCTTAGCACTTTAAAGATGTGGTTCCATTGTCATCTTTATTGCACAGTTGCTGACAAGAAGTCTGCTTATATCTAATTATTGATCTGTAGATAAACCTTCTCTGATTGCTCTCAAGATTTTTCGCTTTGTTTTCAGTTTCCAGCAATTTGAATAGGACTTGCCTAAGCTTGATTTTTGGTTTTGAGGTTGTTTTAAAATTTTGTTCTTTTTGGTGTTGTTTGATTTTCTTAGACCTGTGGTTTGATGTCTGTCATTAATTTTGAAAATATTTCAGTTGTTATTTCTTCAAGTATTTCTTCTGCTCCATTCGCTCTTTCTTTTACTGCGTTTCCGATTATGCATATGTTATACCATTTAATATTACTCCACAGCTACTGGATGCTCTGTTTGGTTTTTCACTTTTATTTTCTCTTTGTTTTCCAATTTGAGTACTTTCTATTAACCCATCTTTAAGTTCACTGATTCTTTTCTAAGCTGTCAAGTCTACTGATAAATGCATCAAAGTCATTCTTCATCTCTGTGGCTGTGTTTTTGAATTCTACCATTTCCATTTGGCCATATCTTACAATTTCCACCTCTGCTGAAATTTCCTCTTTTGCTTTGTATGTTTCTTTTCCATTAGAGCTTTTAACAAATTAATCATAGTTATTCTAAATTCTCTGATAGTCCAAACATCTATGTCATATCTGAGTCTGATTCTGATAATTGCTTTAGCTTTTCAGACTTTTTTCCCCCTTATCCTTTTGCATGCCTCATAAGTTTTTTGTTGTTGAAATCTACCGATGTTGTAAAGATATTAGACATTGAAGTAAATTTTTATTTATTTTTTTAGCTGAGCCACCTGCCACCTGTTGACAGCTCAGTGGCAACTCAGCTCGGGCCAGGAATCAAACCGCTGTTGCTCAGAGCTCAAACTCTTGAGCGAGCTCTTAACCAACTGAGCCACTCGGCTGGCCCGAAGTAAATATTTTTTTAAGTTTGGGGATGAGCCTGCCCTTCATTCTGAAAGACTTTTAGGGTGGAGTTTTATGCTAATCTAGTTAGATGTTGGGCTGGGTTTAAAATTTGTTGTGGCTCTGATTATCTTCAGTGCACTAGAGCTTCAAATTCTTCTAGCGCTATCTTGTGTTCATGATGTTCATTCATTTGCCAGTGGGTTTTCTTACCTGCTCCCTACTTGGCTCTGGGTCTTTTCTTCATACTGGTTTCCCATTGTACATCCCACTATTATTTGTACTCAACATTTGTTAGTGTGATGGTGGCGGGGGGGGCGGTCTCATTTTCTGATACTCTGATTCCGCCTCAGTCTTAGGCAGGCACTATGAACCTTGGGAGTATTCCCAATGTTCCTGCACCTTCTTCAGATGTAAAGCTGGGCCCAGAATATATTTCCGCCCTCTACCAGGGGTAAAGCTTCTTTTTACTTGTTTCTCCCTGCCAGCTACAGTGGGTTTCCACTAGTCCCTTAAAGGTATAGTTTTTGTAGCTCATGGATTAGGACTTTTGTTCTTTAAGGGAGATAGGGGAGAAAGATCTGCGCAGAGCTTTGGCAATGCTGCTATTCCCTGCCTAAACCAGTGCCTTGGGCAAGTGTTCTCAGGATTCTCCCTGGTCTTCTCTGTGAACACCTGGTGGAGTTCCTGGAGGGAAAACCGGGAAAAGGATGCTATCCCACCTATGTCTGCAGCCTCCAGGGGCTTCACACACACTCCTTGAAGCCTATACTTGGCCTTTAGCAATTCATTAAATGTTGCTAGCTGAATAGTCTTACCAGCTTACATGGTGTTTGGTGCTGTCTGTTAAAATAAGAAAATACATACTCAGATTTTATTTCTCCCTGCAGGAGCCTATCTCTCTCCGCATGTCAAGAAACTGTTTGTCCTTAGCTCTCTGAAGAGCTCACAAAATGTCATTACTGTATAGTGTGTCCTGCTTTTGTCATGTTGTAAAGGTGGGAGAGAAATTTTATTCAGCTCTCTATTCCGAGCTGAAACCCTCGTTTCCTTCCTTTAAAAATTCTTATGAATTTTTAATGGCCTTCTGATTGGCTTTGACCAATAGAATACAATACAATAGAAATGACATCCTGGTACTTTGAAAACAGACTTACAGAGACATGGCAACTTCCAGGAACCTCCTCTTAGAGTTCTGAGATACTGTGTAAGAAATCTAGGCAACCTGCTGGGGAAAGAGGCCTCCTGTAGGATCCCAAGGTGCCCAACGTGTGCGTGAAGAAACCATTTTGGCAGATCCAGCTCTACCTACCATCTGACTGCAATCTCATGAAAGACCCTGAGCAAGACCAGCAGAATAACCACTCACCTGAGCCCTAGCCAACACACAGAATCATGCAAAATATGATTTTTTTTGAGCTATTAAGTTTCGAGATGGTTTGTTATTCAGCAATAGATAATGAAGCAGTGATCACTAACTAGCTGTAAATAAATGAAAATGTCAGACATATTACCTCAACCATAATTCACTACATATCATATCTTCCAAGAGCATTAGGTAGCCAAGTATGTAAGGCAAAAGACCAGTAGGGAGAGAAAAAAAATAATAAATGCAAATAACGCTGGAAATGAAAACTGTGTTATTATTTTTTCCCCGCAGATTTGAATGGGGATCAAAAATCAGTTTAGAGATGAGAGAATCAACGTGTTATCCTGACCAAAGTATGCACTCAACAAAATGTGCCACATTGAGCTCAAAATTAGTTTGAATGGAACTAAGGAATCATTCTATTTGAATTTAAGGATCTTCCAAAGCCAATCTTTGTAGATCATGACTAAAATGAGATCTAAATAAAATATTATTATTCCAAGGAAAGTACTCCAAACATATGTATAATAGTCTAAAGATATTTCCAAACTTATTCCAATTGTGAACATGCCTTACTTATTTTAAAACATGCTTGAAGTTTTAACCACTTTGAGAAGAATCAGAAAATGACTAAATATTGCCAAAACAGAAACATTTTTGTCAACTCAGATAACAAATTATACTCATGCAATTAGTGCTATTCTCTAACCTTGGCCTCTTTTAAAACTTAATTAAATTTTAACAAAGGAGGACTAATGAGATACATGAGTCAAAGGTTCGTCAGCACCAAACAAAAATAAATTCCGGGAATTTAGATAAATAGGGCAAGTTCACAATTGGGAGAAATTTAGAAATCTCTCTGAAGTATTACATTAGTTCCCTTATCAAAATTCGTTTTAAAAAATCCTCTTACAAATTTTCTATTCCTAAGGATAAGAAGAAAATTTATAGCCATAATACTTTTAATTTTATAAGAAGCTGCTCCTATCTGCCTCAGGGCTACCTAGATGAAAGTTAGTGAACCGTGCCTTCCAACAGAGCCTGCTTTCTAGGGCTACAATTGAAGGAAATATATACACACTTTATGGCCCTTGGAAGAAAAACATTTCCACTTTCAATTTAACTTCCAGAATTTAATCTTTGACTTCCTAGGTTACCTAGCTTAATTCAGGCTGGCTGACTAGTGCAAGCATTACAAGCATCAAGATTGGAAAGCAGCGAGAGCGCTTTGCTTTAAGGAGGTAAAAGTACCATGAAATATGCCTCTGTTTGCGCCATAGTTGAAACAATGGTCAGAGCAATAACAACAAGTGAATACAGGCAACTATGAGAATTTGCGCTTGGAATTTCCTGTGGACCTTGTGGATGTTTCCCCCTTTTTCTTTTTATTGATAGTAGTCAATGATTAAGACTTTGTTTATGTGCTAAAATACTTCCTGCACAGGTGTAGCTTGAAATTTAGAGAACTTAGCGAAGAGAGTATACATTTACAATTTGTTTTATTGTTACAGATGGTTGTGTTGCAGCTGAGATTATAAATTCTTTCTCAAAGAGAACAATGCACATGAAAATTGTGTTATGAGTCATTTAGAGCTAGAGTGATTTTAAAAGAGAAAAACATATAATGTTAACTGAAACTTTACTATCTTCATACATTGTATATAGTTTCATTATGCTAATTTGTATACACATACACTAAAAAACAATATTGTACCCATTTAAAGATGAGAAGATTGAGGCTCAGAAATAAGGAATTTATTTAAGCTCCTAAAACAAAATTGGTAGCCAAATTATAATAAGAAAACAGTTGTCTAAACCATGATATTTTATTCCAGGATACACTGTCACAATCAGAAGGCTTAAATCATTAATTATCAAATTAACTGATTTATAAATAAATATTTATTGCTTGCCCACTACATTCCAGAGCTTTGCAAAGCTTGAGGAAGCATTAGAGAATTAGCAAGACATGGTCTTTTTCTTGGAGGGCACATGCTCTAAACCTCTGATGGTTTGTCTTGATGAAACATTTCTCCCCAGTCAGACTATGAATATTAATTTATTCATTCATTCAGTAAAAATGCATTGAGAATATATTCTGGGCCAAGTCTTATTGTAAATAGTTTATGAATTGTGAATAAAACAAATTAAAATAAAATAACCCTGACCTTCTGTAACTCACAAAGAGGTGAAGGAGATAGACCATTAACATGATAAATAAAATATACAGAACATTAATAATAATTACTAAGGAGACATAAATAAATGATAGAAGGGGCAAGGAATGGGATGGTTGCAATGACAGAAAGAGTAGCCGGAAGGTCCACAATGAGATGACGGCAGTGTCAGCAAAGGTCTTATTAAATAAGTGAGGGAAGAAAGGAGGCATGAAGATTGATAGATACCTGGGCAAAGAGGCTCCTTGGCAGAGTTGGAGGAAGTATCTAGACCCTGAGGCAGGAGTTTGTCGGGGAGGCTGATGTGAAAGACGCTGAAGGTTGGAGAGATGGCCGTAGATGAGGTCACAGGAAAAGAGGACCGGTGTGCAGGGTTGTGTAGACCTGAGTAAGGACTTTAGTGGGATGGAATGCTGACGAGAGGTTTTCAGCAGTGGGATGACATGACCTGACTTTAGTTTTACAGTTGATTCAACAGCATGTACTTCTCCAGGAGCCCAACACTTGGACAATATACTACTTTTCACTTAAAATACAACCAACATAGCTTGATGCATGAACCTTCAAGAGAAGCTTCAGTTTGGCCCAGATGAGGCTGCCTGAAGAAAGGATAAATTAGCTTCTCCTGAATCACGTTATTTCCTGTATTATTTTCCATGTGCCCACAGCAAGTTGGATGCTCTGAGCCAAGGGACACAACACCAAGCACCATTTTTAGCAACTGCTTTAGGGGGTGTGCATAGAGCTATGAAACTGGTTTTCAAATTTTGTAAAAATGCATCTTTTCAGCACTTCCCTCGAGGTAGCCTATTTTAAAATAGTAAATCACCCCCAAAAAGAATAACCCTGGGATATTTTCCCCTATGGGAATAGGTCAGCCAGAAAATGGTTGATATTCTCACCCAAAGGCACCTCATGTCTGTTGAGAGCCTCATATTGTGGTTACTGTTAGGCCATAGAGTCCAGGTTGGACTGGTGATAGTAACTTTGGTTTAAGTGGCTTTCCTACAGTTGCACACTTCCTCATTGATGGAGGTAGAACCATACCTAATTAACGCCTCTCATGAATACACATCTTCAATTTGCTAGGGGCACTATCCTATGTAACTTAGTTCAGTAACCATGGATAAAATTGTATCGTAATTCTATGATATAGGAATCCTCAATTTGCAGGTGTACAAAGTGAGACTCCTGGGAACTGAATAATTTTCTAGGGTCACAGCCAGTAGAAGGTCACTCCAGGGCTGGCTGACTAAATGCCTACGTATTTTCTTTTTACTAGGTGACCCTCTACTTCAGAAAAAGTAGCAAGGATCCATAGAAATCACCATGTACCACACTCTTATTTTAATTATGCAGGACAATGGTTCATTCTCACAATCCTGAGGCCTAGTCGCCTAGGCCTTAGGATCTGCTGCATCTACATAAAACCCTGAAGCAATACCGTCCTGGAAGGTGAACAGCTAGTCATCTGACCCACAGCAAAGTCCATATTTCCAGTTACAAATAGACGGGGCATGTTCTCTCAGGGAGCATTTCAGTAAGTTGGCTTTATTTTGACCCATAAAAACTTCAAACGTAGCCTATAAATTTCAGCAAGGAGACAATTCTTTTCAGAAAGAATAAGACCTTTCAGTCCTACTAAAATCCCCAGATTTTTATAAGCCTCTACTCTCATACGCTATACTATATTCCAGGGATTGTAACTGAACCACCTAAAGGAGACTTTTCAATATTTATTTCTACATGCTTCAAGATGGAAGTGAAGTGATTAGTGATATTTGACAGTATTGACATCACCAGAATTCTGTATTTAAAATAATTTTTAGATCATTTTCACTAAGCACCTCTGAAGCAGTGTTTCAGAAGCTATTCCGTAAGATGGGACCCTGATTCAGTTTATCCAATGATGTTATTAAGCAGTGAACCTGGAAACTATTAAGATAGCACCTTAAAAGTTTCTCTTCTGCTCTTTCGTTTACCCATGAGGGCACTATTTGGGGGTACAATTACTTTAGTAGAAATCATTCAGTGATTTGAGGGAATTCACTAGTTTTTTATTATCTCTCAGTATTTTTTCCAGAATAAGTGCTTTTAATTACATGAAAAGTCTACAGGCTTGGCAATAGGAGAACATATTTTCAAAATACAGATAAATAAGTTCAGCCTTCCAGGAAAACTCCAGAAGACTTTGTGTACTATTTATCAGCACAGATTCACATATATGAAGAAAATGAATAACAAAGGCTTATCCAGGGGCGGCCAGTTAGCTCAGGTGGTTAGAGCGCAGTGCTCATAACACCAAGGTTGCTGGTTCGATCCCCACACCCTCCACAACTAGATTGAAACAACTACTTGACTTGGAGCTGATGGGTCCTGGAAAAACACACTGTTCCCCAATAAACCCCCAAAAAACAAAACATTGTTTTTGAAAAACAAAACAAAATGGCTCATTCAAAATTAGCCTACTAATAGACCTCATCCTGCCCACACCCTCATCTCCTCCTGAAGATAGTCAATGATGCTGAAGCTTTACTGGTGTGCCACTTCAAGTAACGCTTTGCAACGGAACTCCACGTGCAGAAGATGTAGCTTTAGCATTGTTGACAGAAAAGGAGAACATATCAAAGAATGACACCTACTCTTGAGAATTGTTTTCGATCTTAAAATCAAACTAAGGAAACATCATATACTTGTGTGAAATGATGTCAGTCATTGTAAATGACAATTAGAAGCTGATAGGAAGCATTCGATCCAGTAGATATTTGTTTCACACTTACTGATCTATTTTGATTGAGGCATATGCTCAGCTGAGAAAGAAAAGATTTAAATGAACTATTGCTTACTACCCTACTCTTACAGTATTTCTAGTCTTGGGGGAGGAGGGAGAATGACAATTAGAAGCTGATAGGAAGCATTCGATCCAGTAGATATTTGTTTCACACTTACTGATCTATTTTGATTGAGGCACATGCTCAGCTGAGAAAGAAAAGATTTAAATGAACTATTGCTTGCTACCCTACTCTTACAGTATTTTTAGTCTTGGGGGAGGAGGGAGAATGACAGTGTAATAGTAAGCTGTTACGTAGCAAGGGCTAGCACCACGGTTGCACAGGGCTTGCATGGGAACCCAAAGGAGGGATGCGGGACCCAGGCTGGGGATTTACAGATCGTGCAGAGGAGGTTATGTTTTGTACTAAAGGAGAAACAGGAGTTAGCCCAGGGGAGATGATGTGGGTGGAATGGTGGAAACTGTGTGGGGGAGAGGAAAACCGATACTGGAAGTGAGAAGGAGAAAGCAGGCTTTAGAATTCCAAGTGTTTGTACCGACAGCAGAGGTTCTCAAACTTGAGCCTGCTTCAGAATCCTCTAGAGAACTATGAAAACACAGATCACTGGGTTCCATCCCAGTGTTTGTAAGTCAATAAGTCTGGGGTGGAACCCCGGGGAATCTGCATATCTAACAAGTTCCCAGGTGGCGCTGATGCTGCTGGCCTGAGGACCCCACCCTGGAGTCCCTGGACGAGAACGTAGCGTGTGAGGCAATCATGGCGCGAGCTGTGGCTGGAGCCATAACCTGGGCTTCCGTCCCTTCCCAAAGGAGCTGAGGGGAAAGAGGCTTGAAGGCACAGAATGACAGGTGGAAATCTGGGTTTTAAGAAAGATTACTCTGGATTCATTGAAAATAATGAAGAACTGCAAGACTGAAGATTAATTTAAGGGACAGATGTGGGTCATTGACAGAGGACAGAGAACCCCCTATTTTAAATTTTGGGGGAAATCAGAGTCAGAGCAATGAGCAGTGAGGCCAGAGAGGGGACTCTAAATGAATCACCAAACAAAGGTTCCAAAAATATAAGGGCCATGGAGACAAGCAAGGGCCCAGGACACAAAGGTCCTGGCCAGGATCTGAATAAATGACCTGAATAAATTTGTTTGTTTGTTTTTGTTTTTGTTGTGTTTTTTTTTAAAATCATACTCAATGGGGATAAGCTAAAATTGTTTTCCTTAAGATCAAGAATATGACAGGGATGTCCACTTTCATTACTTTTATTCAACATAATATTGTAAGTCCTATCACAACAATTGGACAAAAAAAAAAATCTAAATCTGAAAGGAAAAAGTAAAACTCATTATTTGCAGATGACATAATACTATATAGAAAGAACTCTAAAGAGTCTACCAAAAATCGATTAGAACTGATAAATGAATTCAGTAAAGTAGCAGGGCACAAAATTAATATTCAGAAATTGACTGTATTTTTAATACAACAATAATGAGCTATCAGAAAAAGAAATTAAGAACACGATCTCATTTACAAATGCATCAAAAAGAACAAAATACCTAGGAAAAAATTTTACCAAGGAGGTAAAAGACCTGGACTCAGAAAACTATAAGATGCTGAAGAAAGAAACTGAAGAAGATACAAATAAATGGAAGCATATACTGTGCTCATGGATAGGAAGAAATTAATATCATTAAAATGTCGATACCACCCAAAGCAATCTACAGATTCAGTGCAATCCCTATCAAAATACCAATGGCATTTTTCACAGAACTAGAACAAATAATCCCAAAATGTATATGAAACCACAAAAGACCCTCAACAGCCACAGCAATCTTGAGAAAGAACAAAACTGGAGTTATCACCTACCTGATACCAGAGTATATAACAGGTACAGTAATCAAAATAGCATGGTGCTGGCATAAAAATGGGTGCATAAATTAATGAAACAGAATAGAGCGCCCAAAATGAACCCATGCACATCTGGTCAATTAACCTATGCCAAAGGAGGCAAGAATATACAATGGGGTAAAAACAGTCTATTCAATAAATGGTGTTGGAAAAACTGACACATACATAAAAAAATTTGAAACTAGATCACCTTCTTACACCATATACAAGATTAAACTCAAAATGGATTAAGAGCTTAAATGTAAGACCTGAAACCATGAAATTCCTATAAGAAAACATAGGCAGTAAACTCTCTTACATTGCTCTTAGTAATATTTCTTTCTGATATATCTCCTTGGGCAAGGGAAACAAAAGAAAAAATAAACAAATGGGACTACATCAAACTAAAAACTTTTATGCTGCAAAGGAAGCCATCGACAAAATGAAAAGACAACCTACTGAATACGAGAAGTTATTTACCAATGATACATTTGACAAGGGGTTCAGATCCAAAATTTATAAAGAATTCATATAACTGAACACCAAAAAGTAAAAAAAAATATATAATTAAAAAACGGGCAGAGGACCTGAACAGACATTTCTCCAAAGAGGACATACAGATGGCCAACAGACATCTGAAAAGATGCTCAAGGTCTCTAATCATCATAAAAATGTAAATTGAAGTCACAATGAAATACAACCTCACACCTGTCAGAATGGTTATCATCAATAAATCAATAAACAACAAGTGTTGGCAAGGATGTGGAGAAAAGGGAACCCTCGTGCACTGTTGGTGGGATTGCAAATTGGTGCAGCCACTATGGGAAACAGCATGGACATTTCTTTAAAAATTAAAAATACAACTACTTTATGTCCCAGCAATCCCACTTCTGGGTATTTATCTAAAGAAATCCAAAACAGGGCCAGCTGAGTGGCACGTTGGTTAAGAGTTGGCTTGGGACACCAGCTCTGAGCAGCAGGGACCCGGTTCGGATCCTACATGAGGGCCAGTGACGCTGTGCCCTCTACAGCTAAGATGGTGAACAACAGCTCGACCTGGAGCTGGGCTGCCATGAGTGGCCGGTGACAGTGTAGGCTGCAGCCCCTGCTGCAGTGAGCTGCTGTGAGCTACTGTGAGTAGCTGGCAGCCAGTGTGAGTGGCCAGCAGCTGGCGTGAGCTGCCATGAGCTGCCCTGAGCCTCTGTGAGCTGCCGTCCAATGGCCGGCGAGCGACTGCCTCACCCGGGAAGAGTGCAATGATAATACCAACATGGGCCAGTGAAGCGACATCCTTCACAACTAGACTGAAGAACAAAAGGACAGCAACTTGTCTGTTCCCCTCCCCCAATTCCATAATAAAAAAATCTTAAAAAAAAAGAAAAGAAATCTAAAACACTAATTCAAAAAGATACATGCACCCATATGTTCATTGCAGCATTATTTACAACAGGCTAAGCTATAGAAGCAACCTAGGTGCTAATCAATAGACAATTGGATAAAGAAGATGTGATACATATATACGATAGAATATTATTTGGCAACAGAAAGAATGAAATCTTAGCATTTGTGACAACATGGATGGACCTAAAGGCTATTATGCTAAGTCAGGCTCAGAAAGACAAATACCATATTATGTGTGGAATCTAAAGAACAATATAAACAAACAAACAAAACAAAAATAGACTCAGATCCAGAGAACAAACTGATGGTTGCTAGATTGGATGGGGATTGGGGACTGGGTGAAAAGGGTAAAGAGATTAAGAAGTACAAATTGGTATTTACAAAACAGTTATGGGGATGTAAAGTACAGCATAGAGAATATAGTCAATAATATGGTAATAACTATGTATGGTGTCAGGGGGGTACTAGACTTATTGGGGTGATCACTTCATAAGTTATATAAATGTCTAATCACTGTGCTATACACCTGAAACTAATATAAAGTAGTATTGAACATCAACTGCAATTGAAAAATAAAAATAAAAACTAAACAGATAAAAAAATAACAAGGTGGCTAGACTAGTATTTTATTTATTCTCCCTAATACCTCTGAGGATACTGATTTGATTAAAACAACAGTTTCCAAATTCTGTCATAGTCAAATGCAAGAACTATTTGCATCACATCCAACTGTAATTAGAGGATTTAACCATAAACTGGGCAAAGTAATGTCTTAAGCTAACAGGATATAGTTATTAAGAATGTGAAGGAACTGCTGCTCTCATTAATCACACTAAAATAATTTGAAACTTTAAAAGTGAAACAATGGCCAAGGGTACTTTCCATTTAAAGAATTACTGTTATCAAGAGGAAATATGCCTTGTTGTTCTATATTGATTTCCAAAAAAGGACAATTTCAATTTATACTAAAATAACCCCATGAGTCTACAACAGATGCAGGAACCCA
>NW_017732525.1:62415-71185 GCF_001890085.2 Hipposideros armiger | reverse complement strand
ATTTAGAGCAGTGAAAATACTCTGTATGCTATTATAAAGATGGATGGATGTCATAATACGTATGTCCAAACCCACAGAATGTACAACACCAAGTGTGAACCTTAAGGTAAACCATGGACTTTTGGTGATTATGATGTCTCAATGTAGGTTTATTCTTGGTAAAATGTACCATTCTGATGAATGCTGTTGATAATGGGGGAAGTCTGTGTCGGGGTAGAAGGTTTATGAGAAATTTCTGTGCCAACCTCTCAGTTTTGTTGTAAACCTAAAATTTCTCTAAAAAAACAAAGTCTTTGTAAAAAACCTAATTTACAGGTGATAAAGTGAGAACCAGGAAAGTTAAGTCATCTCCGAATAAATATCATAGTGAACAAGCGGCTGAGTCAGCATTTGAATCTAGGCTGGCCTACTTCCAAAGCACATCCTTTCTACTGTTCCACACAATTGTTCATTGTAGTGGGAGATTTTAACCTGGTTAATATTATTTAAAGAAATATCCCATCGAGGATCAAATAAGATACATTGCTCGCATGTCATGAAATGAGGACTTTCAGTTTAATTGATTCAGCAGCAAACAGTCCCCATAAGGAAGGACTCCTTCACTCTGCTGACATTTCTCAATATTCAAACACACAAGATTCTAAGAAATGTTCCTAGTTAGATAAAGTTTCCTAAAGTAATTGAAGTAATCATGTTGCCTGAAGTAACCATCTGCCTCATCTATTCAACTACAAAATGTTACACTGCACTAAAAAGGTTTGAGGAATTTTCTAGAGTAAATATTTTAAATAGTTTTTCCAACAGAGAGCTAATCTTGATTAAGTAATGCCTGAAAAAAGTAAGATGGTTATCAAGTATCCTGGTAATAAAAATAAGTCATATTATCAAAAGCCTGGAAATATGTCCTCTCCTTGGGAGGAAACAAGCAATGATCCAATGTAAGAAATACCCTTTTTGAACCTAAAATAAGAGCTTTCAAAACAAATCAAAGACACTGAGCGCTATTACACTGAATCCTAAGAAAGGACAAAATTGTGAATCAATCAAAATCCCTCAAAGAGCTGATGGTCTGTTAAAGAATTCCTCATTTTGATTATTCATCCACGTGGAAATGGCAAAATGTCAGTTGCTGCACATATGTGGGGAATATTTCCCCAAAGAGAGAGAGAAAGACTCTCAAGACACGGGAATCACCAGAGCCTTCCTTAAAATTCACTGGCATTTAAGTCTTTTGGGGAAAAGATGGGAAGTAAAACCTCTGCAAATATATAAATGCATGAGGAAGAGAGTGTAGACTTAGAAGAAGATGGACCAAGCCCTTAGTACCTGCCACAAATAGTAGACAAAACATCCAGGAAAGGAGGCTGAGAAGAAGTGAAATAAGTGTGAAAACCAGAGCTGCAGTGGTGATGGAAGCCATGGGTTTCCTGTTTGACTGAAGGAAATATGGTAAATTATGTTCAAATAAAAATGAGAGACAAGGTGGATAACAAAAGGTCTCTGTTGCTTTTAGAAAGAGACATTTTGGTGAAATCGTAGGGATCAAAGCCAGATGGAGAGTATAGAGGTACAAATGGGATATGATAAAATAGAGGCAGTGAATATAGAGAAATTTTTTATGTTTGGCTGTGAAAAGGACAATAGTTGCTGTAAAATGGTTATAGGAAGGAGGTATGGGGTCCAGATTTTTATTTTTTTAATGGGAAAGATTAAAACATATTTAAGTGTTGACGGGATGGGTCAAAACTAAAAAATAAAGGAGAAGAAGGGAATAATCGATTAAGGAACATGTTTTAGAAGGTGAGAGAGGATGGGATACCAAGTACACGTGGAGACTCTGTCCCTTGAAAAGGAAAAACAAGAGGACACCTGGGAACAAGGAGGAAAGGATGGATGCAGACGCTGTCAAGTCTATTGCTCACACAGGGTGTCAAAAAGTAAACCACAGGCCCAAAATGGCATCATCTATGTTAGAGCCCATGATACCAAACCTAGATTTAATACCTGGCCTAATTGTGTGTCTACCTCTTCTAGAAACATAGTCTGAATCCACCAGTCTGGAAATTTTCTGGTCAATACCAATGAGGTGATCTGTCACATGAGCCCTCTCCATTCCCCTCAGCCCCACAGAAAGAAGAAGCCTCCTTTCTCTTTTTTTGCTAATTAACTTCCTTTCTGCACCCTTCTTTTCTATAAAAACTTTCCATTTTGTGTAATTCCCCAGACCACCCTTCTAGTTGCTAGATGGGATGCTGCCTGATTCCTGAACTGCTTAGCTTAATAAAAACAATTAGATCTTGGGCCAGCCCAGTGGTGTGTTGGTTAGGAGTTGGCTTGGGACACCAGCTCTGAGCAGTAGGGCCGCCGGTTTGGATCCCACATATGAGGGCCAGTGACACTGCACCCTCTACAGCTAAGATGGTGAACAACAGCTCGACCTGGAGCTGGGCTGCTGTGAGTCGCCGGCGATGGCGTAGGTTGCAGTGAGGCTGGCCGGCAGCTGGTGTGAGCTTTTGTGAGCTGCCATCCAGTGGCTGGCAACTGACGTGCCTCACCCGGGAAGAGTGCAATGATAATACCAACATGGGCCAGTGAAGCAACATCCTCCACAACTAGACTGAAGAACAAAACAACACCAACTTGTCTGTTCCCCTTCCCCAATTCCCCAATAAATTCTTTAAAAACAAACAAAAAAGAACAATTAGATCTTCAAATTTACTTGGTTGAAATTTAGTTGTGTTTTTTTTTAAAGATTTTTATTAGGGAATTAAATATATATATATATATATATATANACCCACCCACACACACACACTAAAGGAGCTTGTCACATTGTATATTATGTGTCTTTTTTCTTAATGAAGGATGGATTCAGCTTTCCACTAAAGAAATAAAATTCTTAATTTTATAGATTTTTCATCTCTTATTTACTCTCATGCACACTAAGTAACTTGCCCAAGAATATAACTTGCAAATACTTGGAAGCTATAAATAGAGCAATAGGCTAAAGCATATTTTAAATCCACCTAAATGCTGAAGGCTGGAGAAACTTTAGGAGATATCAAAAGAAAATGTTCATTTTCCAAAAAGGAAATAGTTGGCAAATTGGGATAAAAGCAATGTGGAATTACCATCAGTGCTAATGAGAACTGCATTCTCATCAAGAGAAAAATATAAACTCTGGCAAATGCTAAAAGCTAAGCTCTCCAAACACAATGATCATAGTGAGAAACAAACAGAACAATTTAAAAGCCCTCAAAAACGAGGAAACCACCATTCCTCAAATAACAGAGGTGCCAAAAAATAGCAAATCTCCATTTTCTTTTTTTTCCCCTCCCCCTCTTCCATGTTTGCTTGCTTTCCTCCTGGTCTGCAGTTGCAAACGAAGGCTGAGAAAGAGGCTCTTTCCACCAGCAGCCACAGACCCTGGCTGGTGTTTGGACACCTCCGGTCACTGCATTCCCAGGTCCAGTCACTCATGCATGTTAAAATTAGAGCCGTGTTCTTTTGCTGAGCTTCAAAATAGGATTCTACATCCAGCTGGTGAACAGCATGGAGTAATGCGCAAATTAGAACAAGTTCTTCAGGAGCTCACTTCCCCGTGGAGTGCTAGGAAAAGTGCTCAGATGAAGAAACCTCTCACTCATCTTGGAAAGAATGACTGATTCTGTAGATTGGGCTGGGTTGGAGCGCAGAGAAGTTACTTCTTTGCAAGAAATTCTTAGGATCATAGATTTGGAAGAATCCACAAAGATCTTCCAAAGGTCCAAATCTCTTATTTAAAGTTTCCATGACTGTCAAAGCAGAAAAGTTGAGTAGTTACCCCATGTGCATTCTCTCGTGCCAGTGTAGACTCTCCATGAATTTTTTTTGATATGCAGGTTTGCTCTCAGAAGCAAACAAGTATTTCTGTCTCAATATAAGCTATGCTAAAACAGTGAACATTCACAATCTGACTTCAATGTTTTGTAAGGTGGAAGGTCTTATCTCCATTTTCCAAGTGTAAGGAAAAATTTGCATTTCCAGTGGAAAATTATGTATTGTTTACAGCTTCAGAGTACAGCCTTCAGGGTTATCTGACATGGATTCCATGAGGGTTCTGTGGATGCCATTGACTTTGGGCTAGTTTACAACTCTGTAGGTTGCAGAACACTGATAGCAATGCAATAATGTTTGTCTACAGATACACAAATAAATTCTGTCTAGTGGAGGGTGCCCCTCCTCACACCTCCCCAGAGAAAAGGAGAGGGGAGGAAGGCTGTGTTGTATCCATTTGCATAATTATTCAGTATTTCTGATCTGTAAATGTCTCTGCTTTTTGCCATCTTTGAACTAGTTATAACATCTTTTTCTTTCCTCATTTAATTAATGAGATAAATGCAATATTTGACATATGGTCATTTAACATTTGTATGAGAATCATAACTTTATCTTTAAAAAATTGTTCTCTAACACAGTATTTTGGTTTTTAAATAATTCCAGATTATAATAACTTAAACTAATCAAATCCATTTTTTTTCTACTTGTGTTATTTTCCTTAGACTGCAATAGTCTGGTTAAAAACAATATACTGTCGGGCCGGCCAAGTGGCGCGATAGTTAAGAACTGGCTTGGGACACCAGAGGGCCCCGGTTCGGACCCCACATATGAGGGCCAGTGACACTGCCCTCCACAGCTAAGATGCTGAACAACAGCTCAACCTGGAGCTGGGCTGCTGTGAGTCGCCGGCGATGGCATAGGCTGCAGCCCCTGCGGCAGTGGGTTGCCATGGGCTACCGTGTGTAGCCAGCAGCCAGCGTGAGCGGCCAGCAGCCGCAGTGAGCGGCCGTCCAGAAGCCAGCGACTGATCTGCCTCACCCAGGAAGAGTACAATGATGGTGCCAACTTGGGCCAGTGAAGCAACGTCCTCCACAACTAGACTGAAGAACAAAAGGCCAGCAACTTGTCTGTTCCCCTTCCCCAATTCCCCAGCGCTGTTCCCATCCCCCGAATTCCCCAATAAAAATCTTTAAAAAAAACCAAACAACATACTGTCAAATTGGTCAAGAAGCTTTCAGGTTTAGTTATGTTTTCAGATTGTCTATGTGCTAAAGAAAAAAGGTTAGAGCTCCATCAAATAGTCTGATGTGAAACTAAATCCTCTGTGTGTGTGTGTGTGTGTGTGTGTGTGTGTGTGTGTGTGTATTGGGGGGAAAAAGAAAAATAAATTGATCACACACTAGATATTAAACACACTATCATAGGAGTAGGATGTGAAGCCGCATATTGCAATGATCAAAATTCTAAAACACTCCATCTAAAGTATCAGAAAAGCCAAGTTAGATTAAAATATTTATCACATGAGAGCTAATATAAAGTGATTTCCAACTCTACTAAAAATGATTTAGCACTATAAGTATCTTCCAGCTTTCCTTCAGTTTTTATTACAAATAGGTTTAATATTTAATGACTTTGACTATCATAAATTAAAAAGTAAAGGAATTATTAGGTTTTTGCTACACTTAGTAATACCTTTAGATGGACTCATTCATGTGACAATCATGAAAAATTTATTATGTGTAAGATGTCATGCTGAATATTGTTAGAGTTGATCTAGGATTCATTTCAGTCTCCATTGGTTTAGCCCAATCAACACAGTATAAGGTTATGAGACAATGATTTCACCACCTGGCTCTGGCACTAACCTAACTGGGTGACCGTGAAGAAGGTACCCAGAATTCCCACACTCTGCTTCCTCATCCAAAATAGGGATAAGTCCTGCCGCGTGGGTGGTTATTTTAAGAATAAAATTATATATGTAAAAAGAGTTGCAAAATTCTGTCCACACTTTAATTATTATAGCTAACTCAAAATAAGTACATTTCAGAAACATATAGATATCTAGGGGAAGCTTTTGATCCTGACCTGGGATAATATTATTATTATTATCATTATTATTATTATTATTATTATTATTATTATTATATATTCTCCATACATTATTTCATCTAATGATCACAATAACCCATGACATAAGCTTAATTAAAACCAAGTTTTCCAAAACAGAAAACATTTGGACCAGATAAATTCTACCAAACATTTAAGGAAGAAATTTATACCAATTCTCTATAATCTCTTTCAAAAAATAAAAGAGAGGGAACACTTTCTAACTCATTCTGTGAGGCCAGCTTTACATTAATCCCAAAACTGTATAAAGACATTATAAGAAAACTACAGACCTATATCTCTACTGAGCATAAATGCAAAATCCTGAAAAATAATTAGCAAATGAATCCAAAAAGTTATAAATAGAATTATATACCATGATTAAGAGGGATCTATCCCAAGTATGCAAGCCTGATTCAACATTTGAAAATCAATTAATATAATTCATCACACGAACAGGCTAAAAAAGAAAAACCACATGATCATATCAATAGATGCACAAAAAAATGTTTGATAAAATCTAACACCCATTCATTATAAAAATTCTCAGTGAAATAAAAACTTTCTCAAGTTAATAAAGACTACCTACAAAAAATCTACAGTTAACATTACATTTAGTGGTGAGTAATTAGAAGCTTTCCCACTGAGATACAAAGCAAGGATGTCCCTTCTCACCACTCCTTTCAACATCATACTAGAAATTTTTGTTGTGTAATAAGGCAAGAAAAGGAAAATAAATATATATAGATTGTGAAGGAAGACATAAAATCATTGTTGTTCCCAGATGATGTGATAGTCTATGTAGACTATCCAAAAGAAGTGACAAAAAACAAACAAAAAAACCCTCTTTGGAATTAATAAACAATATATAAAGATTGCAAGATACAAGGCTATTACACAAAAGACAATTGATTTCCTATATACCAAAAATGAACAAGCATAATATTGGGTTGTCAGAAAAGTCATGATGTATTTTTTTGTGTTTTTCATTGCAAAAATGCATCATGACTTTTCTGACAACCCAGTAGAATTTGAAATTTAAAACACAACACCACTTACATTAGTATTCAAGATAATGAAATACTTAGGTTCAGAGGTAACAAAATATGTACAAGGTTTATATGAGCAAAATGACAAAACTGATGAACAAAATCAAAGAACTAAATAAATGGAGAGATACGCCGTATTCATGAATAGAAGACTCAACATTGTCAAGATGTCAGTTCTTTCCAACCTGATATACAGATTCAATGCGATCTCATTAAAATCCCAGCAAGTCATTTTATGGACATTGACAAACTGATTCTAAAGTTTATATGGAGAGGCAAAAGATCCAGAATAGCCAACATAGTATTGAAGGAGAAAAACAAAGATGAAGGACTGATGTTATTCTACTTTAAGACTCACTATAAAGCTACAGTAATCAGGACAGTGTGGTAGTGGTGAAAGAATGGGCAAATAGATAATGAAAAGGATAAAGAGCCCAGAAATATACCCACATAAATATAGTCAACTGCTCTTTAATACAGGAGCAAAGGCAATAATACAATGGAGTAAAGATAGTCTCGTCAACAAATGAAGCAGAAACAACTGAACAACCACAGGCAAAAAAAAAAAAAAATGTACCTAGACACAGATCTTATACCCTTCACAAAAGTTAGCTCAAAATAGATCCACAGACCAAAATGTAAAATACAAAACTATAAAATATCTAGAAGACAACATAAGGAGAAAACCTAGATGAACTTCAGTATGGTGGTTCCTTTTTAGACACAACACCAAAGACATGATCCATGAAAGAAATAACTGATAAGCTGAACTTCATTAAAATTAAAAGATTCTGCTTGGTGAAAGACAGTGTTAAGAGAATTTTGACAAGCCACCTTACTGGGAGGAAATACTTGCAATAGACACATCTGATAAAGGACTGTTATATAAAATATACAAAGAATTCTAAAAACTCAACAGTAAGAAAACAAACTACTCAATTAAAAACGAGGCCAAAGTCCTTAACAGACGCTTCACCAGAAAGGATATACAGATGGCAAATAAGCATATGAAAAGGTACTCCATATCATACATCATCAGGAAAATGCAAATTAAACAATGAGATATCACTACATACCCATTAGAATGGCCAAAATCCAGGACACTGACAACACCAAATGCTGCTGAGGCTGTGGAGCAACAGGAACTCTCACACCACTGGCGGGAATGCAAAATGGTGCAGCCACTTTGGAAAACAGCTGGGTGGTTTCTTACAAAACTAAGCTTACTCTTACCATGCTATCCACCAATCCCACTCTTTGGTATTTACCAAAATGAGTTGAAAACACACACACACAAACATGTACGTGGATGATTACAGCACCTTTATTCATAATTGAAAAGCTCTGAAGCAACAAAGATGTCCTTCAGTAGATGAATGAATAAATAAACTGTTACATCCAGACAATGGAATACTATTAGACTCTAAAAAGAAATGAGCTATCAAGCCATGAAAAAAACATGGAGGAAACTTAAATGTATATTTACATAAGTGAAAGAAGCCAATTTGAAAAGACTTGACACAATCTGTATGAGTTTATTATATGACATTGTGGAAAAGGCAAGACTGTGGAAACAATAAAAAGATCAGTGGTGGGCCGGCCGAGTGGCGCGATGGTTAAGAGCTGGCTTGGGACGCCAGAGGCCCCGGTTTGGATCCCACATATGAGGGCCAGTGACACTGCCCTCCACAGCTAAGATGCTGAACAATAGCTCAACCTGGAGCTGGGCTGCTGTGAGTCGCCAGCGATGGCGTAGGCTGCAGCCCCTGTGGCAGTGGGTTGCCATGGGCTACCAT
>NW_017732525.1:9737-59345 GCF_001890085.2 Hipposideros armiger | reverse complement strand
TTTTTTCAGGACAATAGAGAGTAAATGTATCTGTTGACAATGCAAGAACTACAGGAGAAGTAATGGAATTCTTATTTTTTCTTTATCCTTTATCATTGATTATCCCAGCTATGTGCAGACTCTAATAATTAATGATGCTATTTAACAACACAAGTGGTGATGGTTCAATGGGATTTTTGTGTTCTGTTTGCAAGTGAACCAAACCTTGAAACAGGGAGACTAGAAACTATGCCTGACACACATTCACTGTTCAATTTCCAAGTCACTAAGGCAGGCAGGGGTCTTCCAAACAAATGGTGGGTTAGTTCGGAAAAAGGTGTCTGTGATCACAGGCAAGTCCTGATAAATGCAGTGAGAAGTATCCGCTTATTAAAGAAGCATGCCCTGATATTGGAGATAAAGGAAAATAAAATGATGACTTCTTTTTTTATTTTTAATCAGCTAATGTTAAGAGGAGTTTCATTATGGAGACCGATTTGATCAGAAGCTCAGGGAAGCAATGTTAACTATGGGAAACCTTGGAACTAACACAGAGAAGCCTTTTAAATTAACCTATGACAGTCAGCAGAAAAGAAAATTAGTCTGGTAAAAAAAAATAAAAGAATGACAGTGAAGAACAAGAAGTAGGAAAAGGAAATAGAAGATCAGTTAAGCTATACTTTCACTTCTGTGCTGTGAGGGTAGGCTGCCAAGAAATGAAATTTCTAGCTATGAAAAAAAAGAGAAACTGGATAACGGACAGGTAACAGAGGTAGATAGATAGATAGATAGACAGACAGACAGACAGACAGACAGACAGACAGATAGATAGATAGATAGATAATAGATAGATACACAGAACAGAGGAACAAATCTAGCACATATGTGGAATATATTAACAAGGTTTTTAAAGTGATACAAAACATCACAAAATAAGGGAAACAAAACATACTGTGCATAATGGAATCAGATTTTTTGAAAGCCTTAATTAATAGGGAACTGGCCTCATCTTAGAAGCTTGGGAAATTCACACAAAAAACATACCATTGGTTAGATGTAATTAATTTCACCCAGGGTTTTCTGAAAGTAACTAAATGAAAACCAAGCTGTGGCTTGCACTGAACATGCTCTAGGTTAATTAAAATAATAAGAGAGGAAAGTGGCCATCAAAGAAAAAAGTCACAGGTAAGACTTAGTTGTATTAGTGAGGTGTTTGCTAGAAGTATAATCTACATATCAGCTGGGCTCCCCTACACCGTTGAGATCTAAACAGGTCCAGGCTTGAACTTTCATTTGCACAGTGTGGAAATTCACAGCCTTCCCACTTTGTAGGGTCAAATCTATTTCTAGGTTCACACCTCTGGGCCTGCTGTCCTATTTAACATCAAGGTGACTGAGGCATAAAAATCATCTCTTTTTCTCAAGTCAGTTTGCCCGCCCATTTGTGGGTGTGGTACACTGTGAGATTTGGTCTAGAATGACACGGCAGAAGAGTATGTCCAATTTCTCAGCTGTAGAAATTGAAATAGTTTCCGTTGAGTCTTCAGCGATCCTCTTCATAGAAAATCCTTCAGCCACCCTATTTTTCCCACTGGCTGTTTGACCTCCTATCATCCAGCAGACACCATAATTTTCTCTTCCTGAACTCTGCTTTCTGCCTTCTCTTCTTTAGTTCCCTCTTTTTCCCACCTTTCCCTCTCAGAAACAAGAGGAATACCTTTATAATTCTCATCAGGGCAATTTAACCAGCCTCTTTTGTGTCTTTGACTATACTGACCATCCCCACCCCACAGGGCTCCACCTTCTAACCCAGTGGTTAATCAAAGCATTTCCTCAAAGATTGTTTCCTTTCCCCAAAAGCATTCTGGTGCCAATTGCTAAGAAAATACATCCAATACCTACATCACACAAGTACTTCAAAAGAGATTTGTCACACAGGAACACAACCAATTGCTTGAAAAGCTCATGTCATATAATGGTAATTATCCATGTAGCCTGTAATTATTGTGACTAAAGTCTTTTATAGACCCGTGGTGCTGATAAGGGGATTTTCCCACCTTAAGAAATTTTTGTTTTTAAACTTTATTGGGGTATAATGTGTTTTTTTTCAGAAAACAATGCGTCTTTTTCCGGGACTTATCAGTTCCAAGTCAAGTTGTTTGTCCTTCAATCTTAGTTGTGGAGAGTGCAGCTCAGCTCAAGTCATTGTCTTCCATCTAGTTGCAGAGGGTGCAGCTCACTGGCCCATGTGGGAATTGAACCAGCAACCCTGTTGCTCAGAGAACATGCTCTAACCAATTGAGCCACCCGGCCACCCTCCACCTTAGGAAATTTTCAATGAAATTGGTGGTCACATACAAGAAAAATTTTCAAAAAAATTAAACAAACCCAAGGGAAGACTGTATTTTGTAGGTGGGGACAACTAGCATTGGGTAGCCCAAGCACATGCCTCCATCATAGTTGGGACTGCTTCAGGAGAATTACAGGAACAAACAGCAGCTGGCCAACGTCTCTGAACCATGATCTAAGTCGGTACCAGTCTGATTGCCCACCCACCTTCCTGTTGGATGTGAGGTCTTCATGCCTTTCAATACTGTTTACCCCAGGTTTTCCAGCAGTCAAGGCTCCTGACTCATTCCACATCCTCACTTTCCTTGCTATACAGCCGTCATCCTGATGCAGTTCGGAATTCCTCTGAATGCCACTGTGTCTAGCTATGTAGTCCATTTGTACATGACCTGATTTTTTTTCGCTCTCAAACCTTCTAGGATTTTTGTTTCCTTATTCGCCTCTCTTTTCATTTGTATGGCTGGGCAGTCAGTGGGTCATTTTAACCTAGAAACTGTCCTTCAGTTCTAGGAATTTTTGTGTGTACTTATCTCCTTCATCGTTTTCTCTATTTTCTTTTTGAAACTCTTTATCATTCAGATGTTGGCCCTCCTACACAGATCTCCTCACTTTGTTTTAACTGTCTCCTTCTATTATCCATTTCTTTTTCACCTATTTTTAGAAAGATTTTATTGCCTTTACCTTCCAAACCTCCTACTGATTCTTTTAGCTCTCGTATATTTTTAATATCCAAATGCCCATTCTTGTGCTTTGATGATTCACTTTTTTATAACATTCTGTCCTTGTTTTGTGGGTACCACATCATCTTGTAATCTTTGAAGGTATTAGTAAAATATTTTTGAAGTTTCTTGATCCTTGCATTTTCTATTTTCTCTAAGTTTTGTCTTTGATTGCTGGGTTTGTTTGTTTTTTGTTTTTGTTTTCTGCATTTCATGTTAGGAGCTCTACTTGCATGAGCAGAATTTGTCAGTGGTGAATATCACTCCACAGTAAACTGACTTTTTCATTGAGGGGCATGCAAATATAGGTATCTCTGTGTTTCTTTTTTTACCACAGAACAGTTTTCCCTGAAGAGAATTCTCTATTCTCCAACGTGGTGTGTACAGATGAGAATGGGAGTATTCTCATCATTCTTTGGGGAAAGGGCAAACCTTTCTGGGGAGTAAAGTTCCACCTTCTGCTGGTGTGAGGGCAGGGTATCCATTGGCTAAAGATCGGAGAAGAAAATGTGAGGACCTGTTTCATAAGCAAATATTAAACTGATCTTTCAAAGTTTCCTAATAACTTGAGTTCACAAGTTCTTCCATGGCTCTAAGACATGAATCACCTTGCTTTATGTCTACGTGCCCCTCACACCACTGGGTTTACTTTTACCTTTTTCCAAACTATTAAGTCAATTACTCCTGGTTCATTCATCTTTCCATCTTTCAAGAGCTTGTTGAAATCTCTCATCTGTGTTGTTTTCCATGTAGTTCTTATGCTCTTCTGGGCTCATTACCTTTTTTTTTTATCTCTTTTGCTATTTTTTTAATGAGGTTATGAGAGAGAACAGAAGTAACCACTTGCATTCAACATACCTGTTAATCATAGGTACAAATCTCTCTTCAATCTTCATAATCTGGTTTCCATTCTTACCACACCACTGAAATTACTTCTGTCAAGGTCACAACAAACCTCCACATTGCTATACACATTGAGAATTGCCTTGACCTCATCCTCCTTGGCTTTTCGGTCACTCCTTGAAATTCTTTTTTGGGGGATAGAATGATACCATATCTTCCTCCTTTTTCTCTTATTTCATCATCTGGTCCTCAGCCATCTTTGATTGCTCTTTCTCTTTTGCCATATCTTAAATGTTCAAGTACAAGTCCCAGATGTGCAATCAGCAAGCTGGAGACCTAGGAGGGCCGATGGTGTAGTTCTAGTTTGAAAGCTGGCAGGCTTGAGACACAAGAGGAGCTGATGTGTCAGTTTGAGTTTAAATGTAGGAGAAGACTGATGTCTCAGATCAATAGTCAAGCATAGGGAGTTTCCTCTTACTTACAAGAGAGTGAGCCTTTTTTTGATCTCTTCAGGCCTTCAGCTGATTGGATGAGGCCTGCCAAATTAGACAGGGCAATCCACTTTACTCCATCTACTAATTCAAATGTTCAAATGTTAATCTCATCTAAAAATACTCTCACAGACACATATGGAGTAATGTTTGACTAAATATTTGGGCACCACAAGGCCCAGTCAAATTGACACATAAATTTAACCCTCGCAGTTGGTTAATCAAAAAATGTCAGCCATATTAGATAATCATAAAAGACCTAGAGACCTTGAACTATTAATTTTACTTCAAACATATAAATGTATATTCATTTTCCAGTCTTTTGTAGTAGACCCAAAGCTTTTTCTTTGAGTATGAATCTGATGACTGAAGTTCCACATGGTTTTTTTGCACAAAACTATAACTCTTAATTCATCTTCAACATGTTCCAGTGTCTGCTTCCTTAAGTGAGAAAAAGAACTTACAGTCTAAGTTGTTTTTAGACTTAAAACAATTGAAAGTTTTTTTCCCCCAATTCTTTCATAGGCTTTTTATTTAATCCCATTTTGGAAAAAGCAATTTGCTTTCTGAAGTATTTCATTTAGTTTTCATAGCAACATTATTCTTATAAAGCTTGCCATCTTAGTAATATGTTGTTTTATATAATTACAATGACAAGTTTTGGGATCAAACACAATTGAGTCTAGGGCAGCATACAACTCAACCGGTGGGAGCACAAGTGCATGGGCTAATGAGGAATAGTGTAGCAACAGTGAAGGTCAGTTTGCTGTGGGCATCAACCAGCATGTTTCACAGAGAGATGGGAGAGAGTCAACTAACTGGGAGAGTCAACACAGTGGAAACCTGCTTAGAGAGTTGCTCCCCATATCACCAAGTTAAAAGGACTTTAAACATTTACATCTCTTTGCATCAGATTTTTTCAGAATCTCCAAAGGACACACAATATCACAAACAACAAAATAAACAAGAGGAGGAACAGGATCCATTTCCAGAATTTTCTAGAAACTTTTTAGATTCCTTTTTGTTATATTCATCAGTTCTCATTTCCATAATTACCTTCAAATATGTAATTAAAATTTTTTAATTCTCACTCCAGTTTCTCTAAGTGACACCCCTTGGCATCTTAAGAATAAAATCATGTACTGTTTTATTAAAGTATTTACTTTTATTGTAAGTCATTTTTTTAAAGTAAAATTCTACTCTGTTTTATTTTGATGATAAAGTAATCTCTGCTGCACAGTGAAAACTACTCAGAAATAGGTACTTTGGTTATGACACCATGTCAAGGCAAGTCCTTTTTTTCACTCTTCAGGAATGATAAAACACAATTTAACACTTTCATGTGACACTATAAAATAAATTCTATTGCTTTTGCTAATTATCTCTATGACATATTTGTGATTCTAAGTAACAAAATCTTTAAAAGTTAAGTTTTGGAAGATGAAAAAAAGACTAATTATTTAATCACTTTATTTCTGAATAGCTGAAAATATAATGCTCTGGTACTCAAGCCATGAGGGATCAAGCAGTAACATTTGTCCTGGGTTGTCACATTTTCCTTTGACATGATAGCCTGTTGGGGGCAAAATAATATCCTGTTTATGAGAGGGCTCCAGGGTCAGACTACCTGGGCTTTAATCTCAACAATGCTTCCTCTTATATCGATGGACATGGGCAATTATTTAAATTCTATAAATGTTATTGCTGACAAATGCTGGATCCTTGAAAATATCACCAAAAGAACCAATTTGAAAGGTAAATCTGAGAATATTGTTTACCTCAGTAAGGGAGAACCCCACTTTGACAATTAATTAGTAGCATCTTGGAAAGGAGAGAGCAAAGTTGATATTTATGAAACTTGAGGGTTTGGTTTAAGGCGAGTCTTTCAAGTCAAGGGGCGGGACTTGATTAGGATTGGGTAAAGATCATGACAGAATGCTCTAGGGTTGGTGGGTGCAACAAAATAAGGGTTTTGAGGGAAGGGAATGGAAGAGTCTTAAAGAGAAAAGAGTTGTTTGCTGTTATCTATTGAAAAGTCAAACAGTCTTATGTTCCTTAAAAATGAATTTTTCAGGAAGTCCCTGAAAGGAACATTACAGTTATTTTTAACTTTTATTTCCCAGGACAAAAATTTCTTGGAATAGTTAAGATATTATGATAAAGAAGATAGCGGCAGAATAAAATCCTGATAATGTGGACAGTAAGCTGTATTCATGTGTGTGTGTGTGCAGGGGATGGGGAGAGTACATGCTTTTTATCCTCAGTTTCTCATTTGCAAAATAGGAACAACAATAGTAAATTTATGGACGATGGTACTAAATAAGTACTAACTAACCTTCTAGAAGGAAAGTCTATACTGTGGAAGGAGCAAGGGCTTGGCGTCAGTCAAATATAGATTTAAATCTAAGTTACAATTTTTTAGTAGGAGTGATCCTGCTTTGTAACCTTTCGAGTGATACCTTTTACAGGGGTATTGTGGAATTAAATCAAATAATTTATGAGAGAGCGTGTTTCAGGCAGGAAAACGGTGGCTCCTTCAAAGGGGGGAGTTGAAGGGGGTTTGATATAGGGACTGATTGCAGAGGATAAGGAGCCCACAGAGGATGTTGATGCAACAGCAGGAAGACCTGTTATCACTCCCAGAATTGAAGACACAGGGAGCGGGGCGCTGTCCCAGAGCCTGGCAAGAGCTGGAACCCTGGGAGAGAAGCCAGCTGACAAGAGCGGAGGCCATCCGGTAGAGGAATAAGGAATGCAGACACTGCCAAACCAGGCAGGGAGAAGCAGGAATAAATACCCTGATCTCTTCCTCCTCTCACTCTCCAATTTCCTGCATTGCATTGTCAAACCCAACTCAATTCCACAGGGCAGGCGAGCCTGGATAAAGGGGCAGGATGGAGAAGAGCAAAGACTGTCAGGAAAAGCACACCGAGAATAACCGATGCTAGGAGGGACTTACAAAGCCTTAGTCGCCCTGCTATGGTCAATTTAGGAATAATGATACAGTTGAAATAAAGGTATATGAAACATAGGGCTGAAGAAATCAGTATAAGTCTATTTGGGGGGAAGAAACATTTTAAGCACTAACCATGTACAATCCTTGGTGTAATAATACGTGGTTAATGTGAGAATGTGTACTTAATGGGCCTGTTTACTCTATAAGGGACCAATATTATATCTGCTTGTTGACAAATCAGGATGTAAGACTATACAATGTCCATTAGGCTCAGACATACAACGTCCATTCACAATTTCCAATCGTTCAAGAACCTCCCCTTAACAAAATTTACAGTTTTTTGTCTTCGTTTTTTGTGTTTATCTTGGGACAAGAAAAGAATCGGTTGAACAGAAAGGAGCTCCCATTACGAAATAAACATACCAAAATATACAAGTCATATCTGAGTGTGTCTATACATGTCACTGATGCTGACTATCAATGCATCTTCATGGGACACACTGAAGAGCCTGGTCGGAGACACAATGGCGTGTCTTTCTGGAACCTTGTGTCCTGATTCAGTGTTATCCACAATCTCACTTATTTTGAATCTCGACCTGGTCCATACAGGGTGGCCAACTACTTGTACCAATGCTTATGACTGATAGTAGATGCCTCTCAAACACAGAGTTCATCAGCCTTACTTCTCTTGATATTTAAACTCCTTTGAAATGTCCTCGCATGCCCATGAATATTCTCTTCAAATGCTTGTTTCCGCTGAACATAGGACAGCGTTAGATACCCCTCACTCCCACCACCAACTCTCCACAGTGGGTTTAACTAGAGAAAGGAATGCCTTCTAGAATGAGTCTACTGGATTCAATATTCAGTCACTTCTTTCTGTGGCTGGTAGTTTCTCGTTACAGTAATGTCCACATCTGTGGGATGCTGATCTGGACCTAACCTCCCGAACGGGACGCGAGCAATAGAATGTCCCCTTTGTATCCACTATTTTGAACTTCGTTACTGTCTTATGTAGAAAACGTTCTCCTTTAAGTAGATCATGGAAAGAATTCCTTATGCATCGCCATCCTTTTGGAGAAACTAGTTATCTACGTTCAAGGCATTTTATATCCCAGTGCATCTCAGTGACACCATTCCTATTTCTTTATCATTACAACTCATTTTTTAATAAAATAAGCTTTTGAGAAATGATAGGGTATACTTTCTAGGGGACATTTTTAAAAGAGACAATACTACTTTTTGATGTATAATCACAGATATGCTTATTTAAAAACTCAATTCTATTTCTTTATAATTCACATGAATTTTTACATGCTGTATACTTTTATATATAACCCTTATCTTCTCTAAAAGACTGCAAATTCCTTTAAGGTGGGGGCTATAACTTATCTCTTTTATTTCACCAATGTATTCCTTTGTTTAACGACTTTCATTCATTTGTGAAATGCTGCCACCAAGTGAACAGCCATTAAACAAAGAAAACATTAAATTTAATGGGACAAATTAGGATGCTTTTATGATGCTTGGGCCTAAAACTCAAGATACCCAAACAATTTTCTTGGAAAAACACATGAATTGAACAATAAAACAACTTCTTGTAATTAATAAACAATGTAAAATAAATAAATACAGTTTATACTCAAAATGTAATGTAATAAAAGAAAAAGTGGATGGTGGGGGAAGGAGGAGGGGTGTGAAAAAGATATTCTTTGGAGGGTGTTTTTTTTCTGCATCATTCTCTTCACCAATTTTTCAATTGTTTTAGTCTCATGGTTGTCTTGCACTCAAGTCTTTACTTATAGTTACAGCACATAAATATACCATTAGGGCAAAATAAAAGCTGAATACCCATGTGAATGCTTCAGGACACTTCAAAACAGCCCACGTGACTAATCAGCTGAAGAGACACCTTTTTACCCTTTTTGCCTGTCCTGTGTCCACAAAGGAAATATTTTGGGTGCATCCATCGCGGTGTGCAATTTAAATCTGTTCCATATGCTGTTCTCCCACTATAAACTTGTTTGGAGTGAATTGGCAAGCACATGTTTGAATTACAATGTTGAATTACCACTTTCTTTTTAATAGGAGAAAATGTCCAAAATTTATTATGGATGTACGTACACAGGTGCATAAGAGTATGAGACTGAAGGAGGTGAAATACCACTTCTTACAGCATATCTATTCAGTGTGAAAACATTGTTCTGGATAAAAAGAGTCATTGTCTGAAAAATAGGATAACTTTCCAAGATATGTTATGTTGAAAAGCATTAACTAAGCACTCATAATGTGAGGTAGATCATAGCATGTTACAATGCAGGGACTGGCATCAATAATTAGAAGAATCAATGACAAATCACTATTCCTATAATAGCCTTATTAGAAGATCATTTAAGGCACTGGTCAAATTGGTCAGTTGCTTCTGATGAAAAAGTTGTTTTGATTGCAACAGTTAAATATCTTCCAAAGTATTTAACTTGCTACAAAGGCTATTTATCACTGTGTTTCTGAGGTGTTTTTGACTAATTACTGGTTTTCAGCAATTTTGCAGCAGAAACTAGTGCCACATGAAATGAACACTGATATTGGGTTGTCAGAAAAGTCATGACATATTTTTTTATGTTTTTCGGTGCAAAAATGCATCACGACTTTTCTGACAACCCAATGGATTGTGGAGGGTGAGAAGGTTCCTGAACCTACAGGGGTGGCAGGGTGAAGAAACCCTTTGAAAAGCAAAAGACCCCTGGAAGCTAGCATCTCAATGCTCCAGCCACTCGAAGGCGTGTGAGAAAGACACCGTGCTCCCCTTTCAACTCATTCTATGTGGTTCTTCCAAGAACCTCCACTTTTTGGTACTCATTTATCTTTCTTTATCCATTCTTCTCTTATGCTCACCCTACATGTTTTCTTCCTGGTACCAATCCAAGTCACTCTCCACCGTTCAACCTCACCCAATTTCTGATATTATAAATACTTTTCCTACTTAAGGTGAATGGCTCACCTCCCTCTCTTTCTTTCAACCCCTTATCATGTCCCTTTCCAAGACTCTAATGGGACCACAAGCTTGGGAAACTACGTAGGATTGTGATGTGCCTGTATTTGTTTCTGTGTGCATTTTTTTTTTATCTCTACCACTTTATATTTAGGAAGCCTTTCTATGATTACAGACATGAACCTGCAAATAATTTCTAATTTCTAGAAAGCATGTTATTGCAAATCACCAATAAGTGTTAACATCAGGAAGCACAATCCTGGAAATTTTTTAAATGTGTTCGTCAGCTGCCATGTTAGTGGATAAAAACTTTAGTGGCTGTCTATTTGTTGCTATTTACCTCATTTGTACCACCGTCTTTATCCTCCCAAAAGGTTAAAATTATAAGACAAATGGAAACAGTAATAAGTCCAAGCATTTCAAATTTCCCTGAGGAAGAATGTTATACAGTTATGAAGTTTTAGTCCTACCCAGAGCAAATAAAGTAGTTATTTGAAAGTATTAATAACTTCTATTACAACTTTCAACAGAAAAAAACAAGGCAGAAAAGTTGGCCCCAAATTTTTGCCTGAGTACTATTATGTTTTGTGGATATTGACTTATTAATAAAGACAATAAGATTTAGTATCTAGGGCAAACATATATGAACATTTTAAAAGGAATTATTTTTTGAGTTCCTATAGAAAAAACTAGCTTGAAGTTAATGGAAAACTTCCACCAATCCAAGTAACCTTTTGTGTGGGTGTCTTAATTAGCTGTCAATTACAACAACATTCAAGTGGGCATTTTGTGCCTCTTACAGGGGAACTGGAAACACTGAACAAATACTTTTTCTTTCCAGTGGTTCTCAGGAAACACTCCTGTTTTCATTTCACCCATTAGAAACACTTTTAAATTATCTTCCTGGGAATATACGATGGTCTGACAATTAAGTTTGTGAACTCATCCTAGAAAAAGGGCTGCATACCTCATTGCTGCATATCACTATGGTCACCTTTGAAGTACTCCCCTTGGGAAGCTATGCACTGATGCCAGCGCCTAGTCCAGCCTTCAAAGTAATTTTTAAACCCTTTTTCTGGAATGACCATCAGAGCTGTCATCGTATTACTCTTGATGTCCTGAATGTCATCAAAATGTCTTCCTTTCAGCATTTCCTTTATCTTCGGGTAAAGAAAGAAGTCACTGGGGGCCAGATCAGGTGAGTAGGGAGGGTGTTCCAATACAGTTATGTTTACTGGCTAAAAACTCCCTCACAGACAGTGCCGTGTGAGCTGGTGCATTGTCGTGATGCAAGAGCCATGAATTGTTGGTGAAAAGTTCAGGTTGTCTAACTTTTTCACACAGCCTTCTCAGCACTTCCCAATAGTAAACTTGGTTAACTGTTTGTCCAGTTGGTACAAATTCATAATGAATAATCCTTCTGATATCAGAAAAGGTTAGCAACATCATTGCAACAAGTCCGCGAACTTAATTGTCCCACCTTCACATATCCATTTCCACTAGCCATGAATTAAGAGTTAAACACATCTTTCAAATTCTGCTAGTCTATTTGCTCTAGGGCAGGGGCTGGCAAACTTTTGAGATGGAAGAGCCAATCCTGCCCCTCACAACAATTTAAAAATTATTCGAGAGCCATAAAACAAATGAAATCACCATTATGTGAATAAAATCCTTTAAAAATTTTATAAATGAAACTATGATAGTTTTATTTTCATTTTCTATTTTACTTCAGAGCCACATGTATGTACCCAAAGAGCTACATGTGGCTTGCGAGCCTCAGTTTGCTGACCCCTGGCCTAGGGGAATGAAACCACCTATGTATTTATTTGTTGCCATTGTAACCATTTTAAATGGTACAATTTAGTGGTGTTAATTACATTTTCAATGTTGTACAACCATAACCACTATCTATTTCCAAAACTCTTTTGTCACACCAAATAGAGCTTCAATAACCACTAACTCCCCATTCTCCTCTTCCTGCCAGCTCCTGGTATGCTCTAATTCACTCTCTGTCTATGAATTTACCTTTCTAGATATTTCATAGAAGTGGAATCATATATTTGTCCTTTTGCCTTATTTCACATAGCATGCTATTTTTAAGTCTCACCCCTGTTGTAGCATGTGTCAGAACTCTACTCCCTTTTCATGGCTGACTAATATTCCATTGTATGTATGTACCAAATTTGTTTATCCATTCCTTTGTTGATAAACACTTGAGTTGTTTCCATCTCTTAGTCTTTGTGAATAATGCTGCAGTGAACCTGATCTGCAAAGTATCCAGAGTATCTGTTTGAGCCTCTGCTTTCAGTGATGTGGAGTACATACCTAAGAGTTTAATTTCTGGGTCTTATGGTAATTCTCTATTTAGGTTTTTGAGGAACCATCAAACTCTCTTCCACAGAAACTGCACAATTTTACATTCCCACCAGCAGTAGAGGAAGGTTTCAATTTCCCCAGATGCTCATCAAGTTTTCATTTTTCTAAATTATAACCATCCAAGTAAGTGTGAATTGGTATCCCATTATGGTTTTGGCTTGCATTTCCCTAATGATTGGTGATAGTGAGCATCTTTTCATGTGTATATTGCTCATTTGTATAAATTCTTTGTAGAAATATCTATTCAAGTCTTTGCCCATTTTTTTTAATTGCGCTGTCTGTCTTTTTGTTGTTGAGTTTGGGGAATTCTTTATATATTATGGATATTAAACTCTTATCAGATAAATGATTTGTAAATAAACATTTTCTCCTATTCTGCAGGTTGTATTTTAACTTTTTTGATAATGCCCTTTGATGCATAAATTTTTTAATTTTGACAAAAGTCAATTTATCTATTTTTTTCTGTTATTGCTCATGCTTTTCATGTCAGATCTAAGAATCCATTGCCAAAATCTATGGTTATTAAGATGTACTGCTATGTTTCCTTCTAAGAGTTTTATGGTTTTAGGGGAGAATAATAAGAAGCAGAGAAGAAAGTTGACAATAATTCTGGTGTGCTTTTTTCGTGCTGAAGACTAGATTCAGATGTAAAAGAAGAAAAAATGGAAAGTTTAATCAGGTAGAACTCATATTTCCTGTAATTCACAACATACTGTTTTCCCATATTTGATAAAATGTTTTAAGATGAACAGAGGAAGGGAATTTTAGATCAGGAAGGGGCCCAGAGAAAGGAAATCTATGCTCCCCTTACAGGCTGATTCTTAGCAAGAGAGAAAGGTAGAATTCCATAGTTTGGCACATCTGGAAGCAGAGGAAGGAGTATTATGCTCCTTACCTGACTACTATGAAGGCTGCAAGCTCCACTGAAAGTTCCATGCATTCTCATGGTGAAAAATAGTAGTGTAAATAGCTGTATAGGGTACCATATACACAGACATGGGCCAGAAAGGAACCTCAGAAACATCTGCTGATCTTCCCTTCCACAGGCTATGGGGAGGTGCTGAACTTCTTACATAAAACAGTGCAAATCACCCTAAGAATATAAAGTTTCTATTGCAATGTCTTTAAAGTTAAGCTCGAAACATATTTAATTATGTCCACTAAATTTTACACATCCAACAGACAGCGATTACATTTTGCAGGAATAAAAGACACGGGGTGGGGGTGGGGGTGGCTATATTTCCCTTGCCGCACCTTCTGACCAGAAGTTGCTCACCAAACTTCACTACTCCATAATTTGGAGGATTAACCAATTTAATTTATTCTATAGTAGCTGACAGCTAAATATAGGGGAATCCAATTATTTGGGGTTATATCACGATATTTTTTTAAAAAACCAATGTTGCTCTACAAAGCCATAAAATGATGGTTGGAGACAGTGTTTGCTGTATGCAAATAAATTCTCTAATCTGCTTTTGTATCTCCAGCGCATTCGACACACAGATGAAGGCAAGAGTGAAGAGTGTGAGGCTAACAAAAATTTGGTAGCAGTCAGAAGCCTCTCTCTTCATATCATAGCTTTAGAGACGTCAAGATGAAAACATGGGTCCTGACCTTTGATCTCGCTTTAAAGGGGGCCAGGCATTAAATCGCTAGCACTCGCGTGCTGTTAGCAGAAGGCTCATGCAGACAGGGGAAGCGTGAATCCCAGGAGAGGAAAAGGTGATGTACTCCACACAAACCTAAATCATTCTGATGGATCTTAACAAGTCCAGTATGAGGGGGAATATGTTGAGATAATGTAGAAAATGCTGCAATGTACTGAGGAGGAGAATGGAACATGGAGTTGACCTTTCTCTTTGGAAGGACCTTGAAGGGAACGTCAGTGTTGAGATCTGCCTCTGTGCTGGTAGGAAGTAGTCATAATTTCAAATTCAAAGACTTAGTTGACTGGTCTTAAATCATTATGGCTTGTCTTTTAAAAAAAGTATTAGTATAGAACATTATATAATTTTATAGTTAACACGATTTCCCAGCAGCCCAGAGACAGGCAGAAAAGCAAAACCAATTCCAGCGGCTGGGCTCTCACTTGCCAGGCTTCGAAGTGCTTTCCTATTAAATAGCCAGAAAGTCGTTGACATTCAGCTCAGTAAGTACAACTGAGCATGTCCTGTGAGTGGGGCGCTGATCTGTTTCTTTGAAAACGAGGCCTACATGGTCATAAAACGCAACCCACCCAATGAGAGGAAACTCAGAGGGACCGAGGGGAGGCCAGGAGAGCCATTTGTTGGTGACACAAGTCTCACTCTGAGTGAAGAATAGAAAGAAGAAAGGAAGTTCATGTCCCAGTGTCTTAGTCTGCAGTGACTTGTAAGGGAAGTTCTACAAGAATGCTGAGGAATCCTCAACAAGAGTCCTTCATCAGAAGAGTCTCTTATGTCCCAGGAATGAGCCTGCTGTAGTTTTCCTGTCATACTCAGTCAGTGACTAAGAGCAACACATAGGAAGTGTGGCCTTGGCAAAAACATGGCAATGAATTTCAGAGCCAGGTAGCTGGGGCCTTAAGCCAATTATGCTCCCTGCAGTGGAAGGAGATCTGAGAGACCAATTGTCATGGCAGTCACACCAAAGAACTGGGTGTCCGGGAAATGCCTTCCGAGACACAGAATTAGTGTAACACATGTGTTATCAGTGCATCAGTTAGCATTGCAAGTATGTCTGTTTAAATGAGAAGGATATTAGCTCATATATTTACCTGGTAGAGAGATGAGTATTTTCTACCTCAAAAAGATAAACTAATTTATTACCCAGAGAACCTTTGCACCTACTGGACTCTTTTGACAGCCACTTGATGGTTTTTAGTTCAAAGAAAGCTGCCACTTCCTTCTCAGTTAATGGTAAAGACACAAAGAAAACATTGTTATTGCGCTAATATACAGAGAAGTAGCAGCTTTGTTCTGTTCTTTTTTCTCCCTGAAGTGAGCTTTTCTTCTTCAGGACAAATGAGTGCTATGCCTGAAATACTTGTCACTAGGGTGGGGCTAGAAGTGTGGAGTAACCATGTCTGCAATATTCTCAGCATCCCTTCATTACAATCTAATTCATCACTCTTGTTTCCTACAGAAAAACCTCTCCACAGCATAGTATCACCTACTTAGCATGAGTAAGAAGTGAGCAAGGAGTGGCATTCTATTATGGCGTCACAAGTTGCCACAATGATTTCTTTATTGTCTTGATGTCAAAATTTCACCCCATCATGGCATAAGCGCATCTCATCATCATGGTGAGTGAACACTGACTGAATATCTATTAAAAGTTTACCTAAGAGAATGCAAAGAGGACTCAGAATTTTGTACTCCAGGGGATTACTATTTAGAAATAAAAGGCATGTATATAAAAGCAATTCAAATAGTATAGACTTCTGGGTCTAGATTTGATTTTTATCCCCACATATAAGCTATTAAATTAGCCCATAACAGTTTCCTGAACGCTTAGCAGAAACGATGAGATCCTGAGAAACAAAGGACTTTATCATTTATAGCACTAGCAAGCATCAGGGGACCTTGGGGAACCCACTGCTTTTCTAGCAAGAAGCAACCTATCGTGCTATTTGTCTAAGGGGGATACATTATTCATCTCCCAGGTTACTAGCTGCATAGACAAATTTGAGAAATGGCCGGATAACAAGACTTGCAGTCTTGGTACACCCAGCAAGACACACAGGAACTCAAGAAACTCAGGTGAGACTGTCAGCTCTGCCACAAAGTCAAATGATCAGTGCAGGTGACAGTGCCACTCAAGTTCGGAAATCAGAAGTGACAGGACATTCATGACTTAGGTAGAGGAATTGATGTTGACACTGACTACCAAAACTAAAAAGATTGCTAGTTATAGTAACATGTGTATTACCAGCTTACCAAGCAGCTATGGGTTGTTTACAAGGGGGGGAAAAAAAAAGCAGGGTGAGGGTGAGAAGAAATGGGTCTTTGGGAGTTTTAATACTTACTAACAATGATAAGAGTGGACTAACCACACTGAGAGTTGTTATAAAACTATCATTCTGAACATCCATCTTCAATGATTTGAAGGAAGGGATGTTAAATGCAGGAACTGATTATAATCATGTGAGTTGAAATGTTATCTCCATCCAGATATTTCTGCATTTTTTCTAGTAAATGTTCCTCCTAAGCCACAATATGAACAATAGGAACAAAGGCTGTGCTCTAAGTTTCAATTAGCTGTATAGAGGTTGCTGGGAGTATAGGGATTGAAAACCCATTACACTCGCATTAGATAAAAATCTGTGACATGTAAGTCATTATTATCCTCCAGCCTGAGGCCAAGTGAATTCGTGGAAGGCCTGCTCCACACCCATGTCTGCTTGGCCCAATTCCCTCAGCAAGTCCCAGAGCCACACAAGATGTATACCCAATAGTGACCTTTTGTACCAGAAGCTCCACTGATTCTAGCAGGAAATTGGGTTTCCTCTACTTCCTCCTCAGTTCAAGGGGGCACTGAACATGACCTTGAAGTGTTTTGTGATCCTATTGTGAAGCCAACAGCAATGAAGCAGCATTTCTCAAAACTAAAGTAGCTGACATCGGGTGGATACAAGATGGACAGCTTTGAAGCAGGCGGGGACGCCTCCCTTTGGAGAGGAGAGATGGAACCGTGGGGGCAGCCCCTGCCTCTCTAAACTGCATCAGTTTATGGAAAACAGAACATGAAAAAGTGGAAATCACTGGCTAGTACTAAGGTATTATTTAATGTGGAAAGCAGCCCCAAACAATGTGAAAATCAATGTTTTCTTCAAAAGTAATGTTGACCTTTGACCTTCAAAAGTAATTTTGAATTTTCCCAGTTCATAGCAAATACGAGTACATAGATCCTCTCTCCCTCCCTCCCTCCCTCCCTCCATCTATCTCAGGGATTCCAGAATACATTTGAACTTTTTTTTTTTTAATTAAAATCTCATTTTAGGAGGAAAAAAAAAATAAGCCTTTATCTGCATAGAGAAGAAAGCTTCTAGAGATCTCTGTGTCACTTAATTTTAGGAGCTCTTTCCTGCTCCTTGAAATTGGCTCTTTCTCCTCATATTTTTCTCTAATTATACCACTTCCTAGTTCACATCCTGCCCTAGCTTACCTAAACACCTAAACATCTTTTTCCTCAGTGGTTTTCAAGTATATGTATGACAAAGTGCTGTGACCATCTCTGCCATATTGGCACCTCAGAGAAGACATTGGTATTTCAAAAAGAAAGTGGTATATTACTAACAGTAGATTTTTAAGGGATATCTCTTAGTGGGGGGAGGAGGCGGGACTCTCCCACTTTCAGAACTACAAAGCATTTAGTAAAACATCTAGTCTGCTTCTGCACAAGTCTATCTCTGCTCCACTTCACCAAACAGAGGAGTTCTATGCCCAAACTCAAACTGAATCCTTGACTTTAGGCCTATTTATGGACAATGCTAAATATCCAATGAAAAATGTCCAAATCCAGCAGTTGACCAGATGTTTTGTCTGCTATCAAGCATCCAGATGCTATTTGAGAACACACAGATGTTTGACTGAATTTTTCATCTGTCATCCGGGTATTTGGCACTAAATACACACGGTCTTTGGAAATCACAGAAGGGAGCTCATTCTCCAGGCATTTCATGTCATGTGTCCTACAGTGTTGCTTTCTGTTCTAAAAGTAAGTTCCACTGTCCACTGAAAGTGGCGGCGGCAGCAGCATGCAAATCTGTCATAGAGAACTCGGATATTTAGGAGGCTGTTTTGATCTTTGGGAAGCCAATGCCAGTGTAGAGCTGAAATTGCTGGGTATGCTAGGTCATGCTGTGGTAACCCCAAATACTCCAAATCTCAGTGGCTCAAACAGCCAAGGCTTATCTTTCACTTACGTGACGTGTGCAACATGGGCCTGGGGTGGCAGCAGGTGGAAACAGGAGTGGGGTTTGCAGCATCTCTGTCCCATAGCTACTGAGGGACTCAAGCTGAAGGAGTCCCCACCTCAGCAAGTATTTCTGCATTCACCTCACAGCAAAGAGCAGAGCTGGTGGATCTCTTATTGGCATTTTGTAAAAGAGCATCAGAAAAAACTCTCACCATTGACACACCTAACTACAAACAGTCAGTAAAGTACAGTCCCCTCAGTGTATCCCAGAAGAAGGATGGGACCACGTCCCAGTGATCAGAAGTAATATCAGTCACATCCATCCAGGGTTTGGAAGAAAAAATTCACCAAAACGTTATTTTCTTAAAGCTGGGTTTCTTCCTCGGACAAAACCAAACATTCTTTTATTTTCCGCAGACTAAATGCATGGTAATAGTTTATTCATGTATTATTAGATAGATAAGGCCACTGGATGCATGTTTCATTTAGAATGTACAAATTTGTTCTCTCATGGACCTTTACTTTAATCCCCACCCCATCAAAACAAAAAACAAACAACCGAAAAGAAAGAGAGAGAAAAAAATAGTGTTAACACTCTAGTCTCTCATTTCAAGCCTGCAAAAGCTCTAATTGTAAATTCAAACAATAGGAAAACAAATCTACTTGCCTTCTGGCAAAACATTACTCTTTAATGAGAGCGTGCTTCTATGCCTCAAAATCTCATTACCAGGATTAATCACTGTTCAAGTTGTATATAATCAACTTTCCTATGCATAGGCAAACATGCATTTGTTTTTATAAAACAGGGATGATACTCTGTGCTTTTATATCCCACGTTTAAAATACTCAGTGTCATTGTAATTACTTGACAGTTTGTGATAACGATTTTGATGGCTACATAAAATAAGGTCAAAAGAGCCTATAATTGGTTTCACCATTTTCCTTTTGGGCATTTATGTTCTGTGGCATGGAAATTCACATCTATTTATGTGATTATTTGATGCATGTTTGTTTGCTTCACAAGATTGTAAACTCTTATGTTTGTTTTTGGTCACCATTTTATTCTCATCTGTAGCAGTGCCTGAAATATAGCAGGCAGGCTATAGCATCAAGGGAATGAATGAGTGAACCCACCCTTCGGCCCTTGGCTCAAATAAGCATCACGCACAAAATATTTTGATCCTCACCTCAGCTATACATTGTAGTCTCTCCCTCTTCTAAAATGTCTCCATAGTTCTTTTTTTTTTTTTTAATGCCCTTGCAGGGGAAAAAAAGGAAAAATGCTATTTTCCTGAGCACTATTAGGTGCCAGGCGCTTCACTAGAGGTATTCAAAAAGAAAACCCATGTCAAAAGGGTTGTGCCTTGGCCTAGTGGACATGTGAGAGAGAGAGAAAAAACAATCTGCCATGAAATTTGTAATCAAGGGTCTTTTCAGAGCTCTTTAGCGACCTTGCTAAGCAGCCTGACTCTCGAAAAACCTCGAGTCCCACCCTAAATGAGACCTTTCTTCTTTATGTCAGGGGATGGTCTGAGAGGATGGAAGCCTGAAGCAGACTGTGGCTGACAGGTCTGCCATTGAGGCTGAACCCTGGACAGGGAGACATGAGCCAGCAGCTCAGGCATGGGGGCACTAAAGAGTTCGAACAGGCTCCAATGAGGCTACTAGCAAAATTTTATGATGTCATCTGCAGAGAGAGAGCAATGCAAAGGAGAAAGTCCTAAGTGATAAGTCATGAGCCCATTCTAGTGAAAAGGAGAAAAAATATTCTGGGACGTTTTTTGTTGTCGTTTTTTTTTTTGCCTTGTTAACATGTTGTACTTATTCTCAGAGGTGCATGCCCAAAATAAAGGCATCATTCCTATCCCCTCAAATTACAAATCAGAAATAGATGGCTGAATTATCACTCACTTAAGTGCACAGAGGTCTCTATTTTCTTCCTCTTTAAATGACATCTGTAAACTAATACACGTCTCAGATTTGGTACCCCACGTATGGGAGACAAAAAAACTTCAATGCTTCAACATCAAGAAATAATGGGAAATAGTGCAAGCCATTTTTACTTTCCTCCATACCATAAATGGCGAGTAACCCTCCTTTTGTGTGTCTTAATACAGATGTTTACGCAGCTGAGCAGGTATCTAATTAGCCTTTACTAGTGATTCCAGGAAGATGCTACTTTACTTTCTAAGGATAAGCCAATATATATGAGGGATTTCGGAGACGAGAGAGGAAAGCATGATAGCGGGAGGTTTCAACATTCGACCAGATTTTAGAGACAACATGCTTTTCACAAACTAAGCAAGTTATATGATAGATTTCTATGTAGATGAAAAATGATGCTGGGGTATAAGCTAAACAGGGCAAACACTTAGCAGAATGGGGGTGAAATAGATACAGCAACGCTTACTACAAAATTTTGCTATCTAGACATTTTCCTACCTTCTGAACGTTCTCCCCTATCACTTCTGCACTGTTCTAACCTCATCTCTTACAAGGCACAGAAGCCATGGCCAATCATAAGAGACAAAGATAAACGCAGAACTACTCCCCTCAACACACCTCCCCCTCTCTGCCTACACTGTTCGCCTTTCTTATGTCCAAACCCTTCCCATCCTTGTAGATGCACCATAGAGCTACCCCTACAAACAACGCAAGAGCACAATCAAGGTGAATGCGCTATCCCACATGATCTGCAAAGATCTCTTTACATGTATTGGCTTGTCGGAAAAGTCATGACGCATTTTTGCAACAATAAACATAGAAGAAAAACATCATGACTTTTCCGACAGCCCGATATTATAGAACTTTGAAAGTCTATGAGCATCATTTAAAAATACAAATCAAATAGCTTAGTGAAATTAACACTTGGGAAATAGAAACTGACATCAAGAGAGCAAATGAAGCAATGATCATTTTGTATAGGTGATCTCAGAGCATAGGCTGTGGGAATCAGGAGAAATTTATTACTTTATTGTTTCCCTTTGATGTCCAAAAGTATGTCAGATCCTCTCTGAATGACCAGCCCTCACCAATAAACCTGGAATTTCCAATATAGAAGACAGATGACTCTTCTGTAGCTTTCATTTAAAAATTTTAGCTACCTTGTTTTAACTCTGAAAACAAGAATCTGTGGAAAGCACAATTTTCTCAAGTATCTAGAGTCCAAAGTAGATCAAATTATTTCCCAATCAACCTCTCTTGTTCCTATCAAAAATTTTTACTTTCTCTCAGCCAATATTCTAGAAAAAAAAAGCTGTTAATTTTAATATCCATGAGAGTCATTGTACGGCCTAAAGAGGTCAGAAGAATGTAAATGACTAGAGAAGCAGCAAATGCTTCTCGGACATAGAAAGCTGGCACTTTGGAGAACTGAAGGGCTTATAATACCCAGCACACAACCGGTGAGCAGTGGGTTAAATTGGAAGTCCAGTCATCTGGACAGCTTCCTTCTCTCTTCATTTTTGCGTTTTCCCATCTTTAGCACGTCTGCAGCTGTATTCCTCCTGCCTACCTCTAGCTGTTGATCTCTCTCAGGAGAGACAATAGTCAGGTAGCATCCATGTGTGACATGGCATTTCCCAGCAGGCACTCTGAGAACAAGTTTCTCAAGATGCTCAGGTGAGAAGCTGCCCAAGCCTTCTAGAAAGCTGCAGATTTTACCCCCAATTAAGATTTGCCATGGACATTTGCATTTTCTGAATCAATATGACCTATTTCAAAGTGGCATTTTTTTAATAGTACAACTACGCATCTTCTGGAAAGCATTGAGTTTACGCATTTGAAATCTTCTTAATTAGGGTTTATATTCTAGGTAACTCAGTAAAGTGGGCGAAATATGCTTTCTGCTTGTATTGGCCCCCAACAGTCGGAACTTATTTTTTCTGTCCTACCTTTCTGGGTGAAAGGAGAACTATATTAGTCACATACACATGGTCCTGTGTGCACTGCTGAAATGTACTCCTAAAATGTATATTCTGTTGTCTCGCTTAGTGCCAGGTCTCTGAAGGGCTATCCCACCCTCTTCCTTCTTTAGCCAGCTAACTTCCACTCATCCTTTAAGACCCTTCAGTTGTCACTTCCATAGGAAGTCTCACCTTCCCTCTACTTCCCACCGCCCTCACCTCCCTCCTGCCCAGGCTGGATTAAGGGCCCTTCCCACACTTATCTGCACCATTCAACAAATAAAAGCAAAGAGATACCTCCTTTTTACTTACTTGGTGCTGGGTGCTTAAAGGTGCTCAATAAATACTTGTGAATCAATATCCAACTAGTATATTTGCTCCTTGAGAACAAATATTATATTGTATTCATCTTGCTAGCTCTAGCACATGCAAGAAAATAGTACCTGCCCAATGAAAATATTTGTTTCACAAATACTTATTATACATAATATATAGACATCTCACTCCTAATATCACCTCCAGAGTCAAAATATTAACTACCTGGTTAAGTTAATTTGTACAATAGAAACTAATTGGGGTAGGAGGGTCTTCCAGTTCAATAAGTGAATTTGAAATACATGTGATGTTTATCCTGATGACATTACTCTACATCTGCAATCTAGTTCAAAGAAGTTTTGACATGAGGTAGGAGAGAAACACAGAGGCCACTTTTTAGTCACCATCCTCTGGTTTCGATCTGGATTGATTTCCCACTAAGCTATAATACCAGGGAGGCCAATTTGCATGCCAAAGGGCCTCAAGCTACCATCCCCCAGGCTAGATGGTGTAGGAATCCCAGATTTCTCAAAAAAAATTTTTTTTAATATTTTATTTTAATCTAAAAAGATTGAGATCAGCGTATACTGGATCTTTCAGATAGCCATGATTTTAATAACCACCTTGTTTTATTTCTATCCCCAAAATTATAATAAGGAAAACCAGAGAGTGATATGTAAATTTCTTGATTTATTCTTATCAAGAACCACAGAAACCTGTAGGCCTTAACTCACTTGATTGACCTAAAATAACTACTGGATGAGGACTTTAAGTTGCCCAAACATTTACTGTTCTGTGTCAGTTAGCTAGGCAATAACTTACCAGACTTTAATAACAATCGACATTTTTAAATCCAAGATTGATTATCACGATAAAAGTGAATATATAGCCTTAGAAAAATCTATCCCAGACTTACACATCTACTAATATGACAAATATTTTAATTTTATTGTATAATTAACGGCTATCCTGAGACTGAATTCTACAGCCATTCTACCAAACCAGGCATGAGGCTGCTCTGACCCTCCAGCGTTCCTGGGAGTCAGTCAGGATTGAACTATCCATCAAGCAACTGAATACGTGGGGGATTTCTAGGTGAATCTGACTGCTGGTTCATTTTGTAGGGGGGACAGGGGATCAGAAACATATTTCTCCCAGTGAAACTGCCCTGTAGCCCAATATCATCTCAGGGTGCTCACATTCGCTATCTGGGATTACAATACCTTCGAAATTGGGTGCTTTTAGAGGGGGGAGTGGGGCAGGAATATATCTACTGATAATGTAGAGTAATGGTTAGGAGGCCAAGGATGGCGAGAGAGTTTGGTTGAAGACGCAAGGTATACAAACTCTGAATACAGAAGCCGAGTTGGGTGATAGCTCTAAGGTGTAAATCTACATTCCAATTTATTGTAAATAAATTGATACTAAGTGGAAGCACCGGACAAGATTGGACTTTGGGGCCGAGTATCCTTTTGGGTTGGGGGATGATGCAGTCTTCATGAGATGGCCCTGATCTGAGATTCGAAGCTCCGAGTAACAAATTTTTCATTTGTTTTTCTTAATCTCCTCCCCCCCCCCCTGCCAGGAATCCAAGTGTTGACACAGCTAAGGGAGTTGGTGCATGTGGAGATACATTCTCCCTGCTCTCTGGAAATCTGCCTGGGCTCCCCACTGCCTGCCTGGTGGTGAGAGTAACAGCAGAAAGAGCACCCCAAGTCCAGGCCTGTATTTTGGGGTTTTGAGGGGTTGCAAGGAACTGCTTTGTGAGCAGTGATGAATCCGCTGCAGAAAGAGGACATCAGAGCTGGAAGTAGGGCATGTTCTTTTCCTGCTGGCCTGGCGCTGAATAACCGGGATGGACACTGGCTGAGGCAATAATGAGTCCTTTGTGATATAAACTGGTAACCACTCAGGACTGTAGGGCCTAAGGTTTATAATTATACACCACTGGGTTTGTGAAAGCTTAAAACCAATTGAATAATTAATATGCTGACTACTTAGTTATTTTTGGTTTCGTTTTATTTTTTTTTCTTTTTAATCAGGGGAAATGAACGTGGGGGAGAAGGGAAAGCAGGAAATCCTGATGGGCTTCAAGGTCATTAATTATTAACAATATCATTATTATGGCATTATTCTGACACACAGTTTGCTTCGAGTTGGAGTTAAATTGTCATTTTTAATGTTCCACTTGCTAACTTGGTTGCTTGAGTTTCATTTGTATTTTAATTAGAAAACTGTGGTGTGGACTCCGTTTTGCCCCTTATCCCAGTGTCCGCATTACTCTTCGTTGTTCTATAAAAATGGAAAAGCAGGTTGATTGAATATCTACTATTTATGATCCAGGAGAGCAGGGAATACATCTGCCTTGTTCACTGCTGTATTCTCATGGCTGAGTGCAGTGCCTGGTACATAGTTCTCAATAAAAAGGAATTGAATAAATTTCTACTTTCCACCTCACCTTGCTTCAGACTTCTAAAACAGAGTAATACTAATATCCCTGACATAACAGCCATTTTTCTTGGTATTATATATTTATTTTTAGGTGCCAATTCATTTATTTAGATTAAGAAAAACAAATGAAAATAAACAATGTGTTCTAGGATCACTTATTCAGTGTTCCAATGATCTCAGACATTCCTAGTTTTCAAAGACTTCTAAAAAAAGAAATTCTTAATTTTGAAGACTATTTTTTTTTTTTAGAGCAGTATTATGTTCAAAGAAAAATTGAGAGAAAGGTACAGAGATACTCCTCAACCCCACACAGGCACAGCCTCCCTCACTTTCAGCATTCCCTACTCCATTCGTGTATTTGTTATGATTGATGAACATACATCATTACCACCCAAAGTCCACAGTTTACATTAGAATTCACTCATAGTGTTTTATGTTCTATAGGTTTGGACAAATGCATAATGACATGTTTTCATAGTTTTGTAAATTATGAAAACAGCTGCTATAAACATCCAAGTGCAGGGTTTTGTGTGGACATAAGATTTCAACTCCTTTGGGTATATATCAAGGAGCAAAACTGCGGATCATATGATAGAAGTATGTTTAGTTTGTTAGAATCTACAAAACAGTCTTTCAAAGTAAATGCACTATCTTGCATTCCCACCAGCAGTGAATGAGGGTCCCTGTTGCTCCACATCCTTGCCAGCATTTGGTGTTTTCAGTGTTCTGGATTTTCACCATTCTAGTAGGTGTGTAGTGATAACTCATTGTTATTTTAATTTGCATTTCGCTGATGATATATGTGGAGTATATTTTCATATGCTTACTTGCCATATGTATATTTTTCTTTGATGAGGTGTGTGTTAAGGTCAATTGGTCTATTTTTTAATTGGGATTTTTGTTATTTTACTGTTGAGTTTTAAGAGTTCTTTATATATTTTGAGTAATAGTTCTTTATCACATATATCTTTAATAAATATTTTCTCTGAGTCTGTGGCTTCTCTTTTCATTCTCTTGAAAGTATCTTTCACAGAGCAGGATTTTTTAGTTTTAATGAAGCCCATTTTGTCAGTTCTTTCTTTCATGGATTGTGCTTTTGCTGTTTTGTCTAAAAAGTCATTGCCAAACCCAAGATCATCTAGATTTTCTCCTATGTTAGCTTCTAGAAGTTTTATAGTTTTGAGTTTTACGTTAGCATTATGATCCATTCTGAGTTAATTTTAGTGAAGGGTATAAGGTCTGTGTCTAGATTCATTTTTTTGCATGTGGATGTCCAGTTGTTTCTACACCACAGGTTGCTCCCCTGTAATGCCTTTGCTCTTTGCACAAGACTAGTTGACTATATTTGTGTGATTCTGTTCTATTGATCTACTTCTCTATTAACTCACCAAGTAATCACTTGATTACTGTAGCTTTATAATAAGTCTTGAAGTCAGCTGCTGAAGCTTTATAATAAGTTTTGAAGTTAGGTACTATAAGTCCTTTGACTTTATTTTTCTCTTTCAGTATTGTGGTTGCTATTCTGGATCTTTTGGCTCTCTATAAAAATCAGAGTCAATTGGTTAATATCCAAAAGAATACCTTCTTGGAATTTTTATTGTGATTGCATTGATTGCATTGTCTGGTTTTGGTATTAGGGTGCTTCGCCTAATAGAATGAGTTAGGAAATATTCCCTCTGCTTCTATCTTCTGGAAGAGGTTGTAGAAAATTGGTAATTTTTTTTTTAATTGGGAAATTAGGGAAGGAGAACAGTGTTGGGGAAGGGGAACAGTCAAGTTGTTGTCCTTCAATCTTAGTTGTGGAGGGCGCAGCTAGCTCAGCTCCAAGTCCAGTCACCATCTAGCCACCCATTGGCATCTTGTGGCCACTCAGCTCAAGGTGCCGGGTTCAATGTAGATCAATTTGGGAAAAACTGATGTGACAATGTTGAGTTTTACTATCCATGAACATGGAATGTCTCTTCATTAATTTATATCATCTTTGAGTTCTTTCATCATAATTTTGTTGTTTTTTGATATGTATCTTGTACATATTTTGTTATATTTATATCTAAGTATTTCATTTTTGAGGTACTAATATAAAGGATATATTTTTAGTGTCAAATTGCACTTGCTAATTGTTGGTATAAACAAAAGCAATTGACTTACATATTAACTTTCTATCTTACAATCTTGCTATAAGCATTTATTAGTTCCAGGATTTGTGTGTGTGTGTGTGTGTGTGTGTGTGTGTGAGTGTGTGTGTGTGTGTGTGTAGTCTGTTGGATTTTCTACATAGACAATATTTTCTGCAAACAAAGACTTTTGTATTTTGTATTTCTTTCTTCCCAGTCTGTATACTTTTTATTCATTTTCTCCTTGAATTGTATTAGCTAATACTTTCAGTACAATATTGAAAAGGAGTGGTGAGAGGGGCTATTCTTGCCTTGTTTCTGAACTTAGTGGGAAAGCTTCTAGTTTCTCATCTTTAAGTATAATGTCAGCTGTAGGTTTTTTTTGCGGGGGTGTATTCTTTATCAAGTTGAGGAAATGCCTCTCTATTCTTAGTTTACAGAGAGGTTATTATTATTATTATTATTATTATTATTATTATTAATGAGTATGGAACCTTGTCAAATGTTTTTTCTGCATCTATCGATATGATCATGTGATTGTGCTTATTTAGCCTGTTCTGTGAATGGATTACATTATTTGATTTTCAAATGTTAAACCAGAATTGAACACCTGTGATAAACCTCACTTTAACATGATATGTAATTATTTATATATATATATATATATTTTTTTTAATTTGATTTGCTAATTTTTGTTGAGGATTTTTGCATATATGTTCATGAGAGCTATAAGTTTGTGGTTTTCCTGTAAGTTTTTGTCTGGTTTTGGTATTAGGGTGCTTCGCCTAATAGAATGAGTTAGGAAATATTCCCTCTGCTTCTATCTTCTGGAAGAGGTTGTAGAAAATTGGTAATTTTTTTTTTTAATTGGGAAATTAGGGAAGGAGAACAGTGTTGGGGAAGGGGAACAGTCAAGTTGTTGTCCTTCAATCTTAGTTGTGGAGGGCGCAGCTAGCTCAGCTCCAAGTCCAGTCACCATCTAGCCACCCATTGGCATCTTGTGGCCACTCAGCTCAAGGTGCCGGGTTCAATCTTAGTTGTGGTTGGGCGTAGCCCACCATCCCATGCAGGAGTGGCAACCTTGTTGTTAGTAACATGTGCTCTCACCAGCTGAGCCATCCTGCCACCTGTTGGCAGCTCAGTGGCAGCTCAGCTTGGGCGCAGCTCACTGGCCCATGTAGAAATCGAACTGTCAACCTTGTTGCTCAGAGCTCACTCTCTTAACCAACTGAGCCATTTGATTGGCCCCCAAAATTGTTAAAACTTCTTCTTTAAATGTAACTTCTTTAATAGACACAGGCTTATTCAGACTGTCTTTTTTTTTTTTCCTGTGTTAGTTTTTGCTGATTGTGCCTTTCAAGGAATTAATCCACTTCATCTACGCTATCAAATTTGTGGGAATATATTTGTACACAGTAGTTGTTGTTATCCTTTTAATGTCCATGGCACCTGTTGTGATGTCCCCTCTTTTGTTTCTATTAGTAATTTGTGTCCTCTCTCTTTTTTGATTAATTAGCCTGGCTATAGGCTTATGGATGTTATTAATGTATTCAAAGAAACATCTTTTGGGTTCTTTGATTTTATTCTATTGATTTCCCGTTTTCAATTTCATTAATTTCTTCCCTAATTTTTATTATTTCTTTGCTTCTCTTTACTTTGGATTGAATTTTCTCTTATTTTTCTAGTTTCCTAAATGGAAACTTAGAAGATCAATTTTAGATCTTTCTTCTTTTCTAATATATGTATTCAATGTTATCAATTTTCTCATAAGCACTGCTTTCACTACATCTCACAAGTTTTGATAAGTTGTGTTTTTATTTTCATTAATTTCAAAATATTTTAATTTTTTGGAGGATAACATGTGCCATTTAGTAGTGTGTTTTTTAAATCTCTGTATGTTTGGGGGTTTTCTAGTTATTTAGTACTGTGCTTTTTAAAATCTCTATATATTTGGGGATTTTCTAGTTATCTTCCTGTTATTAATTTCTAGTTTAATTCCACTGTGGTCTGCAAGCAGACTTCATATAATTTTTATTCTTTTAAATTTGTTAAGATGTGTTTTATGGTCCAGAATGTGGTCAGTCTTGATGAATGTCCCATATAAGCTTGAGAAGAATGTATATTCTACTGTTGTTGGATGAAATAGTCTATGGCTGCTCATTATATCCAGGAGATTGATGGCACTGTTGAGTTCAATTATGTACTTACTGATTTTGCTGCATCTGTCCATTTCTGATACAGGAAGGGGTGTTGAAGTCTCCAACTACAATAGTGATTCATCTATTTTTTTCCTACCAGTTATATCAGGTTAGGCTCTGGCTAACTAGGTTTTTTTGAAGACAGGCCTCACAAACTATGAGAGGCCCCTATGACTTTCCCTCGAATTTTTGACTCCTCGATTTGTCCACATTGAGCCGCCAACAATTTGTCAATAACAGTTCAGGTTTTCTTACTCCAGCATTGGTTCCTGGGGCGAGCTCTGTTCTTGTATGTTGTGATTCTCTGTATGTACCTATCTGTCTCTTCAATTTTGGGGGCAGCAGTTTGCCCTATGATCTCAATTCTCTTACAGAACTAAGAAGAGTTGTTGATTTTTCAGTTTGTTCAGCTTATTTGTTGTTAGGACAGACTAGCAACTTCCAAGATCCTTACATGCTGACCCATCCTTAATTTTTAAGCATAAATAATTCTAATAAAACATATATTGGCAATATGTTTAGACATCCCATAAGCCAGGTGCGTCTGTTAATCCAGGCTTTACAGGCTTAACCCAAACATTTGAAGAAGGTAGGGACCAACTTAAAGAGACCAAGTTCCTCAATAGTGGGGAGATGGCATGCTTCAGACACCTAGATCAGGGCAGGCTTTGAAAGAAACCCTCACAATGATCCTTCTAACTTTGTAGGCTTCAGTTTCTGCCTCTGTTGAATCAGAGAGGATCTCCCAGTGGTGTAACTTGAGCTCATTTCACGCCCACAGACCCTCTAAGAAGGTGGACTGTGCTTTCTCACCCAAGAAGGAAGCGCTTGCCCAAAGGGCAGCTAATTTATAGGGTGGGCCAGCATCTTAGGAGGTGGACTAGTACAAGATCTCCACCCCGCAGTAGGAGAGAGACCATCTGAAGCAACCAGATCTTTGGAATTTGAGGCCTTTAGAAATCACCAGTACTTGCGTGTCTAGGCAGAAGCCTAAAGCAGCCAGAGAGAGTAGTGGTAGAAATAATGTCAGGACAAGCCATAAATGAGCAGGGGCTAGAGCATCCGGGTGTCTATAACAGTAGCTCCAGCCCCTAATGTAGTGAATGCTCATCCAGGAGAAGACAGCTATGAGCTGCTTAATCACAGAGCTCTGTCAGAAACTGGATGTGGTGCTGTCCTCCAACGACCTTCCAGGTGGCTTGGTAAGGGCTATCTCTGTTCTTCTTCCATCCCATCTTTCTCCTTAGCTAATGTGGAAGAGCCTAATTAATACACATATAAGTTAAGTTCTTGTCTGGCTCTAATATTTTAGAATTATACTGAGCGCAGTAAAAACTCATTAATTCAGATCGCTTGTTCCAATTTTCTAATTATTCTATGTGGACTAAGCTGAAGTTTATTTTTACTCAGAAAAATTTTATTATAGATAGCTCAAATGCAAAAGAAAGGGGGTAGGGAAATTCTTTAAAATATTTGAGGAGACGAACTATCAATTTAATATGTCCCAGAGTTAATACAGAGTTACTCGTGCCTACTTCATACAGATAAATTTGAATCAGAGGAGGTGTCACACGATTTTTCAAGCATCTCAGTAACACAATAATAGATATAATCATTTTTACAAAATGTTATCCTTAGCTCGTCAAAATAAGTTATTTCCCTAACTTTTCTCATCAGTTCTTTCTGGAGCATATCAAATGTACAAAAATTAAGACTGTGCATTATAAACCAATAATTGCCCATTTAAGGCAATTTAGAAAAAAAGTTAGGTCCTTCTTAATACCATAAAAAATTGTAGATATGTGAAAGATTTAATCACAAGATCTTGCATTGATAAATGCCTAAGTATTGAAAGTAAAAATGAAAAACAACAAAACAGATTTTTACTAGTAAGCATTTAAAAATGGAAGAAAATAACAAAAATGTAAACAATGTCCTTTATGGGTTAAGCTCAATGGAGGAAGGGGGCACTGCCATGAATGAGTATACCAATGTTTAGGAGTATGACTTGTCACAAAATTTCTAGAGTGAATTAAAATGCAGTACTCACATTAAAGTGTTTTAAATCCTCTTACTCAGAAATTCGACTTTATGCTCAGGAAGATGTTCAGCATATATGGAAAGACTTACTTTTTAACAAACATGTATTAACAGCTGACTACATGCCAGGCATCTGTGATGGACACAGAGCTGGGTCACCAAGATCCCCCTTTAGGAAAGGACTTCCTGCCTCCAGCTGTCAGCCCCTTGTAGGAATGGCCTCAGCTGCAGAACCACATCCCCTAGCACGTGTCACCTCAACGACTAATAGAAGCAAGGTATAAACACCCACCCATTTGGCCCCATGTGGTATGGCTCCAACACGCCATTTTATCTCAAGAGTTAAGGCAGCCCGGCCACATTGCAGCTGCACTCCTTCCTCCGCTTGATCCTGATTCTGCCTCGTTCCCTCCACAGGTGTTGAGCCAAAGGTTATGGTCTAATAAGCAATCTGCACTCTAAACTCTGCCTCAGTATCTGTTCCCCCAAAACCCCACCTGCAACAGTTCTATTCTAAAAGCGGAGGCCACTATGGTGAACAAGATCAAGATCTCTGTGTTCTTGGCCCTTACATCTGGTTTATAGGAAATAGAAAATAAACAAGTAAACAAATAGATGAGCAAGATGATTGCAGAGAGTAATAAGTACTGTGAAGAAAACAAAACAGGATCATTTGAGGGAGCAACCAATGTGAGGGGTGGTGGTGGGGGTGGGTGGTGGTATTTTTTGATTGAGAGGTCAGATAAGGAAGTAACATTTGAACAGAGAGCTGAATGGCAAGAAAGGGCCAAACAGGAAGAGATATGATGGTAAATATTAGAAGACATTGCAAAGGCAAAGACATTATTATATATATATATATATATATATATATATATATATATATATATATATATATATATAATCAAATTTAAAGCTATTGCTAGGATGCCTGTATGATCCTGAAGTTGGGAAAGGTTTTTAAATAAGTCATAAAAAATTCAAAGCACACAGAAAATTTAACTGCATTAAATTTTAAAATGCCTATACTACAAAATATACTATAAAAAAAAAAAGAGAAAGGGTAAACCACAGACCAGGAAGAAATATTTGCAATACACGTAACTGACAAAGAAGTATTGTCCAAAACATGTAAAGCACCTTGCAACTCGTAAGAAAAATAACTCTATAGAAAGGAATGGGGTCAGGAATTGGGGGCTTTTCATTGGTACCTCTAATGTTTCATTTCTATTTAAAATAATTGGAAACAACGTACACGAGGGCTGACAATTCAGATTTAATAAGATGAACGGGGAAATTGGTATTCATTTGAATTGGTCTCTGCATTTAACACCTGAAATATTTTATAATTTTCAAAAAGGGATCACATGTACCTAGAGTTTAGAGAGCAAGGGGAAAATATTGCAGGACGGAGATTGGATTTCAGTCTGATTGTAACAGGGAGCAGGCGGAGGGTCTTAAAGATGGGAGCGAGATCACGATTTTAAAAGAACAACCTGGATAGTGTGAGGCAAATGGGTTGGAGAGAGGCTACAGTAGAACGAGGGAGACAGTTATGAGGTTATTGTCACAGTTCAAATGAAAGATGATGGCAACGTGATCAAAACTAGTAGCAAAGGAGAAGTGGGCAGATTGGGAGTAATTTTTTAACTTTTGATTTTGAAATGATTTTCGACTTATAGAAAACAATGCAAAAACAATACAGAGACTCTTGCATCATCGTCACCCAATTTCCCCTAATGTGAACCTCTTACGTAACCATAGCACACTGGTCATAATCAGGAAATTAACGTTGGTAAATACTATTAACTGAATGACTCATCTTACTTAATTTTCATCAGATTTTCCGCTAATGTCCTTTTTCTGTGCCAGATTCCAATCCAGAATTCCACATTACATTTGGTTGTCATGTCTCCTTAGCCTCCTCCAGCCTATGACAGTTCCTTATTCTTTCCTGTCTTTCCCAACTTTGAAACTTTTGAGGAGTATTGCTGGTCAGCTATTCTGTAAACATAAAAGTGAAAATATCTTGCTGGAGTAATCCAGCTTCTCTCCTGAGATTTCCAGTAGTATAGATGGGCTTTAGTTACCTGTTTGTTTGTTTGTGTTTTGGTTTGTTTTCTGAAGTCAAGTCATTTCTTTCCAATATGTGAGTGAAATAGGATAGGGATAGGTCATGGTCATGTGACCATAGGTCATGTGGTCTCACGCATGACAGTTGTAGGTACATTGTTACTGAACTGAAATAGGATGACTTCTAGGGAGACTGGCAAAGCAAGAGTTCACCCATATTGGTTGTAATGTTACTGGAGAGGCTGGGAACATATAGGAGTTGGGACCCCGTCTCAGTAAGTTATAACTGTTTGAATGTGCCCTGTCCATGTGCCACATATGAGCTAAGAATCTATCAAGATGACTCCAGGCCCAGCCACTGTCTGACAATAACTGTATGAGATACCCTCAGCGAAACTGCCTAGCTGAGTCCAGTCAATCCTCAGATCTGTGAGAGATACTAATAATCTATGATTATTGTTACATGCCACTAAGTTTCAAAGGAGGGGAGCTTGATTACAGTAATAGAGAAATAAAACTCCTACCATGACTCATGCTCAATTTTACTTTTATCTTCTTCCTAATTGATGGGCCTCTAATATTTACTTAGATTATTTGATAAATTTTAAATGTTATCACTTTATCTATGGCCAAAATAGCTTTACCTGAAGGCTTTGCCTTTGTCCTTGGGATCAATTGAATATATTTTGATCTTCTGAAAAATCTGCTCCTGCGATAACTCAAATTAACACTATGATCTTTTAAAAGTCAACTATACCAAAGTCTAGAAGAAAAAAAAAATTACCCCCTGAAAATAACTTTGTATTCCCAAAGTTCTGCATGACATCCTTACAAAAGAATAAAGAAATATACCACTAGGAAAAAAATAAGGTATATTATGACAATCTTATCATAATTTTGAATACAAAAATATGTTTTTTATTGTCTAATGTTATTCACTTCAATGTTAATCTATTTCTTCTGTTTAAAAAGCATTAAAAATAGAACTTGCCTTCTACATACTCTGTTGAACAGATCTTTTAGAGCTGCTTTGTCAGTGTACTCAGACATGATACAGTTCATTTCTTAAAATTAAAAATAGCTTCAAAATGCCACTATCATTTTCTAACTTTCATAGCCACTTAACAGGATACTAATTATGTAACTGATGGAGCCACATAATTTTTATTTGATACAGTAACTAGACAGACATGAAGAGATAACTTCTTTAACAATATTACATTGTAAAAATTAATAAACAGAAACCTCACTTAAGATGGAGTCTGGAGGCTAGAAGAGAGAACTCTCACATGTCACTCAATGCTCACTACTGACCATAACAGGAAGAGAGTGCCTTGCCTCTCCAACAAGAAGTAACACTACTTCACTACCTCAGCAGTAGGAAAAAAAAAGATTCCTTCTTGCCTAGTAACAGCTCAGCCAATGGGAGACTGCCATAATTCAGTCAATGAAAAATCACTACCCTTCAAACTTTCAGTTTTCTCCAATAGACTCTTTGTTTATAACAGCTCTTCCCAAGTCCATAAAAGAGTATTACTTTCCTTCGCTTCTCCAGACTTGTGCGTACTTTGCCATTAGACTGCATGTCTCAAATTACAAAATGAACCCGTTTTTCTGGAGAAATATCTGGCTGTCTATTTGTTTAAGGTCAATCACATCATAAATATTTTTTATGCATTTTACATTATATAGAGGTGGAAAGTCACTTCTGTGAAGTGAGGACATTTTCTAACAATCATATTTGAAAATATGTCCATCAAATCTGAATTTATTAACATTTTTTGGTTTCTTGGAGATCATTATACACCCTCTTATCTATCTCTCAACCACATATAAAGAATTTTAAATATAGTGTATCAGTCAGTTATTGCCACAATAATGTGACATCACCAGCCATGTCTAAAAGTTTGTAGCACATTACAGTAGCCATCTGGGGGTCAGCTGGAGGGGCTCTGCTCCATGTCACTCATTCTGTTCTCATAAGAGTGGCAGAAGAATAAAACGCCCCAAAGTGCAAGCATACTTCCAGCCTCCACTCATTAACATTTTAACATCCCATTGGCCAAAGCAAGACACATGACACAAAATCCAGGGGTGGGGAGATGAGGCCATGGCAACCACGTAGATGTCTAATCCTACTATAAGGGAGTAAAGCATCAGGACCAAAAAGTTAATCCACCATAAATAGTAAATGAGGATAGTGATCCCCCCTTGAACCCTGAAACCTATAGATGGCCCTTTGGGATACACATACAGCCACCCAGCCAGGTCAACTCCCCAACCTTTACTTTTTGTTCAGGCCTCATTCCAGATAAAGGGTCAGACTTCTTCTTTGTCCAGACCTGATCCCATGATGCAATAGTAGACTGATTGTCATGCCACTATCTTCAGATATTCTAAAGGAACGACCTAATATGAACTTTCCTCAGAACAACACAATGGAATACATACAAGAAGTATTAAAAGCATGGTTTTGTAGCGACAAACTACCATCATTTATTGACAGCTTAATATATGACAAGGATTATGTTCAGTTTTTACAGCATTATTTTACAAGATAGGAGGCATCCATGTGGAGTTAATCCTAAAACATGAGTTTTCCATCTCATGAGTGGGGGCTTTGAGTGGCTACATTGTATGCCCACTGCTAAATCTTAACTGAATATAGTAAACCTTATAATTCCGGTTGCCATTCTTCTGGTAAAAGCAGAATTGACGACTCTATCAAGACAAGGTATTTTGCCCTTCTCAGCCTAAGATTTTTTATTTCCTCGGGCTTTATATTTTTAGTAGAGAGACAAAGAGAGGGGAAAATATGGAGCTGATTTATTGAAATTGTAGATTAGTTCCTGCTACAGGATACCCGAAACACCCCTGTTTCCTGTGCTTTCCAGCTGCATTCTTCAGCTGATCTTTTGTTTAGTGAATCATGCCAGATCTTTCCAAAAGTTAATGTTTTGCTTAAATTTTCAGAGCCAATTTCTCTTGCTTTCCACCAAGAGCCCAAACTGACACATAGGTCTCCCACATGACTGAGCTAGCTAAGGTCCCATACAATGTCACCATTCACTAAACAACTAAGGTCCTCAAGGGGAGAGTGGGAAGATGCTTTTCATCTATGTACTCTTAGTGCCTAAAATAAAGTCCTGGAACATAACATGCCATAGACAGAATGTGTGTGTCCCTCCAAAATTCATATGTTGAAACCTAACACCCAATGTGATGGTATTTCCAGGTGGAGTCTTTGGGAAGTGATTAGGACATGAGGTGGAGCCCTCATAAACGGGATTAGTGCCTTATAAACAGACCTCAGAGAGCTCTCTGGCCCCTTCCACTACATGAAGATACAGTACGAAGACAGCAGTATATGAACCAGGAAACAGACTCTCATTAGACACCAGATCTGCTGGCACCCAGCTTCCAGAACTGTGACAAATAAATTCTATTGTTTATAAGCTACCCAGTCTATGGCAGTTTATTACAGTAGCTTGAAAGGACTAAGACAACACATAATTTATTTTTTCCAGAGTTCCATGTAGACCTTCTGGCTCCTTTTATTTTAAGACAACACCTATCACTATTCTTCAACTTCCCTGAATTCAGCAAATTTTAACCTAAGAAGATGAGGAGCTCACACTATTTCTGAACATATATTCAATAATCACAATTATTCTGTGAGAGCTTACATTAAATTTAGGGCCTTCTCTTAATAAAATGTATACTAGCTAATTGCAAAGAGAATTGCCCCAGAAGAAAAATATGTGTCAAAATTTCCTAACTTGGAATAGAAATCTCCATTGAATAATAAATGTTGCCTATGATACTTGAACATAAAGAAAACTGAAATTTCTAAAATTTAAGTTAGCTTCAAAGACAATAAGAAGATTATTCTAAAATCAGCCTAGGTATTGTTAGTTGCCAAAATAGCTTGAACAAGATTTAGGAGTAAGTTTTTTCTTTAAAGGAATATATGCTTTATCTGCAAAATAAAAGTGAGGTGCAACATTAAGAGAAGAGCTAAATTTTACAACACTAAAAATAAAGGGAAGAATCTGTTAATACTATTTTGGAGAATTAAAAATAATTCTGTATTGTTTATGGGGGGATTCTATTTATAGTCAATCATTGAAAAGTGAACATTATAGAAAAATACAAAGAAAAATTATCATCCATAAATTTTAAGTGTTAGGACTCTTTCTGCTGTGGGTAACGGGAAAACCCAATTCAAATTGCTTAAGCAAAGAGGGGATCTGTTGGCTTCTAGAACTGAAAACGCAGGGCTTGATTACCTTGAGGAGCCAGTTGAGTTGAGATTAAAGAACGTTACCAGAATCAGATTTCTGTCTCACCGTCTCTGGTTTTGCTATCTGTGTGGCTGGCTCCATTATCAGGTGGGCTACCTCTTTCGGGCCACAGTATGGCTACATTCAAGCTACTCTAGCACTACCTCATCTCCAGCTCCAAATCTCATGGGAAAAGAAAGAATTTGAAACCCTCACGGCTGAAACCAAAGCTTCAGATTTGAGCTGGCTGTAAATGAGCCTAGCCCTGAGTCCCTCACAGGCTCAGCGTGCTGACTGACTTGGGGACCAGGGGTGATGCCCGCCTCCCAGGCCACAAGGACTGCAAGTGGTGGGGAGCTTGATACCAGAATGAGAACAGGAGCTGATGTGTGAAGAAGAAATGGGAATGGAAGAAAAATCACAAATATCTATTACTAAAATGTTATCACTGAACGATAACAACTATTAACATTTTGTTATGTGCACATGGACACACATGGACACACACACACGCACGCACGCACATAAGAAATTAGAGCATGTGGGCCAGTCGAGTGGCTCAGTTGATTAAGGATTGCCGGTTCTATTCCCACATAGGCCAGTGAGCTGCGCCCAAGCTGAGCTGCAAACAGGTGGCAGGATGGCTCTGCTGGTGAGAGTACGTGCTCCTAACAACAAGGTTTTTGGTTCAACTTCATCATGGGATGGTTGGCTACCCACCTTTCCCCACCCCTCCTCCCCTGCAACTAAGATTGAGCCCTGCACCTTGAGCTGAGCAGCCTTGAGCTGCCAAGAGGCAGCCGGATGGCAACTGGACTTGGGAGCTGAGCTAGCCCCGCCCTCCACAACTAAGATTGAAGGACAAAGACTTGGCTGTTCCTCTTACCCCAATTCCCCAATTAAAAAAAAAATAGAGCAGGTAAAAACTGATTTGTAGGAACCAGACACAAATTTTAAATTTTGTATTATTCCATTTATATGAAATTTTTAATAATTAAATGTAAAAGATTAATGAATGCCTGGGGATTGGAAGAGGGAGATGATGAAAATGTTCTATGTCTTAATTATGATGGTGTTTACACAATTTGTCAAAACTCATAAAATCGTACTCTCAAACCAGGTGAATTTTATTGCATATAAGTTATACTTACATAAAGTTAAAAATAAAACTAAGAAATAAAACCTGATTTATAGTCTGCTTTTACTTTATAATGTACAAGTATTGCTGGCTGAGAAGAAACTATCTTCAATTTGACAATTAGAACATAGTACAAAAATCATAGAATTAGTAGAGCTAAGATAAAATTTCATAACAGAGCTCAGGAACATATTAAAGACTTCAAACTATAAAGTAAAAAATCCAAGTTCATGAATTTTGTATCAGAGAGTCAGAGCTACTAATCTAGCAAGTACTTTGTATATAGCATCTGAGCAAATTGTTCGTGATTAATTTTAACCTTTTTAAAAAATTCATTCAAGAGATAAGTATAATGAAAACTAAAGTAATGTTTCACACAGGGCCAGAATCAAAAGACAGAATAGGCATGATAAATCATCATTATTCATTTTACATGAATAATAGAGTGAAAGTCTCTTCAGTCAAGAACAGCTTTGATATAATAATACCATCCTGGTCAGGGGCCAGTGGTAGCTGATAATAAACATAGCAGGGACAGAGTTGGTTAGAAAAGTCAAGTTCACATTAAAATGACAATGTAGCAAATATACAGAAGGTGCCAAAAAATGTGTACACATTTTAAGAAAGGAAAAAAACTGTGTTAAAATTGTAATACACTTGGGCCGGCTGAGTGACGCGATGGTTAAGAACTGGCTTGGGACGCCAGAGGGCCCCGGTTCGGATCCCACATATGACAGCCAGTGACACTGCCCTCCACAGCTAAGATGCTGAACAACAGCTCAACCTGGAGCTGGGCTGCCGTGAGTCACCAGCGATGGCGTAGGCTGCAGCCCCTGTGGCAGTGGGTTGCCATGGGCTACTGTATGTAGCCAGCAGCCAGCGTGAGTGGCCAGCAGCCACAGTGAGCAGCCGTCCAGAAGCCGGTGACTGATCTGCCTCTCCCGGGAAGAGCGCAATGATGGTGCCAACTTGGGCCAGTGAAGGAACGTCCTCCTCAACTAGACTGAAGAACCAAAGGACAGCAACTTGTCTGTTCCCCGTCCCCCAATTCCCCAGCACTGTTCCCATCCCACCAATTCCCCAATAAAAATCTTTAAAAAATTGTAATACTCTCTAAAATTATAGAGTGCCACAAAATACCCTGAATAACCAAAACAATGCTGAGAAAGAAAAAAATTGGGGGTATCATGCTACCTGGTATCAAACTAAACTACAAGGCTATAGTAATCAAAACAGAATGGTACAGGCATAAAAACAGACACACAGGTCAATGGAACTGAACAGAGAGCCCAAAAATAAACCCACACTTATATGATCATTTAATCTGTGACAAAGGAGGCAAGCACACACAGTGGGGTAAAGACATGCTATGCAATAAATGATGTTGGAAAAACTGGACAAATACATGAAAGAAAATAAAACTGGACCACCTTCTTACACCATGTACAAGAATAAACTCAAAATGTAATAAAGATTTAAATGTGAGATCTGAAACCACAGAACTCCTAGAGGAAAACATAAGCAGTAAACTCTCTGACACTGAAAAAAAAAATTGTAATACTCAATATACAAGTATACCGATAACAGAAAATAAAGGTGAATGCAAGTCACATTTGACTTCTGCAATTACAAGAGATGCTCAAAGTGGTTACCATCAGCATAATTTTAATACAGTTTTTTCCTTTCTTAAAAATGTGTATACATTTTTTGGCACCCTCTGTATATATGCATTTGGTTCAGATTTGTTAAGAATACGTAAAACCTAACATAAAAGAAAGTTTCTCCAGCGCTACTAACTGCATATTTGACTTCTTTATCTCCACAACCACCACACTGAAGTTATTACTTAGAGGATCTCATTACTCTTCCTATAATCCACTGTTTTTATCGAATTTGGGGATTTTATATCTCAGGGTGAGTAGCACTCACAGGACACTACAGTGAGATGTGCTAGACACACACATGAGAGATGAGCTTTGTGATCAAAGAACAACAAAATCCATTTCTCCCAGATATTGCGGTGAAAGTTAATCTCACCTGGGGCTCCTTGGGAACAGGAGTATGTTTGCTATTGGTTTTCCTAAGTATCTTTGTGACATTTGAGATAATCAGAAATCTCCAAACAACTTTTATATGCCATCTCTCTCAATGGCTTGCCTAGAGTAGCATTTTTATATACATTTCACAAATGGAGGGTATAATTCAGCATCAGTAGGTATCTCAAAACCTTGACTCCAGGACAAGGATTCACAATTCCTTTCAAGAAATAGAAAATCATTCTTGACTTGGAGCAGGAGAGAAAGTTTTTAGCAGAATTTTATTTTATTTTTTTTCTTTTAGAAAGATAGGTTTGGTAGGTTGGCAGAGTGGATTTGTGAGAAGAGAAAAAAGTTGGGGTAAATAGCAATAGGTCAGGTCTGAAGTGACATGGGTCAGAATGATAATTTAGCATTTACAGGTATAGGTGTTAATAAAAATGGTGAAGAGACATGGTCTGAAAGTACTAATATAGACAAAGGTTTTACCCTCTACCCCTTGCCCAGTGGGTCAGGGAAAGAGTCACAACGGAAGTGGGACAAAATTGCATGATGCATATTTAGTCAGTTGTAGCACATTCATGTATGTTGGCTCTTGTGTCCTTTTAACAAGCTTTCACTTTTAAAACAAACAAACAAGCAAACACACAAAACTTCCCTGTTCCTGGCTTAAAAAGATATTCTAATCTTGTTTTGTACTTTTCCTACCACAGCTCTGGAGCCATCCATTTCTATGAGGAGCCTTGAACTTACAGTGGGGAATGGTATTATAGAGCATCATCTGAGTGCTAGAGGTACCCCCTGCTACTGGAATGTTTCTGCTGCCAGGCCCTTTCAGCAGATAAAGCTGGAACACACACACACACACACACACACACACACACACACACACTATACACATATATGTAAATATATACATACATATGCATATTTTCGAATTTATGAGTTCATGCCAACACTCCCCATTCTAGTTCATCTCCACAGGGATCTTTCTTGCCTTCTCTCATTCCACACTGAGAACACTGGCTCCCCAAACTATCAGCACATTTACTCATATGCTCAATTTTATAATACAGCTAAAATAGTTGCAGAATTGCTTCACCCACGGTACTAAAAAAAAGACCTAACCAAACTGACTCAGTATTTGCTTGCCATTCTTCACACCATCACCACCAGTCCACCTCCCAAGTCTGAGGGTACACGGTCCAATACTGTGTTCAAAAATTACTAAACTTCATCCCTCCCTTCTTTAGTGTGGGTATGCTATTCATTTGAAGTATAGTTGGTTCCTTTGTTTCAATTTACTTTCTGTTTTAGTTTTTCCCTTTCATGTCTTTATTTATTTCGTTTTAGCTTTTTAATATGTAGAGCATTAACAGAGTTCCAAAAGTCCAAATGATACACTCAGAAAACTGTCACTTCCTCCTGTATCTCTTCCAACTGGGACCCTGCACTAACCATTGTAGGTGACCAAGTTCGTTTCTTTTGGTTGATCATTCTTGTGCAACAATTTGTTCAGATATGAACTTGGCACCTACAATTAGTGCCATATACATACATTTATATGTGTGTAATTAGTGTATATATAAAATTACCTATTCTTTATGTTCTTTTGCTCCTTCTCACTGTGGTATTCTTACTCAGCAATATATTCAGAAAATCACTCCATATCATTTCATAGAGTAGCCCATTCTTTGTTATAGCTGCATAGTACTCCGTTATGTCTATTCAACCTGTCTCCCACATTTGGAAATTTAGGTACTTTCCAAGGTTTGTTGGGATTTGTTTTATTTATTCACGTACATGTAATTTGACAACCATTATATTCCCTGTCTGCTAGTAATGCTGAGAATGAATTTTGTGTGATTATGCTTACTTTTGTTGTTGATTTTATGTCATTTGGGGAAGATATGAGAAGACTCAAAATCAGGTGGCCACCATGACCCTCCAGAAGATCAACTATAGTTCCAAATTTCAAAAATTATTTTTCTTCTTTTTCATGGCACTCTATTCTTCTTTTACGAATCAGCATCTTTCCAAAGCTCTCAGAGGATATTAATAAAAGTTTTAAAATTTTCTTTTCTGATCTCTGAAGTGTCTGTTTTCCCTAGGGTCAGTTGTTTTTTCTTTTGTGCCTTTATTGTCCTTGAAAATGAGTGGTTGTTGATTGCCCATTCTCATTCATGCATAAAGTGCTGAGTTGCTAATGAGGATTCATGGCATGTATGTCCTCTGAGTATGTACAGTCTAATTTCCTGGCTAAGTCCCTCATCTGAATGGGAAGGTTGGCTGCAACTTTCATGTACATGGGTGCTACCTGTCATTTATCAAAACAGGATACTTCCCCACTTTTATCCCCACCATCAGCAAAAACAGCTTTACTTTGGGGTACCTATATCCACACTTAAGATCCCTAGGATTCTTCAGAGATCAGCTGACATTTTTAGAGGTTATTGTTCCAGTTTTATCCTAGAAACAACCATAATGCACTGAGGAGATGGTGGCAAGAAATGAGGGTGAGAGTGCGAGCTCAAAACACTTGTCTAGACAACTCTTTAATGAATCACCTGCCAATTCTTATCATCTTTCTCACCAGCTCTTGGTCCGTAGTCTTTCCATGGTGATGGCACTAGCTGCTACCTCCACTGCCGTTACTTTCCTGATGTTCTTTTGGAATTTAGCTCTGCTCTAGTTGATCTTTCAATATTATCCCTTTGGTTTTCCATCTTCAAGAAACTTGTTTAGATATCTGATCCTCCATTGTTCTCTTCTCTCACTCATCTCAGGGCTATCATGAACTAATTCTATTTTAAATTTTCTTATAGTTACTTCAGCGGATGTGTGGGGTCAATGTGAGTATTTAGTTAGACAAGACTGTATAATTTTTTTTCCCCTTAGAGCATGAATAGCATGATGAACCCTGCATGAATGGTGTGGAGTGAGACTGCACTGCTTATGGCAAGTATTAATGTGCATGGGAGTTTGCATCCTGGGCAGGAACTGTGGATCAAGGAAGCATGTTGTAAGTTCTGCTGCAGGCTGGAGACGCAAGTCATTGAAGATACAAGAGCCAACGAGTGAAAGAAATGCTGGGTTGGTTGTCTTGGTCAGTCAAGAGGTTCCCAGTGGAACGTTTTGCTTTCCAGTAAGCTCACCTCTATATCTATCACAACCTTTCAAACATACAGGGGCTTTATGTGATGACAAGACCATATAGATACCAGGAATTCAGACTCTTAGTCTTCCCATTTTGTAATGCTTCTATTCACAGAGAACATCCAAAAACTTGGCTTATCTCACTGTGCTAACGCTATGTATCCATCACCCACACTTGATAATTTCAGATATGAAGTGGAATCTCCTGTGTTGAATCAGCCTCAGGATTCAGGCACCAAGAAAATCTAGGCTTCCATTCCTACTTATATATTACGTCCGCATACTGCCATTCTATAACAGTAGCAGTAATATTCCATTTTAAACCTCTTTATTAGATTAAGGAGAAGGTTGACTATTTCTCATAGAGCATTCAATTACGATGGCGGTGTATGATTTGAACTCAATTTAAGGGATTTCACGTAGAATCACTTCCATTTGTTAGCATTAGCTATAAAAACTGAAAGATTCTAGGAAATGAAAGCTATTTTTCTTCACAGGCATTATCAAATTTAACATTTGATAATGACAAAAAGTCATTTATTGCTGAATTATCCTGCTTTCACTGTACAAAACGAACTGGAGAGTCGGGGACCCCTCTTCCTTAGGCTTTATTACAGGATTTTCATCTCGGCATGTTGTGTTGTCCTGTTATAGTGATGACCACCAATAAGGTCCATCTCTAGCTCTTAGTTCCTTTTTGTTAAATATCCCTGTAGGACGTTTCTGAATATTTCTTTCTTTTTTTTTTTAAGATTTTATTGAGGAATTGGGGAAGGGGAACAGCATTGGGGAATCGGGGAAGAGGAACAGACGAGTTGCTGTCCTTTAGTTCTTCAGTCTAGTTGTGGAGGACGTCGCTTCACTGGCCCATGTTGGTATTGTGATCATTACACTCTTCCCGGGTGAGGCAGATTGGTCTCCAGTCACTGGATGGCCACTCACGGCGACTCTTGGCAGCTCACGCCAGCTGCCAGCCGCTCACGGTAGCTTATAGGAGCCCACTGCAGCTCCACTGCAGCCTATGCTGTCGCCAGCGATTCGGCAGCCCAGCTCCAGGTCGAGCTGTTGTTCACCATCTTAGCTGTAGAGGGCGCAGCGTCACTGGCTCTAATGTGGGATCCGAACCAGGGCCCTGATGCTCAGAGCTGGCGTCCCAAGCCAACTCTTAACCAACGTGCCACTCGGCTGGCCCTATATATTTATTTCTTAATTTTCTCCCTTCTTCTTGAAGCTGGCCTTCTACAGCTTCTCAGGTTGCTCATTAATGATCACATATAAAAAGTGGAAATCTCAAGTGCAGATTAAGAATGCTTTTCTTTCTCAGAAATCTGGCTCACAGTCTCCTTAGTCAATATCTTTTTGGGGTTTTTTTTGCATTGTGTCATATATATGTATTTTTATTGGGGTGACAATTGTTAGTAAAATTACATAGGTTTCATGTGTACAATTTAGTAATACATCATCTATTGTATATATCATGCAATGAGTCATATAGTAACTTATATTCACATTTGTAGAAAATGACTTGTCACTGTCATAATCATACTTTCAAAAATATGCTAAGGAGAGGGTCTCAAGTATAAGTTTCTAATGCCATCTAAAATTCTCTTTGATTTATGTTTTTATTCTCTCTTTCTTTTCTTCCCTACCTGTTCATCTGTCACTTCGTATGCTTTATGGGTGAGTGTTTCAAAAAGACCAAAAGAACAGATATGGGAGCTTACTAAACTCCAGGAAAGCCTTTGATATAAATGGAGTTCAAAAAACAAATAATAAAGTGGATTTAGAATTTTCAACTTCAAAGTCTCATCATTATATCCCTTTAGCAAAGATTAAAAATTGAATAAACAGATTTCTGGCTAAGGACTATGAATTTTATGAAGACTATTTTATCGAATCTACAGCAGCCCGCCCATTCTATTTCCCCTTAATTTTATAGAAGAGTGGTTAAAAACATGGATTTCATAGTCAGAGACACCCGGCTGCTAATGCACCACTAACACTTTACTTAAGTGAATTGGAGTATGTTACTTAACATTTCTGAGCTTCATTTTTCTAAGGTACAAAATGGGGTAATAATAATAATAACGATAATAACAATATCTACTTTATGGAGTTGTTACAAAGATTGAATTAGGTAACATATGCAAAGTGCTTCGCCGAAAGCCTGACATGTAGTAAGTTGGAGAAAAATATTAACAAACACAAAGAAATATCCTTTGAGTAGTATTTCTATATGACCACAAAAGATAACATGTGAAATTGCTACCCTTGATTATTTGCACTTTCAATATCTTCATTTTATGAATGGAATTCTTACTCTCTAGATATAACTTCTAAAAATGCTTAACAAAAGAAATTTTTAAGACTCTTTGAAAAGATTGGACAACCCTGTGAGAAAGTATAAAAACTAAACTAAAAAACATGGAGAAGAGACGCAAAGCGGAAGCATGAGGTGAGGGAAGTGAGCGGGCACGAAATCTGCAAGATGCTCGGTAGTAACCGCACCCTGAAGCCTGGAGCACAGAGGACTGAGGACAACATCTGGGACTTTGTAGAGAAGGGACCTAGAGCAAAGGCCATCCACTTAAAGTCAGGATCCTGAAGGAAATAGACTCTCAGGAACAGGACAACCTAGGAAAATAACAACCTTCCCACCAAAGCAGTTGTCAAGCAAGTTTTCTGTCTTGGCCTTGGTTCCAGTTAGAGGTAAATAAAAAAGTCTTGCCTGAGAATGCTTGGTCACTGGCCAGACCTCATGTGGGTTTAGGGCCTGACTTGCAGTCTTTTCATGGCCCTAAAAACTAAAGCAAACCTGTAGTTTAAAGTATATGCAAGTTTAGAATGCCCCAGGTAACTTTAGGGGCAAACATAAAATTTCTCTGAAGAAACACATGCTCAAGCCCAGATTTAAAGAATTCTCAGGCACACTTCCAGCAAATACAAGTTCACAACAAGACACATAAGAAAATAAGTCACTGTGAGCAGGAGTCAGAAAAAAACATAAACAGAATCAGACCTGCAAGAACATAAGATATTGGAGTTTTCAACTGCAGGATACAAAATAATTATGACAAATATGTTTAAAGAAAATGATGGGAAATAAAACAGAAGCAAGATACTACCAAAAAACATGGCAGATTCTTTTTTAAAGAACCAAAGAGAAGTTCTAGAAATGAATGATGTAATGATTTAATACTAGAACTATCTAGAATGGCTAACAGCACACCTGAGATAAGAATTAGGCAACGTGAAGGTATTAAACAAAATTACACAGAATGCAGAGAACATAGACAACAAAGACATAAAAATACTGAAAGTAGATTAATGGAAAGTGAAGGCCTAGTAAGAAGATATAAACCTACAGTAGTCTCCCCTTTTTCATGGGAAATGTATTCCGAGACCTCCAGTGGATGACTGAAAACTGAGAATAGTACCAAACCCTATATATGCTGTGTTTTTTTCCTGTATTCACATACCTTTTCATTTAAAGGAAGCACTTCACAGCTTTTCTTTGGCATATCCGAATTGCCAACATCACTTCTCTTGTGCTTTGGGGCCACTATTAAGTAAAATGAGTGTTACTTGAACACAAGCACTGTGATGCCACAACAGTCAATCTGATAACCGAGAGGACTACTAAGTGACCAACAGGTGAGGAGCCGATACAGCCTGGAGACCCTGGACAAAGGGATGAGTCACTTCCCAGGTGGAAAGGAGCAGGGTGGTGTGAGATTTCGCCAGCCTAGTCAGAACAGTGGGCAATTTAAAACGCATAAATTGTTGATTTCTATAATTTTCCATTTACTATTTTCAGACTGTGGTTGACTGCGGGTAATTGAAACTGAGGAAAGTAAAGCCACAGATAAAGGCGGGGAGGGGGCTACTGTATATCACTTGGACTCCTTTCCATTGGCCCTTCAACCCTGGAAGTGGAAGCAACTTGTTGATATTGCTCAACCCTGAATTACTACCCTTTGCAGAGCTTCTTTGCATTCCTACTGCCTCTGTAACCAATTCCCTGTATTAAATTCCATCTGCTGAAAGTCTTAAAGTGGTTTCTCTTTTCCTGGCTGAACCCAGAATAATAAAAACTAACTAAATTTTCATTTTTTAAGTTAAATATGCATGGCATGAGCTTAAAAGTAACCACAGAGGAGAAAATGGAAGGAGGAAAAGAGCCCCAATCAATTTAAAAATAGGCAAGAAATAAAGGGGGGAAATAAACATAAAATATAAGAAAAATAGGGCCGGCCGAGTGGCTCAGTTGGTTAAGAGCTCACTCAAGAGTGCGAGCTCTGAGAAGCAGCATTGCTGGTTCAATTCCCAGCCTGAGCTGAGCTGTCGCTGAGTTGCCAATAGGTGGCAAGATGGCTCAGCTAAAAAAAAATAAGAAGAAAAAAAAAAAAAGAAGAAAAATAAAATGCATAAAGTGGTAGGGATAAATACAGATATATTAGTATTTACAATACATGTAAATGGATTAATGAAATAGTTAAAAAGTTAAATGGCAGGAATTTTGACATAGGGAGTCAGAATTCAGCTATATGCAAAAAGGAAGAAATTATATAGGAGACCAAATATAAAGGTTGAAAATAAAATGATGGAAATAGTTAATGAAGGCCAATGCTAAAATTAAAAAATGGGTAGCTATACTAATACCAGACAAAATAGAAATTAGGGCAAAATACTTTTGTTATGTTATGATAAAAGTTTCAGCTCACCAGAAGGATTAAACAATTCTAAATTCATTTGTACCTAACAGCAGCATAACTTCAAAAATATAAACAAAAATGATAGAAGAAATGGGCAAATTCACCATCACACAAAATCTCCATCACAGGAGATTTTTTATGCATCTTTCATAATAGATACAACAAGCACATTTAAAAATAGGTGCAAATAATCATGAATGTCATGATTAACGAACCTGATCTAACACACATACATAGAACCCTAAATCAACATTGGAGAATTACCCATTTTCTTCACATAGGAAACATCTCTGAAAACTTCTACATCTTGAATTACTATGCTACAGCAGAAACACAGGTCTGGCAGGATTCTGTGGTTTCTTTCATCTGGCCAAGCTACTTCTGCTATTTTACAGACTGAAATGCTAGTGGCCACCCAAGCAATCTAAATGGTTCAACATTGTTTAAACCAGCGATTCTCAACCTTCCTAATGCCGCGACCCCATACTAGTTCCTCATGTTGTGGTGACCCCCAACCATAACATTATTTTCATTGCTACTCTATAACTGTAATTTTGCTACTGTTATGAATCGTAATGTAA
>NW_017732525.1:2375-9707 GCF_001890085.2 Hipposideros armiger | reverse complement strand
TATCTTTTTGTTTTCCGATGGTCTTAGGCGACCCCTGTGAAAGGGTCGTTTGACCCCCAAAGGGGTCACAACCCACAGGTTGAGAACCACTGTTCTAAAACATGTCTACTTGTCCTTAAAATCATTTACATTTACCACCCTGCAGGTCCAATGGAAAACTAAGTTAAAAGATGGTTTCCTCTTTAGCAATTTACTTTTCACACCGTCTCTAAGAATTTTTTCTTAAAAAAAAAAACTTCAAATAAATAGTCATATAGTGCATAAAATTCTGAATGACACTAAAATTTCCATATAGTACGTGATTTTACAAGGCACAGAAAGTCCTTCATAGGATAATACCATCTGCCTATATCAGGGTCCCAGCGTCAAGGAAGCGATAAAGCAAAGAGTTTATTATAAAGTGACAATGTTGAACTTCATCTGAGACCTGCTCCTGGAAAGGAGTGACAGGTGAGAAACCTACCTATACTTGTGTAACTCTTTTATGTTTGAGAAATGGTAGAAGGTCTCAGCAGTTAACCAGCTAACTTCAAAGGGCCACCATGTCCCTGGGTATTCTGAGATAAGACACACCTCCACCCTTCTTCAATGACTCTCGTGTTTTACCAAACCCCAAATTTTCTCCCTCTACTTTGAAACCTTTACCATTAATGAATGTTCTTTCTGTTGCAATAACCTGTATGAAATCATCTCCTTAATTGTTTGGTGCATTTAGTCTTTCAGGATTTGGTGCCATGACTCAGGCAGTATTGGTCCTTGCCTTAGGATTCCCTTTCTACTACCAGGTAATGACGCCTCTTGGAGCTCTTTGGGCTCCATTCCTGAATGGTGATCCAGGGACTCAAATGTCAGCTCAGCTCCCGATTCTGTGTTGTGGACTCTCATCTATGCAAAGTATGAGGAGGATTTGATTTGACTACCTTTGAGTACAGTAAAACCTTGGATTGCGAGTGACTTGGATTGTGAGTGTTCCGCAAGACGAGCAAACATTTCTAATATATTTTAATGTGGTAAATGAGTAATGTCTTGCAATATGAGTAGTTTGTTTCCAGAATGAATTATGCTTGCAAACCAAGGTATTACTGTACTTGCTTCATATCTGGTGCTGGCTTCTCTTGGTTTCATGGTCTGATCATTTCATGATTTTTATAAATCTATCAATGGATTATAGAGATCTTGTTTCTCATGGTTAAAAGACAACAGAGAATATGGTATGTTAGTCTTTTCTGTTTATCTTTTTGTCTGTTTTAAGTTAAAATCAATTAAGCATTTGTACCCACTTGGGATAAAACCCTCTTTGATTTAGACCAGTGACATTTGTATTTCTGTGTTTATGCTTGACCCCTGGCTGAAAAATTTTAAATAAAGCTGTAAGCTCCTTCTTTGCATCTGTTTGTATGTTTATATATCTGTAATTCAGAAAGGCCTTTACATCTCATTGTGTAAGTATACAATAGTTTCTTATCCTTCATGGTATTGATATATTAGGTTATAAAAATCTATTAAAGGAGCCCATTCTGATTGGCTTAGTGGTAAAAAGCCCTTACATGAATGAACTATCCCTAAAATTCCCAGATATTAAGGGCATTGAAACTCCTTAAATATTTTCAGTGTTAAGAAAAAGGTATCTTTATAAACTCAAAAATGCAAGGATTTAGTTCACATGATTTAAGTGAATCTTTGGCAAACAAGACTAGTTTAATTGTATTGATTTAATTAAAAACAACTATATATTTTCCATTAGATCAGTGTCAACTATAACATACATGTAGACTTTTAATCTACTTGAGTATGTTTTTCCTAAGCATACGCAGGTTTGTTGATTGAATAAGATAGCATTATTTCTACTAAATGTTTATGATTCTGAAAAGTGTAAATATGTTTAACCAAAATCAAATCACTATTCTGACAAATTTTATTTTAACATTGTTATGGACACTCTACAAAGAAAAGATGGACACCCACCCAAAATGTGGTTCTGACAGGAGATTAATGACATCACACAATACCTAGAAGGTAGGAAAAGGTTTATTTCTCACCTACAGAGGCTTTCTGGACACAGCAGCACAGACCTCCCCAAAAGGTCCAAATAGCTTGAAAGAGAACAAGGAAAGAAGACTGGAGTGGGGTTTTTATGAAGGCTAAGAGTAGGGCTGGAGTGAAGTTTCCCACACGCGGGCAAAGGCTGGCATGGTTTGAACTTCCCACCAGCATCACAGGAGGAAGCATCTGGGCTTTCCTATCAGCTTGCCCAAATGTGGAACAGAAGAGGGAAAGGTGAGGCGTAAAAACTGTCAGCAGCCAAACACCAGCGTCGGCAGGCCGACTCTTAATCACAAAACAGGATTTACATTTTGTAGTATGTCAACTTGAAGATCATTTCCAAGAATTTTAGATAACTTAAAACTTGTTCTGACATTAAATTGAGTTAATCAATGTTTCTAAGTAAGATAGAATACTGAAACATTGATTACTAAGTATAGCTTTAAGTTGATATATTTTTGCCTCTGATTTTTATGATAGAGGGCGTATCTTTGGGTCTGATAAAAGGCATGTGCATTTTTGCCACATTGAGCAGATGTGCTGTAAGGGATGTGTTTGTGTTGAGGAAATGAGGGTCGTTTTGCGCTAAAACGGACTGGTTGTTCCCACATAAGAAGAGGAAAGTGTGCGACAAAATATGAATGAATATAGAAAGTTGAGAAAGTTTTGCTAAAAGGGAAATTTTTTTGTTTGTCCTGGTCAAAGCTGAGTAAAATTTGATGGGGTATTAGTTCCCTATTGTTGCTATAACCAATTACCACACACTTAGCGGCTTAGAACAACCCAAATTTATTATCTTTCAGTTCAGAAGTCCAAACTATGTCTCCCTGGGCTAAAATTAAGATATCACCAGGGCTGTATTCCTTCTGGAATGTTCGAGAAGAAAACCTATTTTCTTGCCTTTTCGAGCTTGGAGAGGCTGCCCAGGTTCCTTGATTGATGGCCCCTTCCATCTTAAGTCAGCAATCACCTGTCAAGCCTTTCTCACATTGCATCATTCTGACACTGACGCCTCTGCCTTCCTCTTCCACATTTAAATGATGCTTGTGATTACCTTCGGTCCACCAGATCAGGGGTCAGCAAACTGCAGCTCGCGAGCCACATGAGGCTCTTTGGGTAGGTTCCGTCTCAAAAGTTTGCCGACCCCTGGAAGAGCCAATCCTGTCCCTCATAACAATTTAAAATTATTCGAGAGCCATAAATATATTTTTACATAATCACCAGTGTGTGAATAATATCCTTTAAAAATTTTATAAATGAAACTATGATAGTTTTGTTTTCATTTTCAATTTTACTTCAGAGCCACAGTTCGGCAGCCACAGCTTGCTGACCCCTGGCAGCTCTGCTGTCTCAAAAGTTTGCTGACCCCTGCACCAGATGATCCAAGATAATCTTGTCATTTAAGGTCACATGATTAGCAATCTTAATTCCATTTGCCATGGAATTAATTCATTCTTGCCATGTAACATAACATATTCACAGGTTACAGGGATTAGGAAGTGGACATCTTTGAAGGGCCATTTTCTGCCTATCACAATGAATTTATCAGTTTTCAAGAGGAGATTTCATGTCCAACATTATTTTGGTACAAAAACCAGAATTTGGTGTTCCATGATAAAGTAGAAGTTTTTTCTTCGATTATTGGCCTGCTCTAAGAAGCGGTTGTGAAAGGTTATTCTTACCTTCTGTGACAACTGCCTAGATCCTCATCGGGACACTAGGTTGCTTGACAGCTGGCCATTGCCCCAGAATATGAAAAAGCCCATGAGATAAACCCCAAGGACTCGATAAAAACCTCAAAGGACTCACCACCACCACATACTAAGCATGGGCCAGATTTTTCTCCTGGATCCTAAGGCAGAGCCCTGCCTGGGCCACTGAAGTCCCATGAAATACTCAGTTATACGTGTACTTATAAGAGAGGTCATCGCAACTGTGGACAGCATCACCAAAAACATTGATATTCTAGCTCCAGAGCTTCCAGAAACCCAACAAGTGGTCCTGTGTACCAATACGATTCCCCTCCGCTCATGTTCTGGAATCCACTGATCTGCTCACTATCCAAGTTCACCTCCCGGCTCTCTATTTTAGCACAAGCAGGTGGTTCAGTCAATTTTATAGGAACAATGCCAACAAGAGTTCTTGAGAGACTATTTCCTAGCCCCTACTTTGCTCTCCTACTTGGGAGGTTTATGATTGCATCCTAGTTATTAAGCATGAAATAATATTCATTATTGAATAAGAGTGGGGACTGACAATGTTGAACTTTATTGGAGCCTTATGTTCCTGGAAAGCAGAAAGTAGCAAAGGAATCCTTCTACCATTTTGTGTTCTGAAAAAGTGAACTGGCATCCTAAGATGCTTAACCATAGAGTTGGGAGGACTATGGGTGGAGCTGGGCCCCTTGTGAACGCTCTAACCCTGAGTCCCTGTTTATCCTTATGGTAAATTCTGGGGGAGGGGTCATAACAGAGGGATTAGCCGTCTTGGAACTGGGGTCTTTTTGCCTCCATGTGGTCTGCTGGCTGGAGCCCGTGCCAGAGGTGTGCTTTCTCACACTGTGGTGGTGGTCTTGCTTCTTTTCCTTTTCCCAAATAAAACTTTTCTTTTGTGAATTACTTGGAGAGTTATTTTTTGCCAGTCGACAGTTCCAAGAAATGGCCAACTAGCTAACAGCGAAAGGACTCTGCCATTGCAGATTCAGAGGTATGACAAAGCGCCATCTTTCCTCAATGATTTCCTTGTTGCTGTTTTTTAATTTCTAAGTTCTCTTCCTGTTCTTGGTGACATTCATTCATGAACATCCTCCTTGTTGCAATAGCCTGAATAAAAGATTTCCTTCATTGTCTGGCACATTGTATCTCACAAAATCAAAAAGCCATGCTTAAATTAGCTATTTTCTAAGCTGACTTTTGCTTCACTTGGAACCCCGGGTTTCAGAAGCAGTGTAGCTTGATTAGTCGCTCAAAACATAGAGTCTGGAGAAAGTCTCAAACTCTGGCTCTGTCACTCACACTCTGTGACCATGAGCAAAGGACTTGATCTTTCTGTGCCTCAACGTGTTCATCTGTAAATGGGGATGATGATGATGATGAACCTACTTCACAGGGTTATTATGAAAAGAGCTCATAACAAGTGCCTGGTTCAGAGAGCTATGTGCATGCCTGCTATTATTATTTTAGACACTCTTAAGGCTACCCAAGTTCTTATATTCTGAGGAGAGTTTATTTCCTGTTCCATATCTGAACTGAAATTTCATACTCGCCATTTAACCCCAGCACATACATTGTAAGACAACAATAAATATTGAATAAATTAATGGATGCATGATGGGTGAGTGAATGGATGGATGGAAGAAGACAGGAATTATGGGTGAGGAGGCAAGTATTTAAAGTAAAAGATGACTGTGTTTAATCAAATGTAGTACTTCTTTCCACAGTTAAACGAACAAGTTTAATTCCAAGCTCTATCTCACAGACATGTCATTAATTCTCGGAAAGCAAATCAAGCACATTTCACTGAGAGAATGGGTGCTACACAGGCCCCTGATATAATCCAGCACATTACACTCAGTGTCCTGGGGTCAAGGCGTGTGCAGCAGTATAACCGAACTTCAGTTAATGGCAGCTGTCTCTGGTTTCCTTCCTTAGGGAAATAGAGCAAAATCAAAGTCTAGCCAGATTGAAATGCATCTCCGTTCAACTGAAGGCAGAAACTTGAATTCACCATGCTTTTTTATTTATCAGTAAGACAGAAATGCTTTCCACATGTAATCAGCTGCCTCATTCTTCACACCAAATGGAAATACACAGACTTATCCAGGCACTAAACGTGGGAAATCTTTTTAAACTTTAAAACAGACAGAACTGTATGTCATTAAAAAAAATTAAGCTGAAATGTGACATTGAGGTTGTTCTAAAACAAATCCATACTCCAGGCAACCAGCCATAACTCTTACTATATACTGCCCTCCAGTGGATTTCTGTCAGACAAAACCTCTGAAAAATTTAAATAACCTATGCATAAGCTTTCTTTTAGCAGTGATGTTCAATCTTTAATATAAACTTTAAAAATGCTCTTGCAAATACTAAACAACAATTCTCAAAACTACTTTTTTTTCAAAAAGAAACTTGTATTTAAATTATCTGATATCAAGGTAAAGTACGTGTTTATTTTCCCCAGACTTGACTCTCTCTTTAACTACCATAGTGTTGGTTCATTTTCATTTTGGCCCATCTCATTAGTAGGTCCTGAGTCTACTATTTTTTTCTAACTAAATTCACTATGGGCAAAATGACTTTGTATTTGTCAAAAGAAGCTCCAATAGCTTCTTTAAATGCTACCTTGACACTATACTGAGTAGGCCAACAACTATTTCTTCTCATTTCACAAATAAAGTCTCAAATCAATGGTATAATTTAGAAGAAAACTTAGATGTTCCCATTTGTGACCCTTGGATGTGTGAAGCGCTGATAAAAGCAAGATGACTTCCTGCCCACTGTGATTTGACTTGTTTCATTCAGAATTTGGATGGGTAAAATGTTTCCTGTGTCTTGGTGTCTACCATATTTCTCACAGCCTCCATTTTTAGTATCTGGACACCGCAACTTTTTCTGTTGTTTTAAAATAATATCTCCGGGGAGGGTTTTTCCTCATAATTACCTCATAAGGTAATTACCTTCCATATTTTTCTTTAGTAACCATTATACAGCAAACATTCACAGGAACTGGGAATTTAATGGATGAGATTTTTCTCAGGGCAGAAATTCATGATAAATACTAACTAAATGGCAGGACTCTCGCATGGAACTAATTCGATGGGAAAGAAAATGGTTGGAGGGCATTTCTGGAAAGAAGCTATTGTTTTTTTCCTTTAAAGTAAGCACACCTAAAGTTCAGCTCAACTTAGTTCTCTTAAATGTAATCACATTAAAAAGTGAATCATTCAGTGGAAAGCAGCCTCTTTCTAGCTGATAAAAGACCTATTCAGAAGTGGGGTTTGAAAATGCTCTAGTAGTAATTTACCACCAGATTATTGGACATTAAAAAGTGCTTGCTATTTGTGAAATTTTGATATAACACAGCACTTTAAGTCACGCTGTTGGGGTTTATTTTGAAAGCACCTCTATATTCTATTTGCTTATCAAAATATTTCCTCAATATTCACAAAAATGAATACAGGAAATTGCCTGTTTAGCTTGTAATAATAACCTCAATTACATTTAAATATGCCACAACTGTACTTTGATGTAAATTACTTCACAGAATGCTTAACAAAAAGACTGAGCT
>NW_017732525.1:0-751 GCF_001890085.2 Hipposideros armiger | reverse complement strand
GGGGAAGCTCCTGCCTGCAGTAAGCGTCGTTTCCCTGCGAGTGCACACATCTCCACATTATAGACACCACACACCCAGGCTGGCAAAGCCTTTGCAGAGAAGAGTGCTACTGCCCAAAGAATGAACGTCTACACCAATGGCACTCTGGCTAAAACAAAAGGAATTCACATTAAATGTAAACAACCTGCTTTTTACTCTCACACACCTGCACTCAAATCACTGTACCATTTCCTTAAGAACAGCAGAGTGGATTATAAACATTTGTGTAAATAAAGAGTCTATTTATTGTTGTCCACGTAAACAAAAGCACAGTCCAAAATCGAGTTGCTTCCTTTTGCTACAGAGATACCATTTACAGACAAGTTTAAAGTCAGAGTTTGTCTTAGCTTCTAACCATCGACTTGTCTGTGTGTGTGTTTGGTTCATGGGTTGATTTTAAGAACGGAGTGTTAATCTCAGCATCTTGCTACATGTAAATTTAATCCTTTTTTGTTTATTTTTAAATTAGAACTATTCATTTTAGCTTCTTTTTAGTCCTTGTAAGTGACAAAACTATATTGGATGGCCAACTTAAGAAAGGCGTAGGCTCCACTGTTAGAGGATTTCTTTTTCTTATGGTTTCATTTTCTACCTTTTGCCCAATTTGAAAATATCTTGAGCTTTTTTTTAATTGACACATCTTTTCCAACATTACTTTGCTCTGGGAGAGTAGTTGAAATACCAGAGCAAAACAATGGGGTAAAAAGGCATA
>NW_017732524.1:390778-392405 GCF_001890085.2 Hipposideros armiger | reverse complement strand
ACATCTTAGATCAGATGGATTTAATTGATATTTTTAGAGCATTTCACCCAAAGCAGCAGAATATACATTATTTTCAAAGTGCACGTTTTTCAGGTTTTACCACATGTTAGGTCACAAAACAAGTCTCAATAAATTTAAAAAGATTGAAATCATATCAAGCATCTCCTTCAAACATAGTGATATGAAATTAGCAACCAATTACAAACTGAAAACAAAACAAACAAAAAAATCCCCCTGAAAAACATACAAACACATGGAGGTAAATAATGTGGTACTAAACAATGAATGGGTTCACAGTGAAATCAAGGAAGAAATAATCAAAAGATAACTTGAGACAAATGAAACTAAAAACACAACAACCCCAAAACTATAGGTCATAGTGAAAACAGTCCTAGAGGGAAATTCATAGCAATACAAGCCTACCTCAAGAAACAAACAAACAAAAAAATCAAATAAACAACCAAACCTTACAGCTAAAGGAACTAGAAAAAGAACAACAAACAAAACCCAAACTGAGTAGAAGGAAAAAAAAAATATCAGAGCAGACATAAACAAAATAGCATTTAAAAGAACAATACAAAAGAACAATGAAACCCAGAGCTGTTTCTTTGGAATGACAAACTTGATAAACCTTTAATCAGGTGCATCAAGAAAAAAAAAGAGAGAGGTTCCAAATAAATAAATCAGAAATGAAAGAGAAGTGACTACTGACACCAAAGACATACAAAAAATTATAAGAAAATACTACAAACAATAATATGCCAACAAATTGAACAGTCTGGAAGAAATGGATAAATTCTTAGAAACATACAATCTTCCAAGACTGAATCAAAAAGAAACAGACAATCTGAATAGACCAATAATTACTAAAAAATAGAATCGGTAATCAAAAAACTCCCAACAAACAAAAGTACTGCACTGGATGGCTTCATGAGTAAATTTTATCAAATATTCAAAGAATTAACACCTATACTTCTCAAACTATTCCAAAAAAAATTGAAGAAGAAGGAAGTCTCCCAAGCTCATTTTACAAGGTCACCATTACCCTGATTTCAAAACCAGACAGAGGCTTACAAGAAAGAACATCATAGGCTGATATCCCTCATGAACATACATGTGAACATCTTCAACAAAGTATTAGCAAACTGAATTCAGCAACACCTAGGATCAAGAGTTGGTTCAAAATATGCAAATTAACTAATGTGATATATCACATAAACAAAATGAAGTGTAAAGATCATACAATAATACCAATAGATGCATAAAAAAGATTTGACAATATCCAGCATCTATTTATACTAAAAACTCTCTCAGCCAACTGGGAATAGAAGGAGCATACTTCAACATAATAACTGCTATATATGACAAATTCATAGCTAATATCATACTCAATAGGGACAAGCTAAAAGCATTTGCTTAAGATCAGGAACAAGACAAGGATGTCCACTTTCACTGCTTTTATTCAACATAATATTGGAAGTCCTCCTCATAGCAATCAGACAAAGAAAAAAAAAAGACGTCTCTACCGGAAAACAAGAAGCAAAACTATCATTATTTGCAGATGGTATGATACTACATATAGGAAACCCTAAGGATTCCACAAAAAAGCTAATAGAACTGATAAATT
>NW_017732524.1:382419-384533 GCF_001890085.2 Hipposideros armiger | reverse complement strand
CAGGCAAGCCACTCCAACTCCAACAGATAGAATCTGGGTAGATGAGACCACTGAAACTTAGGAGAGCAACAGAAAACAGGCTTCAGGCCCTGGGAAATGGCAGTCACATTAGGGGAAGCACCATCACGCGCACCCAGTGGGGGCCTCTGGGAACCCACAGGAGCAACCTTTCAAGAGTCATCTTTAAAGGGCTGCCAAGCCCACAGAGTAAAACGCCAGTGTTACACTACCAATCAAGAAAACATTTCCTAGCGTTCCTTGTTGTCTTCTTTCTTTGGCCTTCAGGGTCATATACGAAATAGAGCAAAAAGGGGAAAGAGGAATAAATAAAAAGCCTCAAACAAAGATGCCAGGGTATCATGTCCAAAATTTGGGAATAAGGGCCAAAGGAAGGCTGCATGTCCTTTTAGCACAATGGAGCTCTGGCTAACAGGTTTCCCCAATGGGGAATTATTTCACTTACTATCTCTGTTGATTAGGGTCCATACTCTCGAATTTGACATTAACTTATTTGACACTAACCTATGGATTTCTGCCCAGGAGAAAATATAACCCAGGAGGTACAGCTCTAGAGCAACCTATCAGGAATTTAGAAAACTTACTTCAGCTTTCATTTCCTGAGTGACTGTATCTATTTCACAAATGTCCTTAAACCAACTTTATCATCCTACTGATTTCCTCACAAATGAGTTACATAAATATCTGATATATGCTTGCTTTATAATTGGATGAGAGTCATGTTTTAAACTTCTTAAAAAATAATTTGCTGAGTATAACTATTGCACTGTTGTACAGCTGAAACTAATTTAAAAAATGTTTATTTCACAATAATAAATAAATAAATAAAATCTTATATGGTAAGAAAGAAAAATAATAATTTGCTAGAGAGTCAAGTTTCCTCTTTTCCTCATTTCCAGCCAACAGCCTGCTGCAGAAGCCCAGCCAAGGAANGGGAGAAAATATCCACCAATGTTACATCAAATAAGGGGTTAATAACAAAACCTTGTAAAAAATTCATACAACTTAACACCAGAAAAACAAACAATCCAATTAAAAAATGGGCAAGAGGACCTGAATGGACATTCCTCCAATGAGGACATACAGATGGCCAACAGACATATGAAAGATGCTCAATGTCATTAATCATGGAATAAATGCAAATTAAAGCACAGTAAGATAACACCTCACACCTGTCACAATGACTATCATCAATAAATCAACAAACAAGTGTTGGCAAGGATGTGGAGAAGAGGGAACGCTCATGCATTGTTGATGGGACTGTAAATTGTTGCAGCCACTATGGAAAAGAGTTTGGAGGTTCCTCAAAAAATTAAATAGAGCTATGTTATGAGCCAGCAATTACACTTCTGGATAGTTATCCAAAGGAACCCAAAAACACTAATTTGAAAAGATATATGCACTCCGATTTTCATTGCACCATTATTTACAATAACCAAGATCTGGAGGCAACCTAAGTGTTCATCGATGTACAGATGGATAAAGATGTGGTATGAGATGTGAACAAAAACTATAGTGAATATTTAAATTAAAAAAATTATTATAGTAAAAGACACATTACTATTAATCCCACTCAAAATATCCCCCCTTGCTTCCAACACACTTATCCCATTGTTCTTGCCACTTTCTGAAGCCGTTCTGGAAGTCCTCCTTCGTGAGTGTCTTTAGTTGCGCTGTCATGGCTGCCTCGATGTCCTGAATCATTTTATCTTTGGGGAAGAGCCAAAAGTTGCACGGTGCCAGATCCGGTGAATAAAGTGGATGAGGACACACCATAATGTTTTTATTTGACACAAATTGCCGTATACCGGAAGCAATGTGTGATACAGAGCATTGTCATGATGGAGAGTGATTTATGGCATGCTTTAAAACACACCTTCTCTCAACTATAGCTCACACCCAACTGACTGCACTGAGCAAGTTGAAACTTGTCACACACTGTTACTAAGGTTCGAGGTGCCGCTTCCCGTATTGAAGATCCCTGCCTTTCTGCTGGATGGCATTCGGCTGTAGCTTTCACCATATTTTATGATCACAAGTGTGAAAGGCTCTGTGTCACACATCATTTCTGGTATGGCAATTTCTGTCAAATAAAA
>NW_017732524.1:377312-378559 GCF_001890085.2 Hipposideros armiger | reverse complement strand
AAAAATAATAATGCATAATAAATCCATGTTATGCATGGTTTACAGTGCACAAAAGAGCGATTATAATTCCTGGAATCAGGTCTAAAATTTGAGGTCTATATAGATTCAAGAGCGACAAAGAGTCATGTTCTTACTGGCTATGGAATTTGGGGGAGGTGTTGCTTAGGTTATTTTAGCCCCCATTTCATCATAATGCCTACTACAAAGTATTCTGAGTATTAAATATAACAAAGCCTTGTATGTGAAGCACTTCGTAAACTTGTAAGTCCTGTGTTTATGTGAATTATTATGAAAGTTTCTGTTTTATACATATTTCCTCTTCTTGGGGAAGGAGTATCACTGTAATATAGAACATTTTCCCAAGACTAATAACTTATAGGGAAATGACATAATGTACAATTTTGAAAGCTCAAAAACAATTAACTGAGACTTTGAACTTGAGGAATGAAGAAGGAAATGGAGAAATGTAAATGCAGGCCTTTCTGCTGCTGCTTCTCCTGCACACATCCTCTGCTCATTTCTGGCCAGTGGAGTGACAAGGCCAGAAACATGCATCACTCCCAGTGTGTGTAAGAAAGAGCCAAGTGCAGCAGCTTCCCCAGCCATGGGCACTAGCTCCCAGAGAGCAGAGCTCCCACCCAGACTCCTGGGTCTGAAGCCAGGCAGGCACTCAGAGTTCTGGACTGCAAGAAGAGTTCTGCCTTCTCCCTGTCATTTTTACTGTCCTGAATCAACTGAAGACCAGTGTCAGAAGCAGCAAAAATCTAGGACTGACATCGCTGAGGGTGACAGAGTAACCTTAGCCAATATTTAGCTCTACAGTGACCGATGGAGAAAAACTCGATAACATCCTACTTTTTCAAACTACAGCTTCTCTAAGCAGAGCACAGAGAATAACTGGAGAAAGAAGTTAAAAATGTTTTAAACAGACAAAGAAATGAATACAAATTTCCTTATGTTTTGAGCAAATATCTTGGCTTTGGAGATACATTTTGGGAAAAAATAAAATGATTTGGATTGAAATCCATTTTATTAAGAAGCTATCTGGTGTACAACACAATGTAATGTTAGACATTTACACCCCTCACAAAGTGATAACCTCTCCCCCACCACACCCCAGTCTACTATCCCTCCGACAGCGTATATAGCTATTACAATACCATTAACTATATTCCCTATGCTGTATGTACTTCACATTCCATGACTACACACACACACACACACACACACACACACACACACACACA
>NW_017732524.1:375086-376407 GCF_001890085.2 Hipposideros armiger | reverse complement strand
GGCATTGGTGCATAGCTTTCCAAGGGGAGTACTTTGAAGGTGGCTGTAGTGATATTCAGCAATGAGGTATGTAGTACTTTTTCTAGAATGAGTTTACGAATTTAGTTGTCAGACCTCGTAGTTTCTTTTGTAATTCCTTGTATAGTACTGAGAAATATAATATCCTGAAAGGTAAATACAAAGTAATATATCAGATGATAAGCACATTACAGATTTATAACTACTGCTTATAATTTTGGAAAACAGTCGATATTGCCACATATCAATGTATCACGGTGTTTGAGGAGCCACTACCATATACAGCTAGTTAGATAGCTTTGAACCATGACTACACAAATCGTTTAAAGAAGAGCTAGTCAACAATTTAAGAAATACATACACAGTATCTAGCAGTTTCTACATCTTTTGAATCAAACAAGGTGATATAAAAGTGATAAATCCAGCCTGCATCTGCTGTGTTAACAAAGTTCTATCTAAATACACCCACAAGCATTTCTATTACGATTACATTTACCCAAACAACGTCAATCATCTCAAGAGTTAAAGGGAATTTCTTTACATCCTTAACAAAATCAATGAATTAGCCAGAGTAAATTACGCTTTCAACAAATGCCCAAATGTATTTAATATGCCCCAGGTTAGCATTCAGATTTCAGTCATTTAAAGGGACAGCTCTAGACCCTGACCCCACCAGGGCCTGCCAACACAACTGAAAAAGACAAAGGTATTTACAGTGTAGTGGTATTGGTGGGGGTGTTATCTCTCATGATCTGATGATCTGTATGTTATAGAAAGGGAAAGATATGTTTGACCCAACATTTTTTGACATTCGTATCCATAGATCTAAGGCAAACACAATAGTTTTCCTTAATATTTTTTCAAAATATTGATACAATGAAGTCATAAGGATCTTATGTTGCTTTTGTGTGGCAATCACAATTCAGAATGAGATATATAGAACCTAGCAAATTCTTGATTATTTTGGTTTACCCTAGGAAAATCCTGAAGACAACCATAAACATTAATAGCCACAGAACATAGGAATTTAGATTCTACTTTGCAGACATCTATGGTTAAAGCAGCTACAAAACATAATAAAGTAGCAAGATCAGTAAAGTGGGTCAGATCTCTAGCCCTACTACTGGGAGTAGCCTGACCTGCTGTGACACTTCGTGCTTTGGGCCTCTGTTGACTGACCTGGAATCTGGAAGAGGCTAGGGAAGGTCATTTCAAAAGTCTTCTTAGCTCTAAAATCTTATATTTATGTAAACAGCATATTACCTTACATTATAACTTGCAAAAATAGCAACAACCGCACCCT
>NW_017732524.1:371645-374237 GCF_001890085.2 Hipposideros armiger | reverse complement strand
GGGGCATCATTTCTTTTGTCCATATAATTGTATTGGGACTTATCTTGTGGCCACATTGCCATCCCCTCTATTGCTGAGAACTGAAGTGTCAAGTGCATCATTTTCTAATTTAGACAGATACTGTGCTCAGTGCACGTGGGACTGGTGTGCTGCATTGGGAAATGACAGTCTACACTGTAATAATATATCATGAGGGTGTCATGGCTTTCCCATGAGAAGCAAGAGAGAAAGCAGCTTCATCCAACCCTTCTTTAAGGACATGCCCTATGAGCACTTCTCTGAATGATGGCTTTCAGGGTGCCCTTCCACATTGCTCAATATACATCAACTTTAGCAGGAATCTGGGGATGTTATCCTCAAACACTATTTACAGGCATTGAGAGAGTTGAGCTGACCCTTAAGAAAACCAAGACAATGCTCGAAACAAATTTAATGGTCAATAAATAGTCTACACCTTAGACCCTCCCACAAGTCCAATTTATTGAAAAGGCGAGAAGACTAAGTGATGAGGGCACACTTGTGAGCACAGGATTTGTTTTAAGAATAAGAAGGTAGAAACCAGATAACTGGATATGTATACTTAGCTATGTTATAAATAACACATAAAATTTACTGGATAATTCTATAACCAGCCCAAAATTCTAGAGTCACTTTTCTTGAATTCATCAGGAATAGGCCAAATGACCTCATGTAATGAAGGCTTAGGATGGGATAAGGATGCATTTGATTGGATTTTTACTAAGTCAACTGCTCACCTGTTTTCAATTTACCCAACTCAGTTAATATGAGAAGAGAGAGAGAATGTTGACATGACATGAGTTTTTCCATTCAGTGGCTCAATGAACCAGAAACTGGGAAGATGTGCTCATTTAAATTTATGGTTTATGAAAGATTAGAAAAGCCTGGATGCTACAAAACTCATGGCTACCTGAAGAAATATTATTCCTCAGCATGTATCTGAGAGGGAGATATCAAAGAGAGTTTTCTTTCAACATATTTATGAGTAATTATTCAATCCATTAAATGAAAGGGCTGCCTAGAAGCAATTAAGGAATGAAATCAATCTCTGCTTAAAATTCAGATTCTGTCTTTTTTTCTTTTTCTTGTGTCATTATTTCTTGTCATCATTTATGAATGAAATTGGTATGAGGATTAGAGACTTGAGGCTAGAGGTTAGGGCTTCAGTTCAGGTTCGGGATATTGTTAATCAACTTGACTTAAACTCATATTGATTCTTGCATCAAGTGTCTAGAGGACATTTCTATGCGTGTGTCCTTCCAATAGTTCAGCATTCTCAAAATCTAACTCATTTTATTCCTAAAACACAGGCCATCTTTCCAACTTAACATAACAGTTTCAACATTATGTGCCTTCCAACCCAGAAACACTGGCGTTTCCCTGTCTCCCTCTATAACTTGTGTATATCCAAGTACCAATAATAATTTGCCTAAAATGCCTCTTAGTCATATTTCCACCACTAATCTTCCTTGTTTTTAAGGTCTTCTCACACAACATGCATTGCATCAAAAGCTCAGAAAAAAAGCTTCTATTTTTGGCGCAATTGATTCCACACGTGACCACCAGAATAAAGGTCTCATTACTTTTTTGCCCTTGAACCTTCACTACTCCCTTGCTGTTTTTGAATCAAAGTTAATTCTCACTTGGTTTTGAAAGCACTTTACAATGTGCATTAATTACCCTGGCCTATCAAAGATACAAGGGCTCTCACACACCTTTGTTATCTAAACAAATCTTGGTTCAAGGAGAGCTGTCTAATTATGACCTAACCATGTACCTGTTTGACAGCTGTACCACTCTAGCCAGTCTCCACTGGGGAAGCTCGAGCTTCTCTACTCTGCCAGCTACACCCAGCTTGTCCTTCTAGCCTCAACTTGTCACCTTCCATTCATCATGTCTTCTTAGACTACCATAACCCCTAGCATCTCTCTCTTTACTGGGATCCTACTGCACTTATAAGCTATGCCTCCCCACTTAGCACTTTGTAATCTGTGTCCATACTCTCATTGTTGCCTGTTTATTGTCATCAATATGAAGGAGCTGTTCAATAGATGCTTAAATATTAATCTATTAATACCAAAAGTGCTCTAGTATACAGTAATATGAAAGCACAAGATACAGATAGAAATTGAGATTAGTGAGTGTTTATAAAAATGAAGCAATTTTGGAACCACTGAAACAAAGAACTTTGTCATTTTTCCAATTATACTCTGACTAGCATGTGTAAGAAAAGCTTTGTATAGATGGTCATCTCTAAATAGTGCATCTTATTTAATGCTAACAACAATTTTGCTGGGCATATAATTGACTATACTCACTGGATAGCAAAGAAACTGACATCAGGGAAGAATATCTGACTTGCCCAAGACTGTCCATCTGGTAGATAAATGGCAGAACCAAGATGCATCTCTGGGTTTGCCTGACCCTAAATCTAGTGTTATTTTCCCTGTCCAATAAAACAGAGTGTAAAGCCATAACAACTGAGTAGAATTTTATAATAGAGAAGATGTATAAAAATTAGAGCATGAAATACTTGCTTCTGTTATTCTTTTTGTGTGTGAAAGGAAGCTAGAC
>NW_017732524.1:340016-371334 GCF_001890085.2 Hipposideros armiger | reverse complement strand
ATATATATAGTCACAGGGTGTGGAGTACAGCATAAGGAGTAGAGTCAGTGGAATTGTAACAGCTATATACGGTGTCAGAGGGGTAGTAGATTGGAGGAGGGGGGTTATCACTTTGTGAGGGGTGTAAATGTCTAACTATTACATTGTTTTGTACACCTGAAAAGTAAAAAAAAAAGAAAAAAAGAACACCTCATTCTTCACATTTTGCGTTGTCTATCCTGTACTCACAGAGGTTTTGGGGGTGGGGAAGGTAAAGCCACAGGGATGCTAGGGGGCTAGATAAATGGAAGACTGGGAGGGGAGGACATGAGAGAATCTGTGGCCCTTTGAGCCCAGACTGAGGAATCTGGAATTTCTTTGATAGGCAACCAGGGGTCACTGACTGTATTGTGCATGAGGGTGACATTATCCTAAGGGGACGCCACAAAATCCTTCAGTAGTCATGAATAAAAATAAGTAATCTGTTCTTATTATTGCAAGCCCAAATAACAGATACATAGCAAATTGGATCAAAAAATTAATTTAACAAGCATCAGATTTAACACTATCTATTTGACCTTGGGCAAGATACTTAAATAAGATGCTGGTGTTCAAGTTTTTTCCTGTTAAACACACATGCACAAGGAATGATAAAACCTCTCTCCCATTCTCTAGGGGTATTGTGGAATAAGGTATATGAAAAAACATGTAAAACAAATTTATAAGCAGTAAGACTCCACAAAAAGGCAAGTATTTTGTACTACATTTTTATTACGGGTGAAATGGAAAAAATACAAAATCAGACCAGTAACACAAAATCTCAAATTTTTAGTAAGGTTGTGATTCACTATCCTTGACATTGAAAGACATTCAGAGAATGTATATTACTTCTCACAACTAGGAGGATCTTCTTTACATCCAGGCAGATTCCTCAGCTCCACAGTTTTTATGCACTTTCTCATGTTCTCACTTTTGTCAAATTGCAAATGACTCTCATCTTCCATATAATCAACTCTCTCATTCTTGAGTACATTTATAATGACCTTAGTCTGAATTATTCTAGTGTCTTCAGCCTTTTCTCCTAATACAATATTCTACTGCCTTTATAATTTGCCTGCTTCAGAGATGGAAACACATTGTTTTTCTGGTTCCGTGACCATTATTAAAAAAGAGAAAAGTTGGTGACCTCTCTAAAGCACGTATATTTTGATTAAATGAACATGACGCATGTGTTGTTTATTCTGATTAATAATAATGAACAGAATTGATATCTTCCATAGTGATTTCACATAACCACTAAACACATTAATCTTCCACGTGGGCTCTTCAAAGTCTTCCATGATGAAAAAAGGAAGGCAATACTGACAGGACCAGGATCCTTCAGTTGAATCTAGTAGTGTTTTGTGCTGAAGTTGTGTGTACTATGACAGCAAATCCTCAGTCAGAGGATGCAGCCCAGAATCGGTAACAAGCTTCATCTGCTTTTCAATCAAGTTTCTAATTTGATTGTGCCTAAGGGATAATGTGTCTGATTCTCTTTTAGGTTTTGCTCTCTCAAGCAAAAATTATGCTGTTCTTCTGCCTTCAGCTTTAAATTTTGAATGACTCCGATGAGGTATCCATTACTGTGTCCTAAGTTTCTGTCTTCTGTGGCTTTACAATGCATTTCTAGTTGCTCTTCATTTCTAACATCAGTAACTGCTTTGAAGTTAAAATAAGAGTGTCATTAATCCCTGTCCAGAGGCAGGGAGTCTGAGCTCAGCCAATTGTTCTCTGCCCAAGTACAGGGTGGAAGAATGCCCCATTACTACTCTGAATAAGAGGCCAGGTATACACTCCATTTTTCTCGGATGTACAGTGCCCTGGAATCTGCTGAGGGGTACCCAGAGAGGGGATGGGCCAAGTCTTAAGGCATGTGTGGTGGAAGGTTTATGAAGATAGGCCCAATTCTTCCCCCCAGCTTAACCTAGCTCTTGATTTTGCAGCTCCCCCCGCCAGGTGGCACCTATTTCCCGACCCATTGAATCTGGGCTGGCATTCTGAGTTGCTTGGGTGTGATACAGAAGGTGACAGAACTGACAGTGTGTCAAATGGGGGTTTGGGCCCCAGGAGGCCTTGTGTATTTCCATGTCTCCAATCTCTCCAATCCCTGCCAACACCTGAGAACAGCATGGGCTAGCCTGCTGGAAGGTGAGAGGCCTTACGAAGGAGAGCCAATTCATCCCAGCTGAGGGCGTTCCAGACGAGCCATCCCTTGGTTGACCTACCAGCTCACTGCCAGTGCATGCTGGAGCAAAGCAGAAAGCAGACCCAAGCCCAGCTCACCCACAGACTTATGGGGAATAATAAATGGTGATTGTTCTTAAATCGCAAAATTTTAGAGGGGTTTGTCATGTAGCATTATGGCAGGAGTAACTAACTAATATATAATGTATCAGTATCCTTCCTGCTGAGAAGTCAGCAAGTGAAGTGCTCAAGGCTGACAAAGTGAAGCCCTTAATGAACAATAATGGGAAGGAAATTGGCAAAGCTTCAGAGTTCAAACCACGGGAGACATTCACATTGGTGAGAGCTAAGAAATCCAAGGGTTAAGGTCTCAATCCCACTAAGCTGTGGGGAACTTGAATAATGTCCCTCAGGACTTTCTTTCCCAGAGCTCATCCAACCACAGTTGACCGTTGAATAATGCAGCTTAGGACGCCAACCCCCATGCAGTCAAAAATCTACATGCAACTATTGACCCCCCAAAACTTAACTACTAATAGTCTTCTATTGACCCAAAGCCCTACTGATAACATAAACAGTTGGTTAACACATATTTTGTGTGTTATATGTATTATATACAATACATAAGCTAGAGAAAAGGACATGTTATTAAGAAAATTATAAGAAGAGAAAATAAATTTATAGCATTTTTTTAATCCACATAGAAGTCTACCCGCCATTCAAACCTGTGTCGTTGAAGGGTCAATTGTAGCTTTTGGTCCCCTTTCCCATCTCAGAACCTCTCTCAAAAACAGCTTAGGATCGATCTCAGGCTCTCTTAGTTAATATCTCCTTCTTATGAATTCTGTTTAGATTATTCTTTTCCTTTTCCTGAGGAAGCAGTTCTCTCTTTTACCTTCTAAGGTCTATTCTTTTCTAGGTTCACAGAAGTCAATGGCCCAATAACCCCAAATCTCAAATCACTGGAAACTCAAAATGGCAGGGATGTTTAATCTTCTGAAATTGGTGTTCTATCTAGTGCAGCAAAGAAAGAAAAATGAAACAATAAAGATTTTATATTGAAAGATTTAATGTTCATCTCCTACCATTTGATATTAAAAATTGCTGCCCCACAGTGTACATCAGATAACTCTAAGATGATGTCACCAAAGCCAGCCTTCTTAACTGTGCCTAATGCACACCTGCTTTTAAGGTTTGGATATTGCTCATCACACTCCTTCAGGATGAAGCTGAACCACACAAAACACATTGGACTTTTACTGTCATCCTGTGACACTTGGATTATACTTCTATTGCCCCCTTATCTTCCTGGATCATAACTGTAAACAAGTTTATTTATTCCTTTCTGGTCTACAAACAGGTCAGTTTTGATTCATTTGGGAATCTTTGGCGTTTAGCATAGTACCTAGAATACATAGGGGCACATTATATCTTTTGTTGAATGGGTATGCAAATAAAGAAGCCTTTAGCTTCTGGTAATGGCTCTTGTCCAATTTGTTCATGATCTAGTTAGGCATTTATTTTATGTTTCTTGATTATCTTTCTCTTCAATTCTTGCCTTGTGTGATACTGGACCTTATTGTCTTCATAATTTCTCATTTTCATTTTCTTTGTTTTATTTCTTTTCATTTTCTTTGTTTTTCCTATGTACTTTCAGTTACCCTTAGCTTAGCATTCCTTCTCTTTTTAATCACCCCTACTAGGTCATGAACAAAGATGGACTCACCAAAAGGATTTTGTATAGCATCTGATATATCTGTTGGGTTGAAGGAATACAAATTTGGGGCAATATCAATAAATATTGCTTTTTAAAAAAATACAAAACACTGATTAAATGATGTCATAAGACTTTGAGGATCTTTTAGTTAGATTCATATTGTGAACCTCCAAAAGGAGAACATAGTATGTACAATTTTGCAAATATATTATATTAATAAGAGAACTGTTATAGAATAGCTCATAAAACCTGCCTTCTGCAGAACACATTTTGAGTTACACTGCTCTGGACTATTCATTTTATCAGTTGTCCTAAAGTTAGATTCAAGACTCATGTGACAATGACTTCTTTAAGATTAGAACATGTCCAGCATATTTCTTTGTACCTCTTCCATCTCCTTACAGAACAATGGACTCCAGTTTCAGAAACTCGGGAATGGGTAGAACAAAAGAAGATAACTCAGATAGTTGCAACATATAATTTGTAAGCAATTTTTTACTCGAATTGGAGGCTTTTTATTTTCTCTTAAATTTCACACAAAAGAAATCAGGGACCATTAAAGAAGACTGATCATTAAAAGACTAGAAAATTCCCAAAACTTTTGCAGAAATGGAGGTACTTTTCATCTTTTCTTCCATAGTTTATAATAATTAGTTCTTGGCACTTTTCCCCCTCCTTATCTTTCATTAAACAATGTCCTGGAGTTTTGTGTTTTGTTGATTGAATGAATTCATGAATGATATCAATTTTATACTAATATTGCAGAAAGAGCAGAAATCTATACTCACCTATATTTGTTGACACAGCTACATAAATATGAAAATTCAGTCTCTGAGATATTTTATATGTGTGATAGCAAGTGTTATGGACTCAATTGCATCCCTCCCCCCAAAATTCATGTGTTCAAGTTCTGACCCCAGCACACCTCAGAATGTGACTGTATTTGGAGGTAAGGCCTTTAAAGAAATAATTAAAGTTGAATGATGTCGGGGCCGGCTGAGTGGCTCAGTTGGTTAAGAGCTCTCTCAAGAGTTTGAGCTCTGAGCAACAGCGGTTCGAGTCAGCCCGAGCTGAGCAGCCGCTGAGCTACCAACAGGTGGCAGGATGGCGCAGCTAAAAAAAAAAATTTTAAAGTTGAATGATGTCATAAGAGGGGCCCTAATCCAACATGACTAATCCAACATTCTGTTTCTAAGAAACAGAAGAGACACCAGGGACAGGCATGCACAGAAAGAAAGGTCACGTGAGGACGCAGAGAAAAGGTGGCCATCTGCAAGCTGGGAGTAAGGCCTCAGGGAAAACCAAACCTGCTGATACCTTGATGTTGGACTTCCAGCCTCTAAAACTGAGAAAATGAATGTGTGTTCTTTAAGCCACCTGGTCTGTGGTGTCTTGCTATGGCAACCCTAGCAGACTAATATAACAAGCAACCAACCAATTGCCCAAACATACAGATAATCACTTGAACTTTTTGCCTTTTACTTGGGTATTGACAAGAATATGGAATACACAGTGTGATATATAGATGATGTCTTACAGAATTGTACTCTTGAAACGTATGTAACTTTACTAACCATTGTCACCCCAATAAACTTAAAAAAAAAAAGAATATGGAACCTAGAATGAGACTGCAGATTTTAAGACTAGACTATTACTAACTATATGGCCCTGAGTGAGCTATTTAAAATCTCCAAGTCTCATCAGTAAGAGGGGGCTGATACAAACACTATTTCTTAGTGCTGCTGTGAAGATTTCATTTAATCTTCATTTAGTCTATCTCATTTGATAATAACTGTAAAGTGTTTATTAAGCACAGTTCCCAGAAGCACATGACAAGAACTCAATATTACTGTGTTATTATCAGTGTTACTTATCATCATTATAGTTATTAGCATGACTTAATAAAACCAGAAAATTCAATTCACCTACAGATTCCTATCTTTTTTTTTTTTTTAATTCGGGAATCGGGGAAGGGGAACAGACAAGCTGCTGCCCTTCGGCTCTTCAGTCTAGCTGTGGAGGATGTTGCTTCACTGGCCCATCTTCGTATTATCATTGTGCTCTTCTTGGGTGAGGCAGATTGGTCGCAGGCCACTGGTTGGCCACTGGACGGCCGCTCACGGTGGCTCTTGGCAGCTCACGCCAGCTACCAGCCACTCGCGGTAGCTTTACGGCAGCTCATAGCAACCTCACTGCAGCCTACGCTGTCGCTGGTGACTCACGGCAGCCCAGCTCCAGGTCAAGCTGTTGTTCACCATCTTAGCTGTAGAGGGCACAGTGTCACTGGCCCTCATGTGGGATCCGAACTGGGGCCCTGTTGCTCAGAGTTGGCATCCCAAGCCAGCTCTTAACCAACGTGCCACTCTGCCGGCCCCAGATTCCTATCTTTACAAGGCTTTTGAAATACGAAGTGGCAGAGAGTCCAGGGTTAGAAAGCTCATTCTTTTTGTTATGAAATTGGGAGGACATTTATTATTAAAAAATTATAAAAGTAATAGTAGGGGTTTGGAGATGGTGACATTTTCTGAACTCTTTATTGAAATTAGCCTATGATATTTGCAATCATAAACCAATAAATAGAGTTAACAATTCTTTGTAAGCTTCTCTGATCAGATAGCCAGGAAACATTTTGCATATATGCTCAGAGTATTCTCTTAAAATCCATGACCCCCTTCAAAAGGAGAGCTCTGCAATAACTCAGCTACACATTTCCTGTTTTGTCACCTACTTGCCACTCTCACAGTGAAAACAAAAGGGTCAATATCTGAACAATGCTTAGAACCTGAAATTTCAGAATTCTGGGAACAAACTTGAGACTACAGCAATACAAAATGACAAATGGAGGGAGGAAGAATTTGCTCTTAGCCAAAGCTTTCCCCAGGCATCCTGGAATTCAGAGCAGTGCCTGTCTAGTGCCAGGTAAATTGGGTTCCAAATCAATGTCTTATTTACATAAAAGAAATAAAGCGGCAAAACAAGAACACATAAATTTAAATGGCAAACTTGCACAGCATCTTATGTAAGAGAACTTATTGGATTTATTTTGGAGATAATCAATTTGCTCAATTTTCACCAATTGCTTCAGAATCTCTGCAATTATGTCTACCACCATCTGCTATATTGTGAATCCCTAATTTTAGTTTGGAATTCAGATGCACACAGTCTGGGTCCAAGTAACCCATCGCCATTTACTAGCTGAGTGGTATTGGGCAAGTCATTTAATTCCTCCACCACTCAATGTCCTGACCTAGGAAGTGGGCATAGTAGTGTACTGTTCCAATAATAGTAACCTCACATTGTCTCATTCGTGTTAAGTTCTGGTCATATTTACTATATAAAAAGTACTTAATAAACATTAGGGATTACTGTAATTGTCAAGACATCTTCACACCCAAATCTCTATCTTTGACGCTATCACCTCACTTCTGAATTTGCCTTACACACAGGATCCCTTTCCTAAACATATCTTTGACTCTCTTGGCCCCTTAATTTTACTGTATTAACTTACATTAGGAAGAAAATTCATATTGACATGTGGTTATTATGAATACCACCACTCATTATCTGACGTGCTTAAAGTATGAAGTATTTTAGTTGATAAAGTATTTGGTTAACATAGAGGAAACGCATGTAGTGCCTATGTCTGAATGATTAAAATTTAGAAAAAAAACAAAACAACTCTAATTCCTGAGTCCTGATGTGAGGATTTAGAAGATTCTTCAGTATTTCAAAGTATTTCAGAGAGTCTAATAGAAAAAATCAACCACTGAACAATGGGAAAAGAAAATAAACTTTTTGAAGCTTAAGACTACTTGCAACTAAGGTCATTTGGATTTTTAAATTATTTTTCTTATCATTTTCATTGTGTCTTTTTCCCTGAATAAAATGCCTTTTTTCCCATGGTTGCATACCAATGTGGAGGCTGAACACCTGCTATCAGCTTTTTTTGTCTTGCTGACATGTTTTTTAATCCTCCTACTAATGAAAATGGTACGGGACAATCTACATTGTCAGATCTATGGGGACTGACAGCAGCTATTTCTGAAGACTATCATTAATTTTTCAAGAAATTCATCACAAATGTGTAGAAAGAGTGGCATTTTGCAAATAATGTATGAGTATTGCCCTCTTTCATGTAGAAATGACCTTCATACACCCAAGGGTCCCAGCTTTTCAAATAGGCTTCTCTCCATTCTTAAGAGCTGGGCATTTTGTCACATTTACCAAGGAACTGATTTATTCTATGTTTGAACTGATAAAGAATGTACATATCTCCCAGCTTTCTTTTTATTTTTAAACATTTGGGAGATAATTTTAATTTTCTTAGAAAAAAATTGATACTTCACAGTTCCTGTGCATTTGCAAGCACTTTTCCTTTTAGATACCACCTATATTTCTAAACACTTCATAAAAAAATTCACTAGTATTGAATCATTTAAAAAGTCATAATTGATTATTTCAGATTGCATAATTTCACAATATGTTTAAATATTTCAAATATCTTTACTGATGCTTTTAGATTCAATATATAAAACCTTTTATACAATTAAAATTGATTCTAGTATTACTATCTTGGCTTCAGTGTCTACCATTAACTGTCTGAATTTTTGCCTCATACTGATAATACATGAACTACATGACTTAATGGATTTCAAAGTTTTTGAATCCTGACTTCATTTTTGTTTTATTACAGAAAAATATTTTCCTCTTCTATAATACCCTTACTTTAATTATTTTTTCTTTTCAAGTCGTGCCTCTGTGGATGTTCTAATCAACTTTAAAATTCTTAAAAGTTATTTCCTACAGTTAATAGCTTCAGGGGCAAGTACACGAAACCATTAAAGTGTAAAATAGCCAGTAGCAATAGTTAACAACAGAACAAAAGGAGGAACTGCACAGACCCTGGGCAGTCAGGAGAGATGTGCCTTAGACACTAGCAGCTCTGGCTCCCACGGTGAGGTGAGTACAGGTTTTACTGTGACATGGAGAGAATATCCTCATACCCAGTCTCCTGCCCCTAAAAATTCTTTTTCAGATGCTTCAGAATTGAGAGTTTGTGGGAAAATTTTAATAAAGGAAAAACTTCATCAGTCCAGTAAAATGAGTCATTCTGAACCGCATAGAAAGTAATTTTAGAAACCCTTGTTGTGGCCGGCTGAGAGCCGCGATGGTTAAGAACTGGCTTGGGACGCCAGAGGGCCCCAGTTCGGATCCCACATATGAGGGCAGTGACACTGCCCTCTACAGCTAAGATGCTGAACAACAGCTCAACCTGGAGCTGGGCTGCCGTGAGTCGCCGGCGACGGCATAGGCTGCAGCCCCTGCTGCAGTGGGTTGCCATGGGCTACTGTGTGTAGACAGCAGTCAACGTGAGCAGCCAGCAGCCACAGTGAGCGGCCGTCCAGAAGCCGGCGACTGATCTGCCTTGCCTGAGAAGAGCGCAATGATGGTGCCAACTTGGGCCAGTGAAGCAACGTCCTCCACAACTAGACTGAAGAACAAAAGGACAGCAACTTGTCTGTTCCCATTCCCCAAATTCCCCAGCACTGTTCCCATCCCCCCAATTCCCAAATAAAAATCTTTAAAAAAAAAGAAAAAAAGAAAGCCTTGTTGGTATCTCAGCAACAGAAACAAAAGCATTTGTCCTTTGGAGTGAGGGGGGGGAAGTGGAATCATCTATATAAGTAGATGAATTTCATTGGAAAAATTGGGGACTTCTCATATACTTCCAATGCAGGGAAGATAGACAATGGTATTGTAACAGCTATGTAAGTTGTCAGAAGGGTAGCAGCTTGGGGGTTGGGTTGTCACTTTATGAGGGGTTTCAATGTCTAACTAGTACTTTGCTTTGTACACCTGAAACTAATAAATAATAATTTTTTAAAAAAAAGAAAAGTTGGGGACTTAAAAATATTTGGATAAAAATATCAACAAAAAGACCCACTGATTTGGAATCTGAGCCGTCTTTTGTAGCAGGTTGTAAGGCAGGGGGTAGTGGAGTCTAGTGGAGGGAGCACGAGGGGGGAGTTGCCTAGAATATGCAATGCAAAGAAAATTAAGACTGCCTTCTGTAAAACAGTTGAGAACAGAAAGAAGAGACTTCATATTTTAGCATAACAATGTTTATAAAGCTAAGTGAAACAAGAATTAAAATTGGCAGGAAAATGTAAGATTGTCTGGGAAACAGTTGACTTTAAGGGTTGCTCCTGACAGGAGGTTGGTTGCCTCAAACTGCCTTCTCCAAATGAGAGGATTAGGAACAGTCTAGAGAACAGCATGAGTGGGGAAGCAAACAAGACAGATAGAACAGAATCAGTGCCAAAGGAAGAAAGGAGACAGGGTCAGTGTTCTTTGAGGGGTCAGTAGAACAAGTTGAATAGGGTAAAAGAGACCTGAGCCCTGGCCCACCTCAGGTGTATTTAATACAAATAAATTACAAACATTTATTTATTTATTAGCTGTGTGAATTTGTTGTTGTTGTTGTTTTTAATTATTAGTTTCAGGTATACAAAACAATGTACCCCTCACAAAGTGACAACCCCCCTCCCCCCGTCCACTGCCCCCCCACCCCCAATATCATACTAACATTTAGAAGAGCCTCCCTGCACACCTTCTGGCTTCTTTGGGTATTGATTGACTAACAGACTTTTTAGATAATAAACTAGCTCTTCTGCCTCCTCAGTCCTGAGGTCATGTTAAAGACATTACTTGTAGAATCATGGTAAAAAGACCCCACATTTACAACAAGAAATTAAGCGGCTTGGAGTCTAGATTGTTGATCTAGCTTGCCTTGCACTCTCTGGTGCTCTGGTTTCCCTGACCCCTCAGATCTCATTCTGATTATCTGACTCAGTCTTAGTCCTTTCCCTTAAACAGAATCACATCCTAACACCCAGTCACACATTTCTATGAATGTGGGCTGACTGGGTATATTCTGTACTTCACATGATATTGGTTGGGATTCTGAGATGGCTGCAAGGTCCAAAGGCCTTATTCATACTGCAGGAAATGTGCTGACCACCATCTGGGAGTTTAGTTGGGGCTGATATTCAGAGTCCCCAGTTCTCCTCCATGGGGACCTTGCCACATGGCTACGTGAGCTTCCTCCCAGCATGGTGCTGGCTTCCCAAAGCAAGAAATAGGAAGCCCCCAGTCCTTTTAGAGCCTGACCCCAGAAGATCTAGAATGCACTAATGCCACAATTTATTGATCAGCATAGTCAGAGGGCCACCCCAGAATTACAGGGAGATGAATTACGCTCTACCTTTGGGTGGAGGAATGGCACACATGTACAGAGACAGAAGGATTGATGGCAGCCATCTTGGACACAGCCCCAGACTTAATTTCTAAACAGCTCAAGAGGAAGCAAAAGAAAGCTTTGAGAATTGCCCTACACTATACATGTTCTGTAAATTCCAAATCAACATAACAAAACTACTCTTTGTGTAATGTTTTTCTTTCATGTATTAAATAGATTTTTTAAATTGAGCTCTTACAACTAAAAAGCACTGTACATTTTCTTTTGTTTAATTGTATTATTTGGAGGTAAATGAAGCATTTAAAACATTAATAAATAAAATGTTAGCTATGAATCTTTTTTAATGCTACCATCCCCACCAATAATTTGTTGAACAGAAATGATTTTTAAAGATTTACGCTGAAAATAAATGTACACTCAAAAATAAATCTTTAAAGAAAATAGAAGTTGCCTGAAAAGCTTACTTTAAAAGAGAAACACATATTATGATACCCACTAAATGATTATCAAGAATAACAGCTAAATATTCAACATTTTAGTCACACTTTGAGGCTGAAAAATATTTTTCTGAGCAAACACAAAGCTGTGTACAAATTAAAAGAAGATGAAGAAGAAGAAGAAGAAGAAAGAAGAAGAAGAAAGAGATGAAGAATAAGAAGAAGAGGAAATACCAAGTAAAAAACTAGCATAAAAAAAGCGAGGCCAAAATTGGTAAAATGTGACATTTCAGAGAAAATCTTTAGTCAAAAACACAATTGAATAATATTTATCTATTAGAAGATCACTGTTTTATTTACCCAAAATGAAATATGGATAAAACATATGTCAAATCCCAAATCTGTCGAATTAAGCATGCCCAGAAATCTACTTAAGAAATTAAAAATATTCTGAACTATTTGTTTTATTTATTAGTATTACAGCCTGACACTGTACAGCTCCAACTGGAAGAAAATTAAAAACCCACATACCCAGGTGCCAGACTGAGAAACATATGGGACTTTCCAATAACCAAAGCCTGGTTACAATATTTGTAGGTGGTGAAAATCTATTTGGGGGCCTCCTTATAACTTGATGAGAAAAAGCATCATATGTTTACTTTTAGGAGTTTCAGTAAGAAGTTTTAGATTTATTTACAGCATAGAGGAAAAGATATTACCTTTATTCATGAGTTGTGGGGATGTTATGGAGACTGGAGGGAATTCTCTTAATACATTTCTTTAGAAAGGGTTGGCATCTCAGAGAAAAAAAATTTTGTAGAGTTTTTAAGTATTTAACATCCCACTGCTGATTTGCAGCATGAGAAAAACTTGTCGTTTTTTACTGGAAGATATTTCAGAGCTTATCTCAAATTGTATGGAATTTTTGAAAAATGTTTAGTGTTTCTAAACTGTAAAGCTAAATGAAAAAAGAGCAGCTTAGAGAAACAAAATAATTCATTTTTTTGCAAAATTAAAAAACCAAGTATTAAAAATTTTAAATCAGATTTTTCACAGCTAGATCAAAATGTTATTGGGCTTCTAATCCATTATCATTTAATTAATATTTATTGGTTGTCCATTGTACATGAATTATTTGAATTAAAGATTCAAATAATTTGGGTGAGTCAAATAATTATATGGCCTCTGTTATTAATAGTGAATAATTTAATAGAAAGATACCAATATTAGGCAAAAGATTAACTGATGGGCTTTATTGTCTTGGGGGCATTCAGTATTATATGAAGATGGAGACTGGTAATTATACTAGGGTAATTATAGAAATATATTTTTTTAAATAACTGCTGAAAAGTCTCTCTTAATGGACTTACTACAGGCTTTGAACCTCATAAAATTAGGTCACTAATAAAATAATGTGTATTGCCTGGAAGACAAAGCATATTATTTATTTTTGATCTTCTCATGTATATATATATATATATATATATATATATATATATATATATATATATTACATTATTTATTATGTAACCCTGATTTATATCTATGGTCAGAAACGGTGGTCAAGAAAACTGGTAAGAAAAGAAACCATATGAGGGAATTTCTAAGTTATAATGAATTTTTAAAAATTAAATTTTCAGCTCTATAAATTCAATAATGGGGTTATGGTTAGCAGTAAGGATTCTGTAGCCCAGTATCTGGGCATAAATACTTCTTCTACTGTTTAACAGCTGCATCTGACAAGCCTTTGGTAACTTAATAAAATTCCCTATGGCTCAAATTCCTCATCTTTAAAGCAGAGGTGTACCATATTTTTTCTAAGATGTCTTTGACTGTTAGACAACATTATTTTATGTTCTACTACAAAAGAAAAATTACCCAAAGCAGGGAGTTAAAAAGAAGACCTTACATAAAGTAAATGTACCAAAGGGCTATGACCTCAATGTGAGGAAAACGAGAACACGACCTGACACACAGAAAGGGTACCAGAAAACTCGTAGGCCTCCACCTTGGCACAGAGAAAAGAGAGGGGGAAAAATATGGCCTCTATCATAAGAAAAGAAGCCAGAATCCTTGCACTATAGCATACTAAATCCACACTATCAATATAGTCTGAAAAACCTCAAAAGAGAATTTAATTGAAAGTGGCTTTACATTGATCATGCTTCAGGTGACTAGCAGAAACAATCAAATTATCTCTGAAGACTTTGATGGAAATACAGGCTGAAGCCACTCTAAGACAGCATTGAGTTCAATACCAATTTCAGAGCTATTACAATGGGGAAAATGTGTGCAGCAGGTTGATTGTAAAAATGGCCAGAATTCTTCCTTCCCTTGAATCCACATTATTTGCAACATGGCTTTGTAGCTCCTTCCATCAAAAAATTTATTCCCCCAATACTTGAATCTTTGCTTGTCTTGGGACTTATTTCGGCTGATACAATATGACAGACATAATGGTGTGCTCTTTCCAAACCTAGGCTCGAGTCCTTGCACACTTCCACTTGGTTCTTGAACTCTGCCACTTTCAGGAAAATAAACCCCTGCTGCTTGCTGGGAAGCTAAGGGACCATGTGGAATAGGGTCAATTCATCCTAACCAAGGTCATGCTAGATCGCTTAGCCCCCAGCCTACCCATCAGCTGAGCACATATGCAAGAGCAAGCTTATCTGAGATCACTTGAGCCCACCCAGATCAACAAAACCACCGTATACATTCAGGAACAAGATTAAATATTTATTATTTTAGGTCATTACGTTTTAAGGAGTTTTGTTATGCAGCAATAGCTAACTGAATAAGATATATCCTAAAATCAATGAAATACAGTACTGGTACCAACAGTATGGAGCTATATTAAGGAATTGATTTAATACCAATAGACACTTAAATAATACTCCATACATGGCAAGTGTAAAGAAATGCTATCTAAATTATTTATTGAGGAGTTACTATATTCAATAGCTTCTTGTTTCCAACTTTATTCATAGATAAAATGGGAGTTCTAATTTGCAGAATGATTGGGAAGATCAAATGTATGTAAAAATGTTTTACAACAAAATGCTAAATGAACTGCAAATATAACTACAGTTACACATAAACAAATAGCTAAAAAAAACAATGACTGATGTGTCCAAAGAGGTATAAACATGTGCTAAGTCAATATAAATATATATGAATATATTAATTCTGTCTGGGACACCCAGGGATAGTTTTATACAGGTGGAGGTATGTGAATCAAACACAAGAATAGGAAGGATTTGGTAAGGCAAAGGGTTACTATAAAGCAGAGAATGGAAGGCATTCTAGGTTAAAGATACTGCATATGCAAAGATCCCAAGATTTGAAAGCAAATGTCATATGGCAGGCTTGCCTGTCTTATGTGACTAGAGCCTACTGCATAAGAAAAACACTCAGCTATGAAGCCAGGAAGGTAGGTTGGAAAGCTAATCATATATCTGGTTAAGCAAAAAAAACTTTCTCCTTTTAGCAGTAGACATCACTAGAGGTTTCAGGAAAGGCCAGTAATATCACAAAATCTGTATTTTTACAATTTTGGTAGCAATATGAAGGAAAGATTGGAGTGAGGGAACTAAACACAATCATCTAGGTGAAAAATGATCAGGGCTTTATCTAAGGTCCCTTGATGTTAACTAGAGGCAAGTTTAAAAGACACTTTGGGGGGTGACTAAAATTCATAAGCATCCTTCTGTGTAACAAGCCCTGAACTAATTGCTCTCACATATATAACTGCATGCAATTCTTCTGAATGCCTTATGAAGCTCAAACAGCTAACGGTCCATGATAACACAGCCGGGAAAGAAAATGTAAGTCTGCTGGACTCCAAAGCTCACAGCTTCTTCCTCTTGTATCTTGCTTACCAACTTACAGAACAAGGAAAACAAAACCCAAGACTACCAAAACTCTAATGTAATTTTTGTAATTCACTAGGTTTACCTCTAGATATCAAATGAAACCCCTAATGAAACATAAATAATCAAACTTGAATTAATGCATTAAATTATCATAGAAATGAGTCTTTAAGAATGAATCATAGCCAACTAAGACTTTATTGGGTGAAGTTAAAAAAAAATCACTAATCAGGTGTGATGCCACATTGAGGATTCTCAAATAGTTCCAAACAATTTTTGAATGCACTAAAGCCAAAGGAAGGAACGTTCTGAGAGGAAAATGTTGATGGCCATTGTGATAAGGTGTCTAGATGCCAGACTATAGAATAATTCTTGAAAAATCCTTGGCCCCAGAAAGATATGCAAACAATATTCAAAATATATGAAGAGATGCCATCAATTCAGTGGGCTAGAATCACTGTGAGTTGCTGAGGAATTTGGAACTAGGAATAAGGGGTAGAATTGAGATGAAGTACAGCCTTTGACTTACTAAAGGAAAATATTTTCGCTTATCTAGAGTTACCCAACTAGGAAATGAATTTATTCATGGAGTTCTTATCCCTAACAATTGAAATATTCAAGTACTAGTCATTCAAAAATAGTAATTGAGCAATTAAAATCTGTCCAGCTCCATGCTAGGCATTCAAAAACAACTGTGAACAAGAACCAGGCAATCTATCAGGAATGCTTATAGAAAGGGATTCTGCATTGCTTATTTTACGTAATAGACCATTATATAACGTTTGGCACTGTTTGAAAATCTTAACACATGTTAATTTATTTAATACTCAAAACAACTTTGCAAATGGAGAAACTGAGGCAAATGAGGTAACTTGCCGAAGAGCAAGCACACAGGTGGTGTCAGAACTAGGGTTCAAGTCCAGGTGGTTCATTCCAGGTCTGTGCTATCAGCCACTCTGAGACTTGCCTTCACCTGCTATCCGTGCAGCTGGGCTACCTGACTGACAACGGTGCCCCCATGGCCTCACTTTCAGAAGATTGAGCATCCCCACAAAGTGGTAGAAGACACAGAAACAGTTTTTTTGTCAAACTCAACATGTTCCCAGGGACTAGACTCGATTAGGTTTTGTTGTTTACTTTTAATTTCAAATATGGACACACACATCTATCAAACATACATGAATACCACTCTTCCAGAATGCTTTTCTGTTTTGCTCACACAATTGATAGAAGGAAGTCTGGGTGTGTATGAGACAGAAAGCTTGGAAATTGATTTTGTTAAACAGTACTGATTTTTTTAAAATCTATACAAACTTAAGAATTTATTTTTTCTGAGTGTGCGATGAGGTGGATGAGAATAGAGGTGGAAAGGGGATTTTTACATTATAAAATTCTCTGCTATTTTTTTATGAGCATCTTTATTTTTCTTAAGACTGCATGATGAACACACAACATGATATATAGATAATGTATTACAGAATTGTACACTTGAAACCTATGTAACTATACTAACAATTGTCACCCCAATAAACTTTAATTGAAAAAAAAACTTGTGTAAGTGAAAGTTTATTATAAAATAATAAGAAGAATGTCTTTTGATTCATTTCTTCTTGTTGGATGGTAAACTGGATGATGGTAGAAATGTGTTTTGTTCTTGGGTGCTTCAGGCAGAGTTGGTACTTTTGTTATACAGGTAATGAAAGTGTGGGATGCTCATGTGACAGCAGTTTGCTCTCAGGATGCCAGTGAACTTGTAAGGAAGCTTGGGGCAGATGATATAACTGATTACAAATCCGGAAATATGGATGAGCAGTTGAAATCTTTAAAACCGTTTGATTTTATCTTTGATAATGTTGGTGGATCCACTGAAACATGAGCTCTGAATTTACTCAAGAAATGGTCAGAAGGGGGCCAGCGGAGTGGCTCAGTTAGTTAAGAGCTCGTTTACGAGTGCGAGCTCTGAGCAACAGCGGTTCGATTACCGGCCTGAGCTGAGCTGCTGCTGAGCTGCCAATAGGTGACAGGATGGTTCAGCTAAAAAAAAAAAAAATGGTCAGAAGCCACATATGTGACTTTGGTGACTTATTTCCTCCTGAACATGGACCGATTGGGCATAGCAGATGACATGCTGCAGATAAGCATTACGGTGGGTTCTAAGACATTACAGCATTTCTGGCAAGGAGTCCATTATCACTGGACCTTTTTCATGGCCAGTGGTCCTTATCTAGATAACATTGCAAAACTAGTGGATGCAGGAAAGATTCAGCCAGTTATTGAAAAAAGCTTTCCTTTTTCTAAAGTTCCAGAAGCCTTTCTGAAGGTAGAAAAAGGACACGCAAAAGGAAGGAAAGACTGTAATTAATGTCATTTAAATCAACACTGTTTGGTAAAAAAAAAAAAGAAAGAAAGAAAAGAATGTGTTTCATTTTTTGCTCATCGAGAAATCAAAGCAAGAATTTGGAATTGTGGACAAAATGTATAAGGCTGCCTCTAATCCACACAATTAGAGAATGTTGGAGCTAATAGCATGAAAACCACCTTTGTTTAACCATCTTATTTTATAGATGAGGAAACTGAGGTCAAGGCAGTTTATGAAATTGGATAGGGTCAGAAAGCAAGAAAAATTCAATTGAAATGCACATGAAAGTCATTAAATTTACCAAGTACGATACAAATACAAGCTTAGACATGACAGGTGCCAGAGCCAGGCCTGGAACTGAGCCCTTCTCATTGGCAGGTCAGAAACCCTGTTTTCTCCCCATTATTTGCTCAGAGTTACCTACCATTGTATTGTGACTCACTTAGATATTAGTGTAAGGGCACATAGAATCCTGGGAAAATTCATTTCATGTTTCAGAGTCTCATTTCTCACTTCTGCAAAATGGGGATAATAATAGTTCCTGCATCATACTGTTCTGAAGATTAAATGAGAAAAATCATATAAAGCACATAGCCTGGAATATACTTAGCACACAATAAATGTTATTGATAGTTATTATTAGTTACCAAATCACTTAACATTAGCTGCAGTTAGCTTCCCACTGCAAGACTATTTTTCCCATTCAAAGTAATTCTATTTTTAAGTATCCTGGTGGCTTGCACATGATGGAGTTGAGAGCAAGATGAACTTTGAAATGAGACAGAGCACAAATGCCAACATTTCCAATTAGTAACTAAGGGACCTTGAACAAACTATTTAAATTTCTAACATTCAATTTACTTGATGAAAAACATAGTGATACCTGACTTGTTGAGTTGTGAGTTTTAAGGGAGAAGATGTGGAAAACAATTAGTCTACTCCTAGCACTTATTAAAACCTTCAGTAAATTACAGCAATCATATTAATCATTATATCATGTCATCATATGTTCTGAATGCTTTGTGAAATGCACAATGTGGAGAAAGAGCCCAGAGGTCAGCAAGATTATTGCTCCTGAATGACAGGTTTGCTTAATTTTATTTCCCTAGCTTTGCTTTTCTATTCAACTATTTGACTACAGCAACCTCTGTTCAAGTATAGAAGTTGGGGACAAAAAGTTAAAGATCCAAATCAAGAATTCAATACCACTCCCCTAGAAAAAATTCAATACTCCTCCCCTGGGAAGAAGTAGGCATAGGTCCATCCAGGGGATCCAGCCTGCTCATGGGTCAATTCCAATCCACGTGCTATAGTCAGTCAGGGGTCGGCAAACTTTTGAGATGGAAGAGCTGTCAGGGATTGGCGAACTGCTGCTTGCGGGCCACATGCGGCTCTTTGGGTATGTACATGTGGCTCTGAAGTAAAATTGAAAATGAAAATATAACTATCATAGTTTCATTTATAAAATTTTTAAAGGATATTTTTCACATAATAGTGATTATGTAAAAATATATTTATGGCTCTCGAACAATTTTTAAATTGTTGTGAGGGACAGGAGTGGCTCTTCCAATGGTCGGCAAACTTTTGAGATGGAATGTACCCAAAGAGCCACATGTGGCTTGTGAGCTGCAGTTTGTCAACCCCTGGTCTAGAGTAGGAAATGGGAAACGGCCATGTGCCACTCATCCATTATTTTGTGTAAGGTAAAAGGGTGAAAGCATTGGATTGTGACCTTAAAACAAGAATTCTTGAGTCAACCCAGAATAGTTCTTCTAAAATAAATCATCAAGAGAATGAGGGACAGAGTGGAAGCCCAATTATGGAGCCAAAAGGGGAATGTGAGTGCAATAGGTGGTGGACAAAGACCTGGAGGGGGCTAGGTTGGCAATGACAGAGGCTGTGTGGGCTTAGACACTGTCCTAATATGCAGGACCAAGGATGCCAGCATCCACTGAAAGAGATAGGATCAAGTGGATAGAAAAGGGTAAAATACATGGAATAGAAAACAAGGGATCAAGAGAATTCCAGTTCCAAACTTCATTTGACTTGATAAGTCATTCTCAAAGTGTGCCCTCCAGACCTACAATATCAGCTCACCTGTTGCATGTAAATTTTAGAGGGAAGTTTCATCATCCTTCTCACCTTTATTTCAATTCATAGTGCCTTCTTCTTCTATCCCTATCCGAACCAAAACGGTAAGGGAAGGGAGGGGTTTCAAAGGCTGGGAGATTGGGACACACCTATTTAAATAATTTGTAAATACCAGCTTTACTAATTAGTACAGTGAATATACTAATTTATTGTAAAAGTGAAGGTTAACAATTTTTAATCACAGTCTAATATTTTCATGCCATGCATGACTTTCACATAAGAATAGACATTTTAGTCCAGTGGAATACATAATAAGATTAGAACAATACAGAAGAGTGTTTAGGAAGTAGAAAGCTGATGGAACTTGATGGAGTGCACCAAGAAGTGGGAATGAGATGTCCTGGACACAACCTTCCCTGTCACCATAGCTCTTGCCAGATCATTTCCGTCCACATCACTGAGAGACATTGATTGTGAAAGCCTACTTGATCCTATGCAAACAAGACAATGCTGTCTGTATAAAGACTATTGGAGGGGCCGGCCGAGTGGCGTGATGGTTAAGAACTGGCTTGGTACGCCAGAGGGCCCCAGTTCGGATCCCACATATGAGGGCTGGTGATACTGCCCTCCACAGCTAAGATGCTGAACAACAGCTCAACCTGGAGCAGGGCTGCCGGGAGTCGCCAGCGACGGCGTAGGCTGAAGTCCCTGTGGCAGTGGGTTGCCATGGGCTACCGTGTGTGGCCAGCAGCCAGCGTGAGCGGCCAGCAGCCGCAGTGAGCGGCCATCCAGAAGCCAGTGGCTGATCTGCCTCGCCCGGGAAGAGCGCAATGATGGTGCCAACTTGGGCCAGTGAAGCAACGTCCTCCACAACTAGACTGAAGAACAAAACGACAGCAACTTGTTTGTTCCCCTTCCCCCAATTCCCCAGCACTGTTCCCATCCCCCAATTCCCCCCCAAAAAAAAATCTTAAAAAAAAAAAAAAGACTATTGGAGTTTGGCCACAGGCCTAATTATAGCAGAAGACTAGCATTGTCAGAAAAATGCTGTAGTGGAAGTAAATATAAATACATAAATAAAAAGAACGGAAATTTATTTTCAATGAAAAGACACACACTATGGAAGGGTATTGAAGGGAATTTTCTGCACATCTTGTGTTATTCATTTCCTGCCTGACAAATCTTGCACTATAGCTTTTAGAAGTATGAAGTTTATCCTTACTCACCTTGACCAGTAGCATGCTCTTCCAGATGTGTCAGTGCTAAGAAGATCTTCTTTAAACTTACCACGTGAAAATGGACACTTTTAACTTATTTCTTGCATTAGTGAGCCTTCCATTTCATTGGTAAGGCGTGAATGAGAAATGGCAGCATAGGGTCAAAAATTTCAAACCAGGCTACATTTACTGTCTGTTCCTGAAAGTCCCATGGGACCATCGGATTCAAGGACATATGAAAATATAGAGTAATACTGTTGCATTCTGATATTATAAGATATATTGCCTCTCATTCATTTTTGCAGTACTTTAAAAAAATTAGTCTATAAAATTTTCATGACAGCTTCAAAGCATCAGAGTGCAGTAATAGAATGAAATAGCTTGAAATGAAAAAAGTTATGCCAGTGGCACAACTAAATTGTAGAGCAAGATCTAAGAATCAAAGAAAAATATTTGGGAAAATAATTTTTAATAGTTGTCATAACCATCTCCTAAAGAAAGCTGTATGATGGTCTATTACACATTGGGCAGTCCTAGTATGCAGGTCCACGGGTAGCTGAGAGAAGGTATAGGGTTTTTCTCAAGGTGGGAATAAGAAACCTTTACAGGACCCTCTCTGCTTATAAGTGGCATGTCGGCTTCTTAGTCAAAACCGAGTTTATCTGGTACAGGAGTTCCCACGGTCTCGAGGGTAAGCTGGAGCAAAGTGTGGACAAGTAGAAAGCTTGCAGCTAAGGGAGCTAAGGCTCAGTGCTGGGGCTGAGGCAGATCTTGTGTTGAGTGAGGGAGGACTAAAAAAGGCTGTGGGCAGGAGTCTGGAGAGGAAAAGGGGAACAGAGTGAAGTCATCTGGCTGCTAACATGGCTAGAATGGAACAGTTGCTTTGCTCGTAAGTTCTCATGACCCCCTACCTGAATGGTAACTATGGGAACTACAGCATCAGATGAAAGTGGTTCATTTGATAGGAAGTAGACTCAGCAAACCCCAGAGGCGCCAGGTTGGTGTAGCTCCCAGATTCTATCTGAAGCCTATGTTGCATGTGTGCTGACTGTAGGGCAGTGAGTCCTCTTTTGGAGAGAATAGGTGGGGAGGCAGGTGAAAAGTCACAATACATTAGCACTGCAACTTCTGGACACTTTCAGTTTTCCTAAATAGAGTGTCCTTTGATGACAGGAAGATATGCTAGTGTAGTATTTTTGTTTCTTTGTTTTTGTTTTCTTTTTCTTTCAGAGAAAAACCTTTGCTTGCTCAAAAGATCCCCACCATATTTGTTTTAAAGACTCAGTTTAACACAAGGACAGAATGCACATGATGTGGAGTGTCTAATGTGCCATCTATTGTAAACTTACTTTGCTAAGTGAATTAATCTCTTTAGCTCAGTTGCCCACTTTAAAAATAGAAACATTGATATCAAGCTGCAAATCTCTTTAAGCAACAGACCTGTATATTCAGCTATCTCTTAGACACAACCGCTTGAGGAGACTTCAGGCAACTAACACCACACGTTTTCCTGGGGAACTCACCTTTCCCCAAACTTGCTGTCTTCCCTGGATAGCTGACACTACCAACATTCGCCTCTCCTTCAAGCCAGAAAATAAAAAATCTTTCTGGATTTCTTCTTGCCACTCAATTTTTATCTTCTGCCTTGTATGTATTGTAGAATCTAAACTAAACAAATGAATAAACAAAACAAATAAACAGACTCATCCATACAGAGAACAAACTGACAGTTGCCAGAGGGCTAGGCAGCGGGTGGAATGGACAAAAAAGATGAAGGGGATATCTGCTTTGTTGGCATTTCTCAAAATGGCTTCCTCTTTTTCCCACTGAGCCTGCCTTCATTCAGTCTCATCTCTAATTACCTGGGTAAGACAGTCACAATCACTTCCTAATTGGCTTTCCTTTCTCCTGTCTTGCATGCTCTATTCCTTCAACCCAGAGGGACAATTTTATCTTTTTATCATCATTGCAGAGGAGGTCTGGAAAGGGGTGGAAAGAGGGGCAGATAGGGGTGATTAGATATTGGAAGCAGGGAATGAAAATAATTAAAGTTGGTATGGGAACTTGTTCTTCCAGTTGAAATCTAGTCTTTCATTCTAATGAATACCTCAAAAAGAAAGTAATTGCAAGCCAGTAAAAACAAAACAAACAAAAATGCTTTCTTAATTCTTTCCAAAATATCTAACACTTTATTTATTAGGAATCATCAAGAAGGACAGAAGAGTCATTCTTTTTCCTTTGATTTTTTAAACCCAGATATATATATATATATATATATATATATAGATAGATAGATAGATAGATAGATAGATAGATATAGATAGATATAGATATATAGATATATATTATATATGTATAATATATATAATATATATAATATATTATATATATGATATATATAATATAATATATATATAATAAATATATAATAATATAATATATACATATTATATATAATATATATTATATATATTATTCTGGAATGTGAAGTTCTTTTTAACTAAAGTATAGTTGGCATACAATATTATATTAGTTTCAGGTGTACAATATGTTTTGTTTTTTTTACAATATGTGATTTGACATCCATATACTTTACAAAGTGATCAACATGAGAAGTCTAGTAACTATCTGTCCCTGTACAAATGTATTGCAATATCATTGACTCTATTCCCTATGCTGTACACTATATCCCCATGACTGATTTATGTTATAAGTTTGCACCTTTGAATACTCTTCAATTTTTTTGTCCATTCCACCCACTGCCCACCCACTGGCAACTATCAGTTTGTTCTTTGTATCGAGGAGTCTATTTCTTTTGTTTTGTTTGTTCACTTGTTTAGTTTAGAGTCTACATACAAGTAAAATAATATAGTATTGGTCTTTTTCTGACTTACTCCACTCAGCATAATTCCCTCTAGGTCCATCCAAAGCCTTTTAAAGGGGAAGTTTATAGCAATAGAGGCCTACCGCAAGAAACAAGAAAAATCTCAAATAACCTTGCACCTAAAGGAACTAGAAAAAGAAGAACAAATAAAGCCCAAACTTAGTAGAAGGAAAGAAGACAATAATAAAAACTAGAGCCCAAGTAAATGAAACTGAAGTTGGAGACCTCACTCTCCCTGATTTCAAACTCTACCACAAAGCTATAGCTAGCAAAACAGTGTGGTACTAACATAAATACACACACAAATCAATGAAATGAAATAGAGAGTCCAGAAATAAATCCACACTTATATAACTAATTAAATTTATAACAAAGGAGGCAAGAATGTATACAATGGGGAAAAGTCTTCAATAAACACTGTTGGAAACACTAGACCACTTAGAGCTCTGGTCTCCTGACAGACTCACAATACACCAGCCATTTGCTTTTTCCACAGGTAGCAAACACTGAGAAGTCAGCTCCTGGTTGAAGTCATGACAGGTGCTGAGTTACCTCAGCTTCCCCAGCATGACCCAGTCTGGGGAAGGTCCAAGCACACAGTTAAAACATAAAATATAGCTTGCCTCTCATGAAAACCTGTACCCAGTTCAGAGGCAGAAAGGCCTCAACTCACCAGTCCAAGATAGCAGCATGATCATGAAACTAATGCCCCTAAAGTTGTATCATTGAAGAAATAACGCTGCCTGTCCCCTATAGGTGCTGAGATGGTGCTATTTTAGATATGAGCTGTTCTCTGGGCCACACGTTATTGACATGGAGTTACTCACTCATGCAGTCATTTTGTGACTTATTCAGCAAATGCCTATTGAGCCAGGTGTCATGATAGATACTGGAGCAAACTGATCACAGTGTCTGCCTTCATGGGACTGTCACTGTGGCAAAACTTTTTATAATTTGCCTGCTGCTACTCTCTAAGCTCTACTCAACAGTTAAAAAATTGCACTGATCTAGCAAAAACTAGTTATGTGCATGAAAAGACTGGGAAAACTAGAAAATTACTTATTTTCTGGGACATTACTTAATTATAACAAAGCATGTGAAAATGAATTTCCCCTGAAAAATAGATACATTTTCTTAATCAACCAACTATAACAACTTTAAAAGAAAATTCAGTTGAAAGAGCACAAGTGCTTTTAGCTCACAGCATACAGCATATTTAGCACAGGATAATGAGAAATTGAAGTAAAATACAAAACTTTAGGTTTCTCCTCTGATCTAAATCAGAGCCCTGGTTTGTAGATGACCTGGGGACAATGTTTTACATCCCTTTTTTCTTGTTCATTTTATGTTTTAGATTAATTAAATACATAGCCTATTTCTTTGAGCTTTATTTCTTAACGTCAAATGTCTCAAGCCTCTGAAATCTGGTTATCTTTTCATTGATCCATTGATCCAGAAAAGTGGCCCAATCCCAAGGATGCTATTTAGTTCTTAATAGCGTCATGGTTTTGCTAAATGGAACATATCTGAATGTGCCATTATTTCTTAAATTACTTCCTGTCTCATCATTGTCTCTTGTTTGCCCATGATCAAGTCAGACCATCCACTCTAGACATCCCTCTTTTCTTGCATTCACTTTTTAATTGAGGGTGTATATTCCATATTCTTCCAAAAGTTTTTAAACTGTCTTACAAGACAAACATAATATAAAATAGAGCAAGTAGAAATAAAACAAAGTTGTAACCATATGCAGGAACCATATCCATTGCTGGAAGTAAATGGCAGTTTATCGGGCACTGAATTGAGCTCCACATTTTCTGCCAGTTGAAACGCAATGGGGAACATGTTGAGCCGCATTCTTTTCATTATCTGACAAACAAAAGTACACACATTTGTCTCTGTAGTCTGTATAACTTCCGGGAACAAAACTCCAGCAAGAATTTATGACATGAAACCTTGTCGTAGGCACACCAAGTACACATCAATTCAATTCTGTGATTATAAAATTACATGCTTGCCAAAATTCCATTCAGACCACCCTTTGAAAAAAACAGCAAGCATAACGCTAAAGTAACATTTAACAAAAGCATTTGGGAGCCTCATACTCTCAAGATCTAAATTAAGATGAGGGATAATTTGAAATGGTGAAAGAGTGAGTGCATCTCTAGATTCTCTCAAATACCAGATTCCTTAGATAATGCTGGCTGAGGCTAGATTTTTGTCAGTTCATGATTAAACTCACAAAAGCTGCAGTGTAAACATTCTGCTTGTCAGTTAGAATGAAACCTTCTTGCTTTATTTTCGTCAAGACATGTCATTTTTGTCAACAACCACATTTATTGTCATCACAAAAAAGTAGTCACACTACAGTAAAGATGCCAGCCTAAGAACAACTGTTGCTTTATAATTGGCATTCGACAGGTTCTGAGGTAAGACTATCATCTGTATCTTTTAATGTGAGGAAAAGAATTTCACTCTGAAAGTCTTTTTAAGCTTAAATGGTTAGTTTGTTTTCTTTTACTTTGTGATAGTTTATTCTGATCCATGAAAGAGCCTCAGTATAATGCCTTTTAAAGATTAAATACTAAGAAGAAAACTACCCATAAAGACACCATCATTGTGAGTAAACTGAAAAATGTACCCTTGCATAACTACCTGAACCCTACCTGTTAGTTGAATTATTCTTGGTTATTTAATACTGGTGAAAGTCCAACAGGTTATTTCAATTTACATTTAATTGATGGTTACTTGTCCCTTTATGTAATAACTAGCTAATAGTCTATATCTTAAGATCCTTTCTGATTAAAGGAAGTAAAAAGATCAATCTAGAGCTATGAAAAGTTTTCTGTCTTATGTGTATAATGTAGTGGAACATTCACTGAGCTCTCCTAGCAATTGTCCACATGGAATAGTTATCCATTAAAAAGGAACAAAAGGAGTAGTATTGAGACATATAACTTGTCTGAATTTTGCTTTAAGATTGTATGTTAGATTTCCATTTCTGGACATAGTGTAATTTAAACCAACTTGCCTTCTCACCAAAAACAAGTAAAACTTAGAATCTACAAACTAAATCTTTATAGATTTTAGTCAACATGTAAGGCAGGACCATGAACCCTGAGAGAAGAAATACAAATGAGATGAGCCCTGCAGTCACTATGGCTTCTGTCTGGCAGCACCTTCTGGACTGATGTGCAGGGAGGGGGATCCTCTACAAAGCACAGTAGGGTCTCGCGAGTTCACGGTAAATAAGAGCTCTAATATCTGAATGCACTTTTATCTCAGCAGTTATACTTTTAACTTTTAACGGGACCTAGTGGGACTTTAAATTCTTTAGATGATGTGCTGTGGTAAAAGATTTTGAACATAATAAGACTCAAATACAAGCAGGTATTTAAAATTGGAAAATCTATTCAAAACAACAGACGATTTTAAAAATAAAGCAATTGATCAGATACAGAAAGATTTGAAAAATCTTTTGCTAAACCTTTTATTTTAACAGCTAGACATCAAGAACTTCGAAAAGTGGAAACAGAAACTAATTATAAAACATGATAAAGAACATCTAAAACCACTAGTCAATAGCATACCAAATAATGGAGTTATTATTTTCAATGTCAATGAAGACTAGTGGTCTTCCACATTAAAATCAGTAATAAGACACAAATGTTCCCAATATTTTGTTACTTCTTATTATTCTAGGATCAATAAAATGTCTAACAATAGGGGATTGTTTAAAAATATATGTGTGTCTATACGTAAAACAACCATTAAAAAATGATGTTGCAGGTAATTAGAAAAGGAATAACTGTATGACTTTTTAAGGTTCATAGTATTCAATTTTCAAGAGGTACTATCACGTGTGTTATTACTTGGCAATTGTAAGACATTTCTAGAACATAAAAAGCTAATGAGAAATTAAATAAAACACAGCAACTTTAACAAGGATTATTTGAGTAGTATGATATTTTTTACCTTACTAAGTTTTCTGAAAATAAGCATGGATCACTTTCATTATTATGATATGATTATATTTTATTTAAGAAAAAAGATAAAAAAACAACACCTACATATGTGTACATGTGCTTGTATAAACAGAGAATATGTACAAGACCACATATTAAGCTGTTGATATTAATTATTATCTTTTGAGTTAGTGGCATATGAGTATGTGGGCCAGGAGCTGAAATTTCTATATATTATTTGACTTGCTATAAGCATGTAGTATCACTTTTATGATTCTAGAAATTCAGTAAAATAAATTCATTCACAGTACTACCATAAAAAAAAGGAAAGGGAAAAGAATGACCCACAGGGGTAACTATTTGCCAAATGTGTGTATTGGTTACCTAAAAGTATTAATAGCACAAATAACAATAAAAATACAAACACACCACAGAAAAATGGCAAAATCCTATTACAATGAATGCAAAAGATATAAACAAGGCAAGAAATTTGAAGAAGAAACATATATCCCTCAAAGTATACAAAAATTGGGCAATGGCACATATTATAAAATATACATCAGAAGAATGTCAACATTTTGTCAAATTGACAAAAGTTCAAAAAAACATACATTTCTGAAATTATTGAGAACAATTATCATATAAACTACTATGAAAAGATAGAGATTTAAAAAATTAACTTGGCAATATACACATAGAATCACTACATTTCTTACTATTAAAAACAATAATTCCACTCCAAGAAATCTACCCTACAGGAATTATAAGAGGTCAGAAGAAAAATGTATATTTAAAATAATATACTGCAGTACTATTTATATGGAATTAATGTAAAGTCCAACAATAGGAGGCTGGCCTATTAATGATAATGTATTTAAATTGTCAAATATTACAGTCTATGAGTAGCTTAAACTGATTTTCCTTTCTAGTGTCTTGACCCTATGGAATAGCTTGCTATAAACCCTGTGTGAGCTAGGAACCAGACAGCCAAATGTCTGCTTTTCTAGGCAAGGGCGGTCATGCTTTTTTGCAGTTACCTAATCTCTGCTTAAAGCAGAAGTCTTTCTCAAACAGGAGAGTGAGTTCAGCTTCTTGGTTTCCTGTGCTTCTTCAGACTTGGATGTGTCCCGTCTGGCCTGGCTCCCCAGCCTTCTGCCAATCTTCTCCCAGGGCTGTGGTATTCTCTGTAGGTGGGGTAGACACTGAGTCCTCAGGAAGGGCCAGTAGTGTATTACTTTTGGGCATAGCCAACATAAGATTTACATATTAGAATAAGATGCAATGCCATAATTTTTTTTTCTTTTTGGAATGGTAAGAATAGCAGATACTACAGAATCCTACTCATAAAGAGAAATAAAAAAATAACTGTGTTGGGGCCAGCCAAGTGGCTCAGTTGGTTAAGAGTTGGCTTGGGTGTGCGAGCTCTGAGCAGCAGGGGTATCGGTTCGGTTCCCACATGGGCCAGTGATGCTGCACCCTCTACAGCTAAGATGATGAACAACAGCTCAACCTGGAGCTGGGCAGCTGAGAGTGGCAGGCGACAGCCTAGGCTGCAGTGTGGCTGCAATGGGCTGCTGTGAGCTACCATGAGTGGCAGGCAGCCAGCGTGAGTAGCCGGCAGCTGGTATGAGCTGCCATGAGCAGCTGTGAGTGGCCGTCCAATGGCCGGCGATCGACTGCCTCACCCGGGAAGAGCACAATGATCACAATACCAACATGGGCCAGTGAAGAGGCATCCTCCACAACTGGACTGAAGAACAAAAGGACAGCAACTTGTCTGTTCCCCTTCCCCGATTCCCCAATGCTGTTCCCCTCCCCCAATTTCCCAATAAAATCTAAAGAAAAAAAAGAAATAATTGTGTTGATACATTACCATGCCTAACTTTTATTACCTGAAATTTTGGGGTTTTTACAGTCCAGACAACAGGACTTTCAGATCTGGCAACAGGACCAACATTTCATTTATTGTGATTCATGGATCAAATACTAAATGACCAAACAGAACCTACTCAAGCTCTGCAGTCGTTCTTACTGTAGGTGAGAGACTGTGTGGTATTGACTAGAACTGTGAGCTCCATGGGATACACGCTTCTTATACAAAAAAACAGTAACCCTACAACTCAGTGATTGGCTCATGCAACCTGGGCAGCCTCCAACGAAATATGTAACATCATACAAAGGATTTAATTTTCTGGTATTCGAAAATATTACTGTTCACTATTATATCGTCAATGTGCAAAATCCACTTATGTTCAGCAAACATTTATTAAGTATTTACCCTCATCAGTGCTGTACTGGGGGTGAGCAATAGCATTGTCCTCACTCTGGAGCTGCTCACCATCTTGTAGAAAGTAACTGCTTATACTTTTTTGATGCTAAAATATCTTAGAGGGAAGTAGGGAGGTAAGAAATGCTAAGGTTCAGCCAGCTTGTCTTTTTTCTTTGCTCTTTATTTAAAGCTGTTAAGTTAACATGTATATAGTATCTCAAATCATTACAGCACTTATGTCTTTATTATTGCATAAAGGCTAATAAAATGCCAAATCTATTTTAACAAAAAGTGGATCATAAAAAAATTATTTATCTTTACTTTTTTCTTTTAAAAATTCAGGCATACGGAATTGTTAATCAAACTCCTTCCTTTCTGGTCTACTATCATCTTTGCAAACTCCTCTCCTACTTTATTTGAATGTGTTTCTTTCCGGTTCATCCCCATTCACATTCTTATTGTATATGAAATATACAGTATTCTTCTGAAATATATAGTATTCGTCTGTGTACATTTAATTTGAATGAGTTAAATTGTACATAAATTTAAACACAGCTCTTTTTTCACACTCAACACTATACTTTAAAACATGTCCATGTGTGGTGTCTAATTTGGGATTATTTCCTTTGATACAGCCACATCAAGTGTCGTTGTGTGCATACACTACATTGTTCTTGTCCACACCCCTCGTGAGTATGTGTAGGTTGCCTCCAACTTTTGCTCCTACCACAATGCTGTAGTGAACATCTTCCTATATGTCCCCTCATGGGCCAGCAAAAGTTTTCCCTGACAGGTATACCCTTGACTAGCAGTGCTAGCACGCACTATGAGCATAGTAATTGTTTCAGTTCCTGACAGACTGTTGTTGAGAGTCTTGCCACTAAGGCACGAAATGCCCCCTTTCTTCCCATTTTCTCAAACATCTTATATTATACAACTTCGAATCTTTGCAAACCTAATGAGATAAAGAGCCATTCGCTGTTATGATTTAATTTTTCTGAAATATGAGATTACCATGAAGTTCAACATTTCATTATGTAGTCGCTG
>NW_017732524.1:337688-338791 GCF_001890085.2 Hipposideros armiger | reverse complement strand
AATTCAATATTCTTCCATGTTTTAGCTGGGAGCTTCAGTCACTTAACTCCACTGAGCTTCAGTCTGTCATCTACCTTGCAGAGTTCCTACAAGGATTCAATGCAATTGTATGTATGAATATATAATTATATACAGATATGCAATCATATAGAAATATCTAGGGCTGGCCGAGTGGCTCAGTTGGTTAAGACTTGTCTTGGGAGCTTGACCTCTGAGCAGCAGGGCCACTGGTTCGGTTTACACATGAAGGCCAGTGACGCTTCACCCTCTATAGCTAAGATTGTGAACAACAGCTCGACCTGAAGCTAGGCTGCCATGAGTGGCCAGCGACCACGTAGGCTGCAGCCCCTGCTGCAGTGGGCTGCTGTGAGTTACTGTGAGCTGCTGTGAGCGGCCGTCCAATGGCCAGCGACCGATCTGCCTCATCTGGGAAGAGCGCAATGATCACAATACCAACATGGGCCAGTGAAGCAATGTACTCCACAACTAGACTGAAGAACAAAAGGACATCAACTTGCCTGTTCCCTTTCCCCGATTCCCCAATGCTGTTCCCCTCCCCCAATTCCCCAATAAAATCTTTAAAAAAAGAAATATCTAGATCTACCTATCTATATCTATAGAGAGAGAGATAACAAGCATTAAGCTTAAATCACAGACATTGAATTAGTGATAGCTATTATCATTAGTAGGAGAAAACATGATATCACAGGAGAGTTAGAATTTCCAGTTAAGGAATAAAGAAGATGCCTACAGGGGCCAGCCGAGTGGCTCAGTTGGTTAAGAGCTCGCTCAAGAGTGCGAGCTCTGAGCAACAGGGTCGCCAGTTCGATTCCTGGCCAGAGCTGAGCTGCCACTGAGCTGTCAACAGGTGGCAGGATGGCTCAGCTAAAAAAAAAATAAAACAAAAACAAAAATAGAGGCCTACAGTAATTTTCAGTCAGCTTTCCCTTGGAGTACATAAAAATAAAAGGTCACAAGTTCATCCTTTAAAAGAAACATATGCCAATAAAATAAAGACCAATTTTATTCCTTAACATGAAAATTCCTTTCTTTAGCACTCAAATATAATCAGAAAATTCAAATGTTAGGTGTTACTTTACATA
>NW_017732524.1:333430-335303 GCF_001890085.2 Hipposideros armiger | reverse complement strand
AACACATTTTAAAAACATTGCCATTCTATTGTACCAATAGATAAGCCAAAAATTATTAAGGGAAATGATGTGCATTTTCAGCTTAGAATGTTCATTGTGAAACTTTTTTGAAAATTTGGACTAGGAAACAATTACGTTATTAAGACAGTATAGTCACAATGGGCTAGCATATGGCATATCTATAAACAACCCCAGCATGTCAATGGCTTACAACATAGGTTTGTGGGCTATTTTTCCTAACGTGTTATCACATGTGTGGCTCTGCCTAATGTTCTCATTCCAGGACCTAGGCTAATGGAGCAACAACTTTCTGGAAAAGTGCCCATAACTCTAGTGGGGAAAGATTTAGCAAGGCATGCCGTGGCTCTTAAAGCTGCACCCTGGAGTGACACACATCACTTTCTTCACATGTCAAAGACTAAAGCAAGTCACTTGACTACACATAACTGCAATTGTGTGCAGTCATGCAACCTTTCCACGTGCTTGGAGGAGGGAGAGCTGGAATGTCTGTGAACAGCCCGATAGCTACCACTCTTGAGTTCAACATTCAGAGTTCAATACCTAGCTCCTTTGACTCCTTGGATGGAAAAAACCCCTTGACCCTCAATAGTCCTTATGAAATAGGCAGGTGATAACTTTCTTTGGAATTACAAGATGTATCATACTTTTAGTAGCAAATCTGAACATAGATCTGCAAAAGAAAACGTTTTCTTTAAGGTAGGAAGACCTGTTGATATAGGTACAGAACCAGGAATTGGTATTCCTACCTAGGCTTTACATCTGATGTCTTCTGTAGCCTAAGGCAAGTTGTTTAATAACACCATCCTTCAAAAAAATAAGGAGAGGTAATGATTGATTGATGGTAGAACATTTCTGAGCAGAGTAAGGAGGTGAGATTAATAGTAAAATCTACCCATCAGATGGGAGCCTGAATTGCTCGGTGACTGACACTAAAGAAGCAAAACACTGACATGCAAAGTGTTTCAAACCTTATGTGATGGGCTGTCTATATTGTAAAGAGTTATTATACACGAGCAAGTCATATTACCTTCTGTTTCATGCTGATGGAAAAGGAAAACCCACATGCTCAAATCTGGCTCTGACTTTTTCCCCTGTAGTAACACAGGCATTATCAGGAACTAGATACATAGTTTTATATTTATCACATATACCAATGTGAATGTCTGCACTATCTAGTAAAGAGCTCCAAGTTGAGGGAGCAGAAATAATTTCTATAGAGGCAAATGATTTCTTATGCAAGGGTGTAAATAAGGGCTTACTGGAAGCAGACATTATTCATAATAACTTGTGATGCTTTAAGTGATCACATCAAATCTTACAATGTCAAAATAGTTGAACATCATAAGTTTTTTAAACAAAGCATTTCAAAACACCTGCATTGGGCAGCATAGCACACTATATTCGGTTTTCCCTGTTTTTTGTTCTGTGTTCAAATTATGCAAGATATATATATGCAAGATTATATATATATATATTTCAATGTAACATTCCAGACAGAAACATATAGAATGAAACCTGAAATCCTTCTTCATTCACCCCATCCCCACTGATAGTGGTAAACCCTAAGTTTGACAAGTGTCATTGTACTTACGTGATAATGCACACGTACGCACACACACCCTTTTTAAAGTTTTTTTTATATGAATGAGATGAAAGACTACATATAAAATATAATTTATTTCTCCCTTAACAATATGGCTTATGGATATTACCATGTAAATACATATAGCTTTATCATATTTTTTTAATTGACCACATAAATATAGTAATACATTATTATTCAACACCTCTCTTGTTGACATATATGTAGGCCTACTTCTAAATTTTTGTTAGTAAAGATACGGTGCAATCT
>NW_017732524.1:320287-325613 GCF_001890085.2 Hipposideros armiger | reverse complement strand
GGTCCTGGGTGGATCCAAAGCATTGTGGAGCAGGAGAAGGGTGGGAAAGGCAAAGTAACAATGAAGTGTACTTTTATACATGTCACCTTGGGTGCCGCCTGCAATAAGACAAAAATGCCCCTCAGAGTCAAATCTCTACTCCATCTCAGACAAGACCAGGCAGCAATTCCAGATCTGGATGGTGAAGAAACATAAGAAGCTGTGTGTTCCAAGTCCCATTTGGATAAGGAACTTGCGGTTTTCCTGAAATGTAGATGGAGCCACTTTCATCCCTGTGTTAGCCTTTCCTCCTTGAGGATGTGACTGCTGGGTACTTGGCCAGCTTCCTCCTTCCCTTCAGAAACTAAATGCCCCAGCTCCTGCAGTGCTGGCCCTGCCTGCAGCTCTCAGAGATCATTTCCATGCCACTCTGCCCCCCTGCATGCCCTCCTAGACCCTTTTTCTCCTCCCTCAGTGTTTAAAATGCAGCTCAGGCCTTCTCCAGTTTTATCAAGACTCTAATTCCTCCAAAAAGTATCTGTGTGATTTTGTTTATAATTTTATTCCAAACACATTTATAAACAGAGGATTCAGCAATGCCCAGGACAACTTCAGCCATCACAGAGCTTATATTATATGTAGACAGGCTCATTTCAGATACTGGTAAGTACTATGAGAAAAAGATGACACACTGGCATAATTGAGGGTTAACAATACAGCAGGATATCATGGACAGTTGTGTTACCTAGAACTTTGCTCAGGGAAATGTCAGTTGAGCTGAGCTCTGAACTACAGGAACCTTCTAAAAAAGAATAGGCAGCAGAAGAGTTAGTTTGCAGGCCAAAACAAACTCGAATGCCCTATTACAGCTTTCGTCAGATGACACTCTAATTGCCCCCTCATGACAGTCTGAATTCTCTGAAGGGAAGGAAGTCTTATTCATCTTTACACCACCAGCACATATCTTAAGTTCCTGGTAAATGGACATTCAATAAAAGCCTGCTAAATGAAAAATGATAAAGATATTACCAGTCTTAAGGGAAAATTTGCATGATATATAGATGATGTATTACAGAACTGTACACTTGAAACCTACATAACTTTTTTTAAATTTTTTAAATTGTTAAATTGTCACCCCAATAAACTTTAATTTAAAAAAGTTGCATGAAAAACTTTATATATGAAACATTGCACAACATAATGAGCAAATGATATCTAGTTCTACAAATGAAATACTGTGGTGTCTTCACAGAGCCAGAACAGTAATGGCTTTGGATGTGCCAAGTTAGACACACCCATCCTATATTTATCCAGTTGTGTCTACTGATGTGCCCTGAGGGTTAGAAAAGTCTCTGAAAGGGAAAAAAAAAGCCTTCCACAAACAGCACTGATGTGCCGACATACCAGCCAGTGTATGGGGCCAGAGGGGCTGAACGCAAGCCAGGCTGAAGATAAAGATCATGAAAGCTTTGAGAGAGAACTTGCTCCAAAGGAGAAAGAAATCTGGCTCTCAGTTACCAGCCAAGGCATGTGTGTCCAAGAGAACTGGTGGTTTCTGGTCATGAAAACCTGCCCTCAGCCAAGAACTGCAGAAGCTCTCGAGAGGAAGGGTTGTACAAAGGAGCTTAAAGTACTCTCTCACTGAGCTCTATACTCTGTGACCAAACCCCNTAATTTCAGCTTTTATGTTTGATAATTTCTTCCTACTTTCCGAGTTTATTTTGCTGTAATAACTTCCTGAATAAGCATATGTCATTGATTTTCATAATAAGTATATCTAAGACTCTAAAATCTCTATAGCTTCTCGTTGACCACTTCTCACAGGCGTTATGTCTCCTTCCTTATTAGAGAACTGCTTTAATGGGATGAGGACTTGCTAGTACTCACTGAGAGTGGTGTGTGTGTGTGTGTGTGTGTGTGTGTGTGTGTGTGTGTGCGCGCGCGCGCATGCATATGTGTGTCCTTCTTCACTAATGTTTTGTAATTTGATTTTTATAAGATAGTTTACATGGCTTCTGCTTTTTGTTTTTAATTTTTTCTATTTATTGATATTTCATTTGGGATCTATTAAAGTTATATGATACTATCTGATGGATTTAAAGATACAGCCATTAGATGCAAATAATGGGTAGGAGACAAAAACAAACCTTGATACACATGCCCATGTCTGAAAAATTAAGTCGACTTTATGAGAAATCAAACAGCATGACCAATAAGAAATCAGAGAAAAGGCCTGAAAGACGTTTCAAATACGTTGGGGTCATTATTCCAGCTTTCACCCTCTTCAAATAGATCTGGACAGAATTATAGAGTTTAATTTTTGTTTTTGTTGTTATTTCATCTTTAATGTGAAAACCCACATCATCTTATTTCTTACATATCTTCTAAGTCTGGAGGCACAGAAACCATTAGAAAAGTGGACGCTTTTGTCATAGGAGACAGAACCAATGCAACTTTAAGAAATAATTTAGAATTTGTCTGGATCAAGTGATATTTCTTTGAAAAACCATTTGCAATATTTGATAACATGTAGTTGAGTTACAGCCACATATTTCTCTAAAAATGGGATAAAAAAGACTCTTCAATGGGTTTGTGATTCTTTTAACCCTAATATACTTGTATATCAAGAACAAGTATAACTTGGATAAAGGGGAAATTACTGTAAGAATACAAATGAGTCCTCCCCAGTCCTTTAGGCCTGGAGGCAGAAATGAAGTCTCAGGATTAGTAAAGAATAGCATTATACTGACTCTCACCCTGGTCTTTCATTCCACAGGCCTGACATCCTCACAGTCACCTCATACCTCCTTCCAAGTCCTTAAGGACCAGCCCAGGTTCAGCCCCTCCTCTCAGCACCCACCAATTTCAGAGGCCTCAGCTGCACTCCGTGTTACATGAAAAAGCCTCAACTGCCCTGCAGGAAGAAGGAAGACAATGACGTCATTCCACAGGCTGTGACTCCCCATTCCTTCAAGCCTCAGATCTCTTTTCAGCTCTGATGTGATGTGGCTGAGGGCCTCTCCCACCTCTGTGGCCTGGGAACCCTGACTGCACCTCACCTGGGTTATCTGGATCTTATGTTCACCCACCCCAGCGCCCCTTGCCAAAGTGCAGTTTGCGTTTCTCTTTTACTGTTATGTCTATTATTCTGATCAAAGGAGGCTACCTTTTGATCCCAATGTGTCATAGAGATTTTGTGTATAGAGGTAGTTCTTTTGTTTTCTCATGTGCCACTGCCCCCCTAGAACTCAAGTGTGGATACATTGGACAAGTGTTACACACACTGTAACGTATCACAGTCACCTCTTCCATCTGATGACAAAGACATGGCTACACACAAGACCAAGTCCATGTCCCCAATTATCTCCTCCAGAGGGTGAGGTTTTCTGATAAGACCCCTCACATCCTGGCAAAAAGACCCCATATTTTGCAAGTGGTACCAAAGTATTTCTAAATCCAAATGGATACACAGCTCAGATAAACCGAGGCCTTTACTGTAAAATACAGACTGTATTTAATCTGGAAAATTATCAAAGAAAATATGAATAAGAAATAATCTTATTGGATAAGCATTCATTGGAAATTTGCATAGAGCAGGAACCTGATGGTGCACAAAGCAAGTAATTCATTCTGGAGGCTGGCTGCTGCCATAAAGCTGGAGAGACAAGTAGAAGAAGTTTATGGGCAGTAGCCCTTCCCTCCCAGTAAATTACAGCTGTGTATTCATTCTGTGACATTTAATAGTTTCTCCCATAAATACCATTAATGTCCTGAATTTATTTTCAAAGCAAAAAACAGAGTTATAACTTATCTTACAGTTTTTCAGTGAAGAAGCATATAAACCAAATTTAAAGGAAATTCTTTGGGACTAGCTTATTGAAGAATTTAACCAACATCTTCATTTTCCTTTTGGAGACTGTGGCACACGTGAGCAGGATTTCCTTTCAGGATGTGGCACATTCTCAAAAGCCATAGACAGAAACTGGATGCTGTTTTACTATTTTCCCTTAACTTTATCATTCCTGTCTTTCCAAGATCTGAATATGACTTAAACATGGCATTTTTATTTCTGTTGAAGGAAACTTGTCATCATGAATAAAACATGCTTACAAGTAACCATAAGCCATAGAAAGTTACTTAAATTTGTTTTCAATTATCTAAAAACACACAGTTAAAAGGAAATATTAACAGAAGTATACCGGAAGCCTATAGGAATTCTCCAAGTTCTTTTAAAATTTTAGATATCTTTGTGTGTTTGTCTTGTTCTTTGTTGAGTTCAGTTTTATATCCCATGAGGAGTGAAATCATATGGTTCTTGATTTTTTCTGCCTGACTTATTTTGCTTAGCATGGTAATCTAAAGATACATCTATGTATTATAGAAATGTACATTTGAATCCTATATAATTTTACTAACCAATGTCACCCCAATAAATTTAATTACAAAAGGATAGATATCAAGGTATCTAATTTATACTTAANGCTTGGGATCGGGGGTTTTGGACTATTTTGTTTCTTTAGCCATTCTAAGTGTGTGGCAATGTAACACTGTGGTTTTAATCTGCATTGCCCCTAAGACTACTGATGTTAAACATCTTTTCATGTTTGCCATTCACATATCTTCTTGGAAGAAGTATCTGTTTAAGTCTTGTGCCCCTTTTGTGTTGGATTGTTTTCTTATGATCATGTTTTAAAAGTTATACAGTCCAAATACAAGTTCTTTATCAGTTATGTGTAGATTCTCCTAGTCTGTGGTTTGCCCTTGTACTCTCTAAACACTAGCTCTGAAATACCAGAAATTCTTAATTTTGATGACATCCAGATTATCAACTTATTCTTCAATAAATTATATTTTTAGTATCTTATCTCCAAAATGTTTCCTTACTCTGAGTCATAAAGATGTCCTCTTATATTTTCTTCTGTAAATTTGGTAGTGGAGGTTTTATATTTAAATCTGTGATCTACTTTTAGTTATGAATTGTATTACTTTGCCAGGACTGCCATAAAAAAGTATTACAGGCTGAATGGCTTAAACAACAGAAATGTATGTTCTCAAGGCTAAAAGACATGAAATGAAAGCTTCGCCAGGTTTATTCTGAAATCTCTCTCCTTGGCTTGCAGATGACTGCCTTCCCACTGTTCCCTCACACGGCCTTGTTTCTGTGAATACACATGCCTGATCTCTCTCTCTCTGTGTCCTGATCTCCTTTTCTTATAAAGACACCAGTCAGATTGAAGTAGGCCCCACCCTAAAGGCCTCATTTTAATTTAATCGCCTCTTTACAGGCCCCATCTCCAAATTCAGCCACATTCTGTGGTACTGGGGGTTAGTGCTTCAACCTATGAAG
>NW_017732524.1:314307-315250 GCF_001890085.2 Hipposideros armiger | reverse complement strand
GGCTGGAGGCTACCTGGAGATGAATCTTTTCGCCATCTTGGTCTTGGCTGGTTCTGGCTAGTTTCCTTCTCATCTTGATTTATTGGCTCTTTGCCTTCAACTGCTGGTTAATGGTTTTCTTGGAAGCCCTGCCCCCACCTATCTCACTACCATGTAAGTTGGAGATGAAAGAAGAGAAGAAAAGGGGGAGTAATAAATTTTCAGGTTAAAGAGTGGTAGTGTTCACTGGCTTAGGAAACTGGGAGACATGATTTCAGACCCTGGATCCAGTTCTTATTATGCGCCTTTGAACAAGGTGCTTAAAATCTCAAAGCTTTAGTTTCCTCAGCTGTGGAAGACAGATAGTAACATTAGCCTCTTCCAGTAATAATGAGGGCTAATTCAGATCAGGTGTTCTCAGAAGAGTACACAGAAGAATCATCTGAAGGGGTTGTTGAACCGGAGATTGCTGGGCCCCATCTCTACAGTTTGTGATGCACAAAGCCTGTGATGTGGTCCAAATATTGCATCCCTAACAAGTTACCAGATGATGCTAGTGCTTCTGGCCTAGAAACAAGAGGTTGAGAACCACTGATTAAGATCATGCAAGTAAGTTACTCAGCACAATTCTTGTGAAAGAGTAAGCAAGCAGTAAATATGTTCTAGCTAGTGTTTTTTAGCCACATTTTTTTACTTAGTGCAAAATACATAAGTTTTAGAGTTTTTAAAATGAAGCATCTGTTACATCATCTCTTATACTGGCAGGAGTCTGTCGTGACATTAGTCACTTCTTGTTCATAATGTTATTACAGTTGCATGTCAAGGCACAAAATAGGTTTTTGGTGATAGAGCGTTCTCCTATATGACATGTTTATTTGCCAGTATGAGTGAGTTGCTAAACCTATGCCTGGAAAATCTTTACTTGACTCTCTCCTCACTCTGATTATTTTTGTATTAGGAAATC
>NW_017732524.1:312687-313932 GCF_001890085.2 Hipposideros armiger | reverse complement strand
TATTATCTTAGCTGTTCAATCATAATTTATCCCTCTCTTTATCAGAGCTCAGTGAATTGCTCTTTTAGATGAATAACAAATTCAGAATGCCACTAGTACAAGCTTCATATCACTGTTGCATTCATGATTTTATCTGATCCACAGAGCCTCCCGGAGGCAGTTTTATCATCACTGTGCCCACAGATGAGAAAATGAAGACCTGGGCTGCTTATAATCGTATAGTCATATTTGCTGGTTCCCTGGAAGCCAAAATCTACATACAATGTGTGCTCAGAGAGAATGTTTTCAGAACTTTAAAAAATCAAACATAAGATTTGGGCTGTGAGTCTTTTTTTTGACAGTTCAGTTAAAATTTAAAAAGTGATACTTGTCTATTACGACTGGAAATCAGAATATACCAAAAAAATTAATAAAACATTGAAACCACACCCAATCTAACCCACTCAAAGACCACTATAGTATCTTGGTGCTTAATCCCTTAAATTCCCCGCCCTATCATACCATGTGCAAATTAAACCCTGATGCTTTTGAAACTGTTTTCATTTACCATTATATTATGATCATCTTTCCATGTCAATGAATGCCTTTTTTTACAGCATTAGTGGTCCATTGTTTCACAGCAGTATACTTTGCTTACCCAACTGAGTGGTAAGTGATTCCCAAATTTTGCCCTTTTCAGAGTATTCCAGTGAATATCCTTGGAGCTCAATCTTTCCCACATCCTTAGTTATGTCCTCAGGAATAATTTCCAAAAGTGAAATGCCTATGTCAAAAAATAGGTAAATCTTAAGTCTTTTGATACACATTGCCAAATTGACCTCAAGAAAGGTTGTGCTAAGTAACTTGCCTGTCCTTAACTCATGAGCATGTCACTTCCCCTTTTTATTGTTATTGCACATTATTTGTTCATTTGGCTACTGGTAGATTTTCCCTGGCCAAAGAAGCATCTTGCATTCTCTACTGCCACCAAAACAAACCTTGCAGAGCTCAATAAAAACACATAGAAATCTCTTTTCATTAACAAAATTTGCAGATTGTGCAAACAAAATCAATAGAGCTCTTTCATTCAACCCCGTTGTGTCAAAACTATACCAATACCTTCCACCTCCCCGTTCCCACTTATAACAGCCAACCTAAAGGGACCACACGTTATTCTAAATCCTTTCAATGTGCCAAGTCACTTAGTCCCACAATACCCACTCTAAGACAAGATGCTGTTATCATTCCCTTTGTACAGATGAGAAA
>NW_017732524.1:311129-312557 GCF_001890085.2 Hipposideros armiger | reverse complement strand
AAAAAAACATTAAACAAGCTATTATCTACATCCAAAAGCAGGTAAATTTTAAGTCTTTTGATACACATTGCCAAATTGACCTCAAGAAAGGTTATGCTAAGTAACTTGCCAGTCAACTCATAAGCATGTCACTTCCCCTTTCTGTTGTTATTGCACAGTATTTATTTATTTGGCTACTGGAAGATTTTCCCTGGCCAAGAGGAGGGGATTGCACAAAACTGCTCATTAATTCTCATGCAGAAAGGATATAGATTGTGCTAAGCCAAAGGTTGCCGAGCTCCAGGAACATGAATGCATTTCCAAATAGGAGTGCTTCTTGAAAGAAAATAAATAAGTGTCCCTATATCAATATTTTATTGAGTTGTGTACTGCTTAAGATTTAGGGTAAACTAAAAGGATGATTCATTAAAGCAACTTGGAACATTATCAGTCCTTTGCAAATATAGATTTTTGTTCAGAAACAGCAGATGCTGTATGTCCCCCTCTGTCATGGTTTGATTCTTCTAGCCTTCTCTGTCTCAACAGACTTTTTTCCCTAAAGCACTGCTTGCAACTGTCTCATGTTTTGTTTTTGTTTTGTTTTTCAGAGCTGTACCTTCTAAATTGGAAATAACAACAATGTTAACTAGATTTGTGGAAGTTTAGTAAGGTAGGGAGTAAAATAAGTCACGGAGGTAAAAACAAATGTGAACATTGTTTTTTGTTTGTTTGTTTTTATTTTTCTAATGTTCCCCAACGTATATATGACTCAAGTGTTTTTAGATCCTCCTTTGTCGTCCTAGGTTTAACTAAAGAAGGAAGCAAGAAGGTACCACCCCTGAATGGGAGTGCTTCACTAGAACAGAAGGCCTTTGTCCTAATGGTTTCATTCTGATGCAAAAATAGGCAAATGTAGGACCCTCCCCAACACCCCTACTCCCAAATAACATCTTCATATACACACATTTCCTTTTAGAGAGGTGTGTTTTAGGGCTTCTCATCTCCTCTGATGGAGGTAAGTCATTCTAATTCTTTTTCTTCTTGTTGCAACCTCATTCTTACTCCTGAGTCTAATCCTGAAACCGCTTATTTTTGTATTCATGATTTAATTTTCCTATCATGTTTTCAAGAGCCAGTAAAATTCTGAAGCAGAGAGAAAATGTAAACCAGATGTCTGCTTAGGGCCACAGGCAGGAGACTCGACGTTTTGCTGTAATTTTTCTCTTTCTTTTCCTTTTTTTTTTTTAATAGCTACAGATTATCTTTTTTTTTTTAAATAGCTACAGATTAATAACCAACTCAAACAATAGCAACGGGATGGAAGAGATGATGGAATATATTCAAATGTTACATCCTTCATTTCTTTCTTTTAGTTGAAGAATTATTCCAGCTGGTTTTACCATGAAACTTTGCCCCAAAGGAGCAAATAAATAAAAGCTAAAAGCTCAC
>NW_017732524.1:297621-303969 GCF_001890085.2 Hipposideros armiger | reverse complement strand
ATTTCTTTTATATCTTTGTTAGCAAAAGAGAGTATCAGCATATAGTGGGAAACTAATAAAGATGTGTAAAAAGAAGGAAGAAAGGGAGGGAGAGCAGGAGAGAGAGGATCAGCTCAAACACAATTCAATTTCCCAACCCATAATGCCTTAGTTCCTGGTCTGTCTTCCAATTCATCTTCAGGTCATGTAGAGTAGAAAAACAATAGTATATTAGAGAAGTGAAAGTATTGAGATGCTGTCTTTTTTCTACTCCTTTTGGTTCTAAGAAAATAGAAGACAGAAGAAATGATTTTATGATTGAGTTGACTATATAAGTAGAATTTTAGAGCTGAAAGAGACCAGCTCCCATCTCCTTGGGGCTAATTAGCCCTTTTGGTTTCCATTTACCGTATGTGATTATCATTCATCATATTCTTCAATTCTCCAAATTCGTATTCCTCTACTATGACTGTATATTTCCTTTTGCTCCTTTGCAAAAAGCCATCTTTTTCTATGAGGGGAAGCCAGCCACACTCCAGGCCACACTGAGGGCCTGTCTTGTGGACTCTACTCTTTGTGGCCAGAACCCCATCAATATTCCCCAGTGAAGACCTACCTGTGCCGACTTGGCCTGGTGATGACTGACAGGTCCCTTTAGCATCCTAGATCTAGTCATATTATTTTCTTCTCCCTGGCTTCCCTTCTCTTGAAGTCTTTTTGAGTCAAGAAAGAAACTGTTAATACAGCTAACTATCTTAATATTCTTAGAACTGAAGATATCACACAGTGTGCTCCAGCACCTTGGAAATAGAAATTATCAAGTTTTGAGATAATATAGTCAATAATCACTACAGCTTCAACTAAGAAATCCACTAATTGAGGCATTTTCATGTGCTTACTGATCATTCCTTTGCATTAGTAAGTTATTGCTGGCAAGAAAGCCAAGGATTGTTAAGCTCACATATTTCCCTACTCTATTTCTGAGTATTCCCACCTGGACTGGATTTGGTAAGAGTCATACCATAAAAAGCCAAATCTCTCTACAAAATATTTGGGTTCTGGAGTGAACTGAATTTTTGATCACAGCATTAGAGAAACTGACAGCATCAACTCAATATTTTTAGGGGTGTGTTCACTTTAATCTCTTGTAAGTCTAGTGACCAGAAACATCTTGGCAGCCAGCCCACCAGCCCTCCATAGTAGCAGTGCAACTTAAAACAGGTTCCACTGAATTTCATGTCATTCTGCTTTATCAGAATAAGATACAAAGGCAAAAATATCTCATCACTTCACTCCAGAAAAGGAAATAATGTATGAGAGAGAGAGAGAGAGAGAGAGAGAGAGAGAGAGAGAGAGTCTTGACTTTTCCAAGAAATTGCTGCAGCCTGTTATATATTTTTTCTCCCACAGTTAGCAATGCTGGGCATTTATTAGTGATGATATTTTCATTGATTGCTAATGAAGAGATTTAGTTTCCTGAATCTTCTACTTCTGCTGCATTATAAAATGTTGCTTGAGAATTTGAAGAGTTTCTTAAATCCTAAAATTAAAAATCACTCTGATTTGAATAAAGAACAGCTTTGTTTAGTTCAACAGTAATTTCTCGTATTGAAACATATTTCCATTAGTGTAGTAATATAAACTTTCATATGAAGATTAATAAATAGATCCTAATCCTTAAAATAGAAATCATAATCAGAAAAAGATTCTATTTATAACCATAAACTTCCATATCTCTGAACAATACAGAAATCTTACAAGAGAAAGACACTATATTAAGATGACTGACTAAACCCTTTCAAATTTGTCAGAATATATTGTTAGCTGGACATTTAAATAAATTCGTGTTAAAATATATTCATAACATCACTGCTAAACAATAAATATTGTCAATAGTAAATCACAAAGTTGGATAAATCTGTGAAAATGGAAATCAGGATGAGGTTAGTAAAGGACTTTACAGATCAAGTGCATGCCATCAGAGGCTGCTACAGAGGCGAGGGTGGCTCTGAGGTTATGGGGACTTTGAGGTACTGTTTTCAGGGACTCAGGCCCCAGGACAATTAGTAGGAATGAGAAATTGTGTTAGAAGCAAATATGCTGCTTGTCACCTCTCCTTCCACATTGTGTTGAACACCTTGCAGCAGAAGCACACACTCATGAAGAAAAGCAGTAAGGGTGGGAGTGTTCTACCTACTTTTAAATACCAGGGGCAAACAGTGGGTAGTACACACACACACACACACACACACACACACACCTCCCCACCACATTCACTGCAGATCACCTGTGGTTATAAGAATAACTTCCAGAAACAAAGGAATAGAAATTCTCATGTTCTAAGATAAATAGATGAGAATCATCATGTGATTCAAGAAAAACACCATAAAAAATAGGCACAGAGAAACAATGTCCCTCCCCTCGAAAAATAGAGGTGCCATAACAAACAGAAGAAACTTCAAAATAATGACAATTGATATCTTCAGAGAGAGTTGAGAAGATAATGAACTTAAGAAAAGAAAACAACTACAAATTATATATGTTTACCATATGATTATCAAAAGTAAAATTAGCAAAAAGATTAAACAGTATAATGGAACAAAATCATGGAACTAGAGAATAAAGAAAGTATAAATGAAAGGTTGAGAGACATGAAAGCTAAAATAAGAGATCAGACAGGTTACGTATAAGAAATAACCCAGAAACTTTCTTAAATATCCCAAAGTCTTATAGAAGCATGTCTTCAGTTTAAAATGGTCCACCAAGTACCACGTAAAATGTTTGACAAACTGCTCCACACTCCCAAAATATCATCGTACAATTTCAAAACACAATGAAAACTGACAAATCAACTTTAAGGAAAAACTTTACCTTTTGTGGATGAAAAAGGGGCCACATACTAAACCTGACAAACTCAGGGAAGGATACCATGGCAGGCCCTACAAACTCAAGAGATTGAAAGTAGCCACATACGGTGATCTAAACATAAAAATTCCTAACTGAAAGCAGGTCATGGCAGGTAGTCTCATCCTTGGCCTGTAGCTTCCTTGACAAAAGTTCATCTTTAGCCTAAGGGAACCTGTCTATTGTCTTGTGCATCTAAGACAGCGGTTCTCAACCTGTGGGTTGTGACCCCTTTGGGGGTCGAATGACCCTTTCACAGGGGTCGCCTAAGACCATCGGAAAACACATATTTTCCGATGGTCTTAGGAACCGAGACACCGCTCCTCTATCCGTCTCCAGGCGGGCCCGCCCNCTTAGAAACAACAAATCTAATACAAACAGGAAATGATCAAAGAATACAGTGAATGTTTAAGTAAAAAGAAATTATTACAGTAATAGAAGCATTGCCATCAATCCTACTCATAATACTCTGCTTCGCTTCAAACACACTTACCCCATCATTCTTGGTGCTTTCTGGTGCAGTTATGGAAGTCCTCTTTTGTGAGTGTCTTTAGTTGCACTGCCGTGGCTATCTCAATGCTGTGAATTGATTCAAAACGTTTTCATTTCATGGTCATTTTGACTTTGGGGAAGAGCCAGAATTTGCAATGTCAGATCCAGTGAATAAGGTGGATGAGGACACACTGCAATGTTTTTATTTGACAGAAATTACCATGCCAGAAGTGATGTGCAACACGAAGCATTGTCATAATGGAGGATGAAGTAAAGACGCTCATGAAAGAGTACTTCCAGAGCTGCTTGAGAAAGTGGCAAAAATGATGGGATAAGTGTGTTTGAAGCTAGGGGGAGTACTTTGAAGGGTATTAATGGCAATGCATCTTTTACTATAATAATTTTTAAGTATTCATCCTATCTTTTGATTGCATCTCATATAAAGACACAATTGGCTCTGCCTTAAAGCATTGTTTACCTTACCAAGCATATGACCCAGAAAGATTATTTCCAAAGTTTAACTCCAGAAAGTGAAAAAATTGTTGAAAAGGGAATGAATTTAACACAAAATATATACAGTTTCTCCCCAAGGAGATACATTTTTATGTAGAAACAGCAGATTTTATATATATGTTCCTTATTTACTCAAGATTAACAGATAATCTGTCATGTTTCTTATAACCAAAGCTTTTAGCCACATAAAAATGTTACACTTTCCTACCTTTAAAGACATTGAATTTATTCTGGTTTGTTTTGCTTTTTCAAGATCCTTGGCATTAATTGTTCTAAAGTGATACATTTAAAGGCTATTGAAGAGTGTTGTGTATCTAAAGATGTAATATGGTTGTTTTAAGGACTTTTGACTGTTTCTAATAGGTTTTTCATCACTATATTGAGTAAGTTGTTATCTCACCTTTGCTACATGGGCAAGCATCTAACAGACTCTCTAAGGGTCTAATAGAACACCTTTCTTTCTAATTGGTCACTCTGATGTGCTTTATTCTCAGAAACCAGATAAAAAAACCAGATAAAAGTGAACTTAAACTAAAAGTAAATAAGTGGTAGGTGAGAAATTTTTTATTGGCAAGGACCGTAACATTTTGGCTGCTCAGAAGCCTTTCCAAGCCTTACTTTCAGCTTCTTGACTATTTCTTAAGGGGTAGCACCTGGCATTTAAATAACTTTCATGTAAGTGAGTTGTTGCATGATATGTGTGCGTTTTTGTGCATTGTGTTGTTACTCAAAACAAATTTAATCAGTCCAATAATTTTTAGTCTTAAACAAATTTAGCAGTTGATCTTTCCAATTGTGTGATATGTATTTCAGACTTCAATGACCTTCTATCACTAAACTAAATTAATTTAAGACAGAACCTATGTAAGAGGGATGAAGGGAATGTTCTCACACATTTAAACTAAGCCAAGGTCAATGTTTGGCTTCAGGTCCTATTCTGAATTGATGTGTGGGTGATCGTGTGCAAGGTGAGGGCACAAACATACCCACCCTGTGGACACACACTCATGCACACACTGGTCCCAGAGGCCTGTGTGGTTTATTTTAGCACTTAAATCTAGTCCCCTCTCCTCATAAGCACACTCACAACTGACTCTCTTTACTTACCACATTCTAGATATGATAATGCTATATACATGGTGCTTTATTCTTGTAATTATGAAAAGCAAGAGGTTCCTGGAACTAACACATAGATGATGTCCTGAAAGCATTTCTGCCAAGTGAAGAAAACAAAACAGAGTAGTGTTTTAGAAATAACAAATGTCTATGGTTCCCTTGAAGAAAATTCAAAAGCTCACTTGAACAATCTGATTTTACACCACTCCTGGAAATGGCTCTTTTTTTCATGTTTCTACCCCTCCCTCTTCTTTCTATTATTATTTTTATTTTTTAACCATGAGAGCATCTTGCTGCTTTCTAGCTAATATTGAAAGTAATTTTCAGCAATGGGATGATTAGAGGCTGCATCACTACTCTAGAGAAAAATGAAAAACATTACACTGGCCATTATCATCATGCCAAAAAGGAAGAAAACACTTCAATAACTGCTGAGTTAAGCCATAATCTTCATTGCCTAGACAATTGCTGTCCAAGCAGAGATCCGCTCATCTACTTAACTTCAAATATATATATTAAAAGCTTCATTTCATTTCCACTGCTGAAGATTACATCTAATCAGTAACCATCTTGAAGCACAGAATAAAGGCATAATGCCCCTTACATGCCTATCCTTAGGCTGGCATAGATCTTTATCTATTCACAACTACTGCCAAGTGTCTCTGACATGAGGAGGAGATATTATCTCTACTGGTTGAGAGCATGAATTGATGTCAAAGTTCCAAAATACTTGAGAATGTTTACAACTTACTCTGAGTTACTTCTCTGCACTTTAATATTGTAGATTTTGTAGATTCCAAAGCGCCACAAGAGATTTGACGTCTGCATGTAGACACTGAAACATTCTTGGGATTTTTCACTCGTCCCCACTCTCCAACTCTCCCATTTCTATCACTTCACTTACTAGCTAATTTGACAAAGACTCAGAAACTCAATTTTAAACTGAATTTAGGGAATACCAAGTTTCCCTAAATATTCATATATTTATTTAAGCATTTATTAGTACACAGCACACGGACTCGAGGAAATGGCATAAAGATGTTGTATACTATGCAGTAAAATGCGGGAAGAATTCTAAAATGGGGAGAACTTTAGGAAAAATTTTAAATAGGGGATTTGCTTTTGTAGCCTCTTCTCACCTGAATGCCTTGTTGTGTTTCTTTACATTTACCTGCTATTTTTTCACCAAACACTTAGGGAAACCCTATGCTTTACCTAAAGCTTTTGCCTGATACTTAACTTCTTTAGACCCAAATGTTATGTTTGTCACTAACTGAAATTTCCTCTTCTCTTGCCTCCAACAGGCTCCTTCTTTACCTTTCCACTTCTTTTTCCTTTCTCTCT
>NW_017732524.1:292527-294276 GCF_001890085.2 Hipposideros armiger | reverse complement strand
TACACCCCGTACAAATACAGGTGTATGTGACAGGGTTGGCGCCATAATGTACTTACGCAGACCAGCCACACATGTGTAGAGAGCAGCTACTGTGTAGAAAGCAGCTGCTGTGTTGAAAACAGCAGTATTGGAGGTAAAACGACACTTCATGAATTATAATTACTGGGTAAATGTAAAATCACGTACTGTAAAATCATCAACTACTGCAAAAAAAATATCTGTACCATGGGAACTAAATCTGGATGCTAATCGGTCTTTTTATATTCAGCTGTGGTTGATGTGAATACTGCCCCCTTGTATGTAAAAAAACAGCACAGAGAATGGTAAATCATAGGAAACTTTAATGAACTGTATTGACTGAACTATGCCATGTATCACTTGTGTATTATTAAAGCTATTGTTATATATTATTTTTATTAGCAAACCATCCCATGACAATGGATCGTGTAGAGAAGAATGTTAAGAAAAGAAAATATAGTGAGGATTTTTTACAGTATGGTTTTACCTCGATAATTACAGCAGGAATTGAGAAACCGCAATGTGTTATTTGTTGTGAAGTTCTATCAGCCGAATCTAAGAAGCCGAACAAACTAAAATGCCATTTTGATAGCAAACATCCGAGCTTTGCCAGCAAGGATACCAACTATTTTAGAAGCAAAGCTGATGGACTCAAGAAAGCCAGACTTGACACTGGTGGCAAATACCACAAACAAAACGTAGCAACCGTTGAGGCTTCATATTTGGTGGCACTCAGAATCGCCAGAGCAATGAAATTTCACACCATTGCTGAAGATTTGCTGTTGCCAATGGCCAAAGACATTGTTGGAGTTATGATCGGAGACGAATTTGTTATGAAATTGAGTGTAATTTCCTTATCTAACGACACTGTCCGCAGAAGAAAAGATGACATGTCTGCTGATATTCCTGATCAGGTAATCTGGGAAATTAAATCTGCTCCACTTCCAATATTTAGTATCCAGCTTGATGAATCTACAGACGTTGCAAACTGTTCACAGTTACTGGTTTATGTGAGGTATATTAATGATGGAGACTTCAAAGATGAGTTTCTTTTTTGCAAACCTCTTGAAACGACAACTACTGCACATGATGTATTTGACACAGTTGGTTCATTTCTGAAAGAGCATAAGATCTCTTGGGAAAAGGTTTGTGGTGTTTGCACAGATGGTGCTCCAGCTATGCTAGGATGTCGATCTGGATTTCAACGTTTGGTACTGAATGAGTCACCAAAAGTCATCGGAACTCACTGTATGATTCATAGGCAAATATTAGCAACGAAGACGCTGCCACAAGAGTTACAAGAAGTAATGAGAAGCGTCATAAGTTGTGTCAATTTTGTAAAGGTGAGCACTTTAAACAGTCGACTGGTTTCGCAACTGTGCAATGAGTTGGATGCGCCAAACAATGCTCTGCTATTTCACACTGAAGTGAGATGGTTGTTGAGAGGAAAAGTTTTAAAATGTGTTTTTGAGCTTTGTGATGAACTCAAAATGTTTTTTAATCAGAAAGCAAGACCACAGTTCGAAGCACTTTTCGGCGATAAAAGTGAACTGCAGAAAATAGCTTACTTGGTTGACATCTTTGCCATCTTGAATGAGTTAAATTTATCACTGCAAGGACCAAATGCAACATGCCTCGATTTGTCTGAAAAGATCTGATCATTCCAAATGAAACTTCAGCTTTGGCAAAAAAAATTAGATGAAAATAAAATTTACATGTTGCCTATTCTAT
>NW_017732524.1:274280-291837 GCF_001890085.2 Hipposideros armiger | reverse complement strand
GAACCAGACAAAAGGATTACGATGATAATTTCTGTGAAAGAACACTTGCACATGCTTGCAGAAGAAATTTCATCGTACTTTCCAAATCTACCTGACACCCCTTTTGCACTTCCCAGAAGCCCAATCATAGTCAAAGTTGAAGATGTTTCTGAGACAGCACAAGAGGAGTTCATTGAATTTATTAACAACGATGCAGCAAGAACTGATTTCTCTACAATGCCAGTTACAAAGTTCTGGATCAAGTGTTTGCAGTCATATCCTGTTCTGTCTGAGACTGTGTTGTGCCTTCTTCTTCCATTTCCAACAACTTATCTTTGTGAAGCAGGGTTTTCGAACTTGTTGGTTATCAAGTCTAAATACAGAAGTAGACTTGTTGTGGAAGATGATCTTTGTTGTGCTCTTGCAAAGACTACCCCGAGAATTTCTGATCTGGTGAGAAAGAAGCAATCTCAACCTTTGCACTGACGTTGGCTTTTTACGCATACTATCGCAAAATGTAGCAATGTAGTTTACTGTTGTTATATTAAGACTGTTACCCATGCTACACCATGCTTCAAGATAAAATTTCATTTATTTGTAATTATAAATAAATATTTCACAATATATAATTACATATTGTTTTTGTGATTAATCACTGTGCTTTAATTATGTTCAATTTGTAACAATGAAAATACATCCTGCATATCAGATATTTACATTACAATTCATAACAGTAGCAAAATTAGAGTTATAGAGTAGCAACGAAAATAATTTTATGGTTGGGGGTCACCACAACATGAGGAACTGTATTAAGGGATTGCGGCATTAGGAAGGTTGAGACCCACTGATCTAAGGTAACATACCCTTGGAATGTCAGACTCATCCCTTTCTCTGGACCCCTCAGGGCACACCCACTGCACCAAAGGACTAGACCACAGGACCCCTCATTGTTATCTTGTTCCTAGAATACCATCTCTATGTGCTGTAAATGTTAATTATTAACTATCCTGTGTGCACCAATGTAAAAAAGTGTGTGTCTCTCCATTTTACCTTTTCTCCAATGCCACAGATTTCCCTGCTTTGTTTTTTCCTGACCCCTAAATCTACCACCAATAGATTTCATGTAACCCTCCTGTGCCTCCTCCTTTTATTCTAATGTATAAAATAAGCTGCAAAACTGCCATTCCCCAGAGCATTTTCTCAATCGGTTGAGATTTTGCTTCTCAGCAATTGTCATCAGTTTGGCTCAAATATACTCGTAAAAATTATCTACAGGTTTGAACATTTCTTACAACACTTTCTTAGAAATCTATACTATTCTACAAATCATGTAAATAAACAAAAATAGTAAGATTTAGATTAACAAATGAATAAGCTTGATTTTTTAGACTTATATGGAAATTTCTCTTGAATACATTCAAAGGGAAATGTATTCTAAGGTTAGGAAGAAATAAACAAAATTCCATTTACTTCTTGAAGTTTTCAGTAATTGTTAATGATTTTGTGTTCTGCCCCTCAAAACCAAAAAACTTACCTTAAAATACAGAAGTAAATAAAGCATGAAAAAGCTCAAAATATACCTACCATAACCCTAGAGGATGTGGAAATGATAAAATTAAACAAATAAACAAACAAGCAAAAAACACTCAAAATCCAACATTTGAATGGCTCCTCTAGGGAAGAACACACACACACACACACACACACACACACACACACACACACACACAATCTTTTCTAAAACATTCCTCACACAATATCTTGTTCTCTTTGTCATGTTTTGTTTTTTTCCTACACCCAAAGGAAATATTGCCACGAGCAAAAATCCTACATAGAAACAAAATATTTGTGATAGAGTAAGCCACTTACAGAGCAACCAGGCTCTCTGGCAAAAGCAGGAATGGAATAAAGGATGATGATACAACTGATAAGACAGGTACAATTTAAAGCCACAAACTAACCCAACACAGCTGCTCTGGACTATTTTTCCCTACAGCAGAATTTGAAGTGGCTAGATCTTATCAAAATTCCAGTTGTGCAAGTTTCTGTTGAGGCCAGAGGATATTAAAGGAGAAATTCACAGAGGCAATATGAAAATCAACAAGCCCAGGACTCCAGCTTTTTGTATTAGGGCTTCATGACTGAACCTTCTTCTCTAGGCCTCCTTGGAGGAAACAGTTCTGTAGCTTTATAGGGCTTCTATATTGTAGGAGATAGAAACCTTGAAATGTATGCACTCCCAGAATGATCTAGCAGCAGGCTCATTGATTTTTAAGTCAGTATGAGGGAAAAGGGATGGGGTTCACAATTGAGGTAGCTGGAAGGGGCTGCCTGCTTTCCAACTGCCCAGGTTCCTTGGCTTCTGTGGTTTTCATAAAAAAAAAATCACAGAAGAATCACAGGTACAGCATTTCTCTCTAAGCTCCAGTTCGCAAGACAATAAGCAAACTTAGAGATTGGTCAGAGAGGTGTAAATGGTATGTGGGAAAGCTGGACTTTGCATGTGGTGATATTTTTTCTCACAAACACTATACTATAGGAATGGCAAACAAGGGCAATCTTGTTCACAAAGGCAATAGATTAAAAGCAATGCCAAAAATTGGGGATGTTCACTGGGGTCTCTTGAAGTGATGTTTGGCCACAATAGGATGTACTCAGAAAAGCCATGTTGTTTTTGCAATTATACTAGCAGTTTTATGAAAAACTTGACAACCCTCACTAATTATGAATATGCCTCAGTTTCTCTAACCATAAAACATGTAACATAATTCTCAGGATCAATCTGAAAGGAACTATAATTTAAAAAATGGGGAAATGTCAATAAATACTAATAATGAAGCATCACTAATTAAGCTAAGATGCATAAGAAAAATCATCAAGAAGTAGCTATAAAGCACTCACAGAACTGTTTGTTTACTAGGTAAGAGTGGAGTTATTTGTAGTTGATATTCAGTGGTGATTATATTGGCTTAGATTATAACATGAAATGTTACTGTTTGTAAATTATGGGAAGCACAAAAAAGAATACTGATAATCAAATTTAGGGACTAACAAAAGAGGTAGGCTGAGTAATTTACAGAAGTATGGAAAAGTATAAAGCTATAGCCCAGGTGTAAATTACCAAAGTTTCACAAAATCCATAGTCAAGTATTTCAACAAAAATAAAATTTGTAAAGAAAATGAAAGAAATATTTCATGAGACACAAGAAGAATATAACTATTATAGAACAACAGAAATGAGTGACAAAATAATCGAATACAAAATGCAAAAAACAATAGAAGTCTACTATTTTGTGTATTAAAACTTAGCTACATCCAAAGTCTAGAAGGTCAAGATAAGGACAGTGATCTAGCACTGAAAAGAAAACTCTCATGAAAGGGAATAATTTGCGATTATATGTATAAAGTGAAATGCTGCCAGAACAAGGAAAGTCTCAAAGTAAGATTCTAACATTGCTTTATTTTTATCTTCCCATAACAATTTAGTTCTACTTTAAGAATTCAGTGATATATAATAACCATATAAATGGGAGGGTATTTTTCCAGGAAGAAAAATCAAAACATGTTCAGTCTTTAAAACAGATTCATTACTCGGGCCACAATTGGGATAGAACAAACAGGATGACTTGACTATTCTAGTAGCAATCTCTCTTATGCCTATTGCATTTTCTTTCTCTCTTTCCTTCAATAAGAAATGAATTTTGGATTTCAAGTCAAGATGACAGAGCAGGGAAATGCTGTGCTTATATCCTCACAACCACATCAAAATTACTAGTAAACTACAGAACAACCATCATTGAGAATCACCTGAAGTCTAGCTGAGCTAAAGTTCTACAACTAAGGGTATACAGAAGAAGCCACCTCAAGACTGGTAGGAGGGGCAGAGATATGTAATGGGCTGGTCCCACACCCGCGTCTGACCATTAAAAATTGGGAGAGCTATCTTGGGTGTGGAGGCCCCCCGAGGAGCCAGGCATCCCAATCCTACACCAGGCTTCTCATCCCAGGGCTTCAGTGCTGAGGAGAGATGTCTCCATAACTTCTGGCTGTGAAAACCAGTGAAAATTGTGTCTGAGTGAGATGAAGCCAGCTGCATTCTCAGGTGCTCCTCTTAAAGACACCATGCATGAACTACTTGCTGATGGACTCACCCACTCAACACCAGCACTAGGGCAACATCTTAAAAGCAGGGACATGAGGAGGAACTTAGTTGTCTGGCTTCAGGGCAAAGCCTAAAGGGGCAGCTTTCTCTTGGAGGGAGGAGCTAGTGGAAGCCATTGTTTCTTTGTTGAGTCCTCCCCCTTCCCTGCATGCAGACATAGATGGGACCCATATCTGAGCCTCCATCAACCTAGATAACACCATTCCCTCACCCCACCCTGGTGATTCTGAAACTCCACCCACCCAACTTTCAGGCACATCCAAGCTGCTTCCAGTAGTTTTTCCATACAAACAGCTTACCTTGGCTCATACTGCAGACTTTCCTAAAGTCTTTCAAAGATTCACTAAGCCCAAACAAGCAGGATCTGGCTTTGGGATGTCCTGTACCTCTGGCTGAACAGCCCTAAGCCCAGCACTAGCAGCAGCCTGCCTTGGTTCGTGTCTTGGCCACTTGAGGCACCTCCAAAAACAGTGCAGGCAGCAGCCATCTGTGGACTGCTTTGTGGCTTATTCCAGAAGGCCCCAGGCAGGGCAAAGGCTATGGCTGAACTTGGCCTGCAGTGCCTCTCCTCCCAGGAGACCCTGGTCCTGGAACAGCAAGTAGTCAGCTTTGGACAAGCCAGAGTGTCACCAAGCCAACTCCAAGGACAACACAACCAAAGGGAAGACACCATAGCCCTGCTAAAGTGAATGTTGCTCTGTAAGTTCAGCCCCTATACAAAAGCTCCTCCTTTATTGTCACAGCTACTTCTCACAACCACTCAGCCTGAGGGTTAATCCCTCCCATTGATGTGCAAGCAGCAACCAATGCTTAACTACAACAGAATGGCACACACAACCCACACAAAGGACACCTCTGGAATACCCAACTCAGATGACCAGGGAGACTGTGCCACTGGGCCCCACAGGACACCTACTACATGAGACCACTCTAAGACTGGCAGATATAGCAGCCCTACCTGCCTAACACATAAAATTAAGCACAGGGAGGCAGCCAAATGAGGAGACAAAGAAACATGTCTCATCCCAAACAGAAAAAAAGCTAAAAAAAAAAAAAACTAAACAAAATAGAAATAGAGCCAAGCAATCTACCAGACCCAGAGTTCAAAACACTTGTTATAAGGATGCTCGATGATCTCAGGGAGAAGTTCAACAAAGAGATGGATACAAAAAATGAGGATAAAAAATACCAGTCACCAATAAATAATACAATAACTGAAATGAAGAATACACTAGAGGGAATCAACAATAGATCAGATGAAGCAGAGGATTGATCAGCAGTTTAAAAGACACAAACAGATGGAAAGCAAAGGGATGGAAAAAGATATGAAAACAAATGCTACTTTGAGGGGACATGTGCATCTATATGTTCATTGCACCATTGTTTACAATGGACAAGATGTGGAGGCAGCCTGAGTATCTGTTGATGAATGAACGGATAAAAAGGAGGTGGTACACATATACAATGGAATATTGCTTGGCCATGGAAGGGAATAGGTTCTTGCCATCTGCAGCAGCATGGATGGATCTGGAGGGTACTTTGTTGAGTGAAGTGTGTCAGACAGAGAAAGACAGGTGGAATGTGGTTTCACTTATATGTTGAATCTAAAGAACAAAATAAATAAATAAAACAGAAATAAACTCATAGATACAGAGAATATATCCATGGTTGCCAGATGGGAGGGGGTTTGGAGGTGAGTTGGAAAGGTGAAGGGATTAAGAAGTACAAATTGATAGTTACAAAATAGTCATGGGCATATATAGTAAAGCAAAGGAAATATAGTCAATAATATGGTAATAACTATGTATATAGAGCAAGGTGGGTATAGACTAGTCAGGAGGATCATTTCTTAAATTATATAAATTTCTAATCACTGTGCTGTAAACCTGAAATTAATATAAAATAATATTGAATGCCAACTGTAATTATAAAATTTGAAAAGGGGGGAAAGATATGAAGGGAAATAAGAGGTCCAATCTCCAGGTATAAAACAAATAAGTCATGGTGATGTAATGTACAGCATGGGGAATATAGTCAATAATATTGTGATAGTGTGGTACAGTGTCAGATGGTTGCTGGACTTATCATGGTGGTCACTTCATTAGGTATATAAATGTTGAATACCATAGCATACATCTGAAACTAATATAATATTGTATGTTCACTATATTTTAATAAAAATCTTTTTTTAAAAAATGGAAAATAAGTGAATTTTGTACATGGGAGCTCACCCATGACCTTAGCTTAGTAAGTTAGATGATTCTACTTATCCAACTTTTAAGCTCCCTTCTCTCCCCTTGCCCAGGATGGGGTGCTCTATGCTCCCCCCCCATCATATTTTATAAATGTTCTTTGTTCTACAAACCATGTCATCCATGTTAGAAAGAACAACAATTTTTCATCAGGCTTCAGCTCCAGGACCAGGGTTGGATGATAAAAATTTCTTTTTAAAAGATGTGAGATAGAAATGGAATGGAAGGCAATTACCAAAAAAGTTGTCATCCTTCATACCTCCCAAGGATTCATTCACATTCTCTTTATAGGAGCTGCACCATTTATGCCCACATGTAGGCATGGGGCATGTGAGAAACCCAATAACTGCCCAGCTAACTGCTAAGAGCTTTTGTTTATTTGGCAGAGTCAGAGATTTTTGCTATCTTTTGAAAATAGAAATTACCCACAATCATGTCTGGTAACTTACTTTCACTCTGGGGATAAAGGCTGGAAGTTAAGATAGATCTGAATAAATGTTATGCCATAGAGAGGAAAAAAAAACCACAGAAAACCACATACATTGCAATCTGTGGCCGAGCTTACATTTTTTGTTTCCTGTTTTCACTTAAATCCATTACTAATAACAGTGAGTAGGAATAACTGACAGAGTAAAAAGAGATTATCATTAGCATCTAAGGGTTTCTAGGTTTATTCAGAAAAGTCTAGTTTTCAGGGTGAACAACTGAGTGTCAAGAATTATGAGTAATATTTTCTCTGATGTCTGCTAAATTTACTTTTCTAAACACTACACAGATTAACTTCAATGTATTTTTTATTAATTTAGAAGAGAGAGTCAATTTTGAGCATCTCGTTATGAAAACAACTCAAATAATTTATTTTCTACTATGGTATGTGACATTGCTACACATGATTAAAGTGATTAGAATATTATTTAAATTAAGTGGGACTCACATTTATAATTTAGCTTTCTGCATCCATATTAGAAACTTAAAAATATTAAGGAAACTATTACCAGAAATGTCCTGCAATGTTCAAAGATCCACAGAGACACTACGGAGACCAAAATGGAACAGGTAGAGGTGTTTTTGTACTATTTGCTCACCCTCTGGTAAATCCCTTCTTCTGAGAACTGCAGCTGGCCTTTGAACAATGTAAGGGAGTTAGTAGCGTTGACCCCCCTGCAGTTGAAAATCTGAAGATAACTTTTGAATCACCCAATACTTAACTACTAATAGCCTACTGTTGACTGGAAGCCTTACTAATAACAACAGTTGATTAACACTTCTTTTGTATGTTATACAAGTATGTATTACATACTGTATTCTTTTTTTAATTGTGTGTGTGTGATTTCCTTTTTTTTCTTTTAATTAAAGTTTATTGGGGTGACAGTGGTTAGTAAAATGACATAGGTTTCAAGTGTACAATTCAGTAATACATCATCTGTATATCACATTGTGTCAATTATTCAGAGTCAATTCTCCTTCCATGACCATATATTTGACCCCGTTTACCCTCATCTACCACACCTCTCCCCCCTTGCCCTCTGGTAACCACTAAACTATTGTCTATGTCTATGAGTTTTTGTTTCTCTGTTTGTCTTGTTCCTTTGTTGCTTTCAGTTTCATATCCCACATATCAGTGAAATCATATGGCTCTTGACTTTTTCTGTCTGATTTATTTTGCTTAGCATCATAATCTCAAGATCCATCCATGTTTTTCATAGCAGCTTTATTTACGTGGTTAAGACATGAAAACAACCAAAGTGTCCTTCAATAGATGATTGGATAAAGGAGATGTGGAATATATACACAATGGAATACTATTCTGCCATAAGAAAAGATGAAATGTGTCATTTGTGACAACATACTGTGTTCTTACAATAAAGTCAGCTAGAGAAAAGAAAATGTTATGAAGAAAATCATAATGAAGAGAAAATACATTATGGTATTTACTGAAAGAAAGCACATATATAAGTGGACCCAAGCAGTTCAAACCTGAGTTGTTCAAATATCAACTGTACTTCCATTCACAAAGGAAGGGCATTAGTAGCCACGTTTATAACATGTAGCCCTGCAACTCTGGCCACAGATGATTGGAACAAAATAAGCACCTGATCCAAACTGGGCTGATCAAAGTCTCTCTTTTCCAGAATTGGTACAGAAATTATGTAAACCATGGAGAAGTGAACCAGTCATTTTCCTCTTGCCATGTGCATGGAAAAGAAGGTTAACCATATCTTGGAAAGAAGAATGAAAATGATGCAAAGACTAAAGCAAATACATGCAACAGAGAGAAACAGAGGGTGCTACTTGGATTCCTGAAAGCTTTCCTTCTTTATTCTGACAATCCTGCTTTCTTCTTCCCCCACAGGTGCTACTGCGGCGTTCATTCACCATTAAACTTCCTCTGGGTAATTCTCCATCTTGAAGTCAGTTTCTAGTGATAAAACACAGACTTATAGTCTTTCAGATATTATTTTGCCCATTATTTACAACAAAACACAAATAGATCAGTGTCAAATGCTCTTTAAATTTAATGTTATTGTTACAAAGCCAATACATTTCAAATTAAAAAGTAATGTTTCAAAAACACAATAATTTTGATATACTAGAATATTGCAATCATGTTAGATGGTTCACAATTCAAAGGGAGTATGTACTGAATTTAAATTTAAAAAATTAATGTGAAATTTTACTACATCTGACCTTCACTCCCTTTTATTAACTTAACCACATGTTGAAATGCATATAGTACTATAAAACACGACATCTGGTAAAGCTTTCCAAAAAACTAATCATCTATCTGTGAAAACATTCTATCAGAGAATATGGAGTTCCTGGCTTTATCTGAATGATGAAACATGTATTAAACAGCTTTGGGGTTTTAAGAGTGTAGAAAATCTCATATTTTCTTTGTTCTTCTCTTGGCAATATAGTCTTTCCTGAAATTTGAGAACTTGGAGAATTAACACATGTTCAATTCAAACCTTGAAAACATCCATTTATGTCTCAGTGATAGAAATATATTGTGGCAAAAATTCTCCTCCACTGTCAAAGACATTCTGTATGACCAAAGGGAAAAGTCTTTACAGTGTATTAAAAACTCACGCAGTTAAACAAAATTACTTTCACATTTTAGTACTGTCAAGTCCAGCACGACATGCTCAGTAGGAGAACAAGAGGGGGCGGCAAAGAGTTAAGAAATAAAAGAAACAGCAGTCAAGAGTTAAATGAGTGTGGGGCCAAGGGTCTCCAGCCTCGTGGACTAAGAACCCTGTGTTGGGCGGACACACAGCTTTTATTTCTCCACCTACCAGGAAGTAGCATTGGTCTCTCCACAGTCTGTGAGTCTCATTCCTGAGAACTTGCTCAAGCCAAATTACCCATGCCTGCAAGCTGCTGTTGCGAGAGTCTGTCTGCAGTGATAAGACAGCCGGTCTGCCTTCACACACCCTATATGCAAACAACCCCAGGAAGATAAGATCATTGTGCTGAGGACAGATACTATTACACCATCAGGTCACTTCCCAAGCAGGTTGAGGGAAGGAATGTAGCCACAGAAGTAGAAAACCTCCAGTCTTTTTGGGGGGCGAGTGAGGGCTCATGCCCATCTCTGTCAGCCCCGAGATTTCTCTTAATGGCCTCCACCCAACCGTGCCTGTCTTAGGCTGTTCCTCCCACAAGTTATCTTACCCGTCATTGACTAACGGCCATCCTTTGGAGCCAAACAGAGAGACGCAAGGTGTATGAGCACTGTCCTCAAAAGGGTCAGTTTAGGGTTAAGCGCGGTGAGGGGGCGGGTGGGGGGGACAGACGGCTGCACAGTTGCGTGGCAACATATTACTAAGCAGATATACTTTAAGAAGACCTTAAATGGACTATGGTTATCAAAAATACTTTGTCTTTTTTGTAACTTCTTTTTCCTTGAGGGCTCAAAGAATTTTTAGCAAAATTAAAACATTTACAAATCTTTAAAAACAGGTTTTCTTTCCTTTAGGGGCAAAACACCATTTTAATATGCAATTATTTGATATCGTTGATGTCTTTGATAAGTGACATTATGGTAGAAGCTGAGAACACTGTTTAAAACTATTATTTCCCTCTAGCATTCATGAGATATGTGTCTAATTAATATTCAAGCCCCTTGAATGTTCACATAGTTCCACAGGAACAAGAGTATTGTCCACTTTGAATACATCTGTCCCTTATTATAACAGATGAATGGCCAAAACAATGCTTCTTATAACAAGTGCACAAACCCATAGAATGCCATAAGTCATGATAATATTGAAGAGAATCTAATGGGGGTTGTTACTTTATTTTCCTATATCTGAAATCCATTAAAGCTAGGTATTATAAGAAGAAAAGTTGTAGATTGTTCTGACTTCTTCAAAAACCATTTTATTTGGAAAGAATATTAACCAATTTAGCCCAATAATTGTAATGTTAATGCACTCTGAGCCTCTTAGCTAAAGCAGAGCAATTATGGGTAGTGAAAGCTTTATCACAGCTTTGCAGTTTCCTGGCCTTTAAGTCTTGATCTATATAGGCTTCTGAATGAGGCACCTTTTTAATAGTTATGGGTCCATTTAAACATCATTGGATCAATTGTGATCATTGCCTGTTAAGCAGCCCTATTTTCTCTCCTTTCTGACCTTTAGAATTTTTTGTTTTTTAACTGTTGTTCTGGATCTTTCCTTTGCTTGAGAAAAACACTGCTCTTCGTAAGATTTGGATTTCTCTAGCACCATTCGTATTGCTGTCCTTTTGCTATTTGAATTGCTTATCCAGGGATGAGTATATGTGTCAATCTTGCATTATCCTGGATCATAACACTACTCTGGTATGTACTTGACAAGAGACCTGTCGTTAATTACCATGATCAGGGCAGAAAATATAGATCCTACACTTGGCCCTACACCGACTAAACATTAGTCATTGCAACAGGACCTCAACCCTTTGTGTGATGTATTTTTTAACAAAGGAGATGTTGGTATATGTACTGCAGATATAACTACCTAATTTGCACCATGGTGAATAAGGATATGTCTCAAGGGCTCCACAGTCTGACCTACCCCTATAGTGATCCAATGAATCAATTTTCCATGACAGCAAGCCTTGTGGCAACCTCAATTGATAGGCCATCACCATAGGGGTTACCCCAATCACCCTAATGAGACATTGAATGTCTGCCTATTTCTTTCAGTTGAAGCTAACTCATAGTCAAGTTTTAGTCAATTGTTTCCATATTTGGTAGGGCATATTTGTTTAAATGGTATCTAGAGTTCTAAATTATTATAACCAGACCTCAATATAAAATAGAATGTCATTTTAGATTTCCATAGAATTATAAAATAGCAGATATTCACCTTGTTTTACTCCCCAAGAGAACCCCCCTTAAACACACACACACACACACACACACACACACACACACACACACACACACAGTATAAAAGCCGAAGGAAACACATTATTTCTACATATAAATAACTTTAATATATTATTAAATTTATTAAAAATTCCACTTATCCATCACTATTTGTTTCAAACAAATCCCTTGAAGTTCAGTTGTCATTGATCCTTGGTTAATTTCTTAATGTCCAAAATTTTTAAATTCAATTTAATATGGAAGTTTTCTTCCTGTCTTTCAGTAAAGAGAAGTGCTAAATTTGCTCAGTTTTTCAGCTGTCTCACTGAATTCATCCAGAGCCATTGCATGAATGTGTGAACATTTATTGGTTCTGAGGTTTGGACATCCTTCAAGTGAAATAAGGAGGAAAGTTCTCCCACCGAGAGAATGTCATTCCTCCCTTGCGCATCAAGGAAATAGTGCATATGTCAGCCTGCTGTCCTCTTGATTTTCCTGTAACATCACATCTCATTTTATAATTTCAACTTCTCTAGAGAAAAATGAAATCAAGAGACTATTATTTCTCATCAACCTAGTCAGTAAAGCAGACATTTAAAACTTTCTATGTTGTCTATGAAACTAATATAAAATAATATTGAATGTCAACTGTAACTAAAAATAAATAAATAAGTAAATAAATATTTTTTTAAAATAAAAAAAAATAAAACGATTTTACTGACTTAGAGCATTTCTCTAGTTCTCCTGTCAGATTTACAGTATTTATACAACAGTTTCCTTAGCACGTTATGAAACCTGGGAGGCGTGTGCTAAGATGGAACAGCTGCACCTAGTCGAAGAAGCCTTTTATTCTTGACATCTCTATCATCGTTCCTGGGCAGAGTATCAGTGAGCTCTGCCTCCTGCATACCCATGGGGCTAGGCCTTCCTCTGGCCAATAATTCTGACAAAACCTATTCATTCTAAAGTTTAGCACCATTTTTCAACTTCACAAGTACCTCCCACCCTTATTAAGTATATTTTAAGTAAAAATATGTTTATTGTACAAATGTTTGAAAAACACAGATAAGTATAACATTAAAAGTCACTGATAGCCCCCAGCCCAAAGATGGCCAATGTGGTTCATAACCTCAGGTTTACCCTCCCAGAAATAAAATATGTATAATGACCTTTTTTTTTTTCAATAGTGATATCATGCTATACCACAGTTTTGAAAATTGCTTTTGTTCATTTAAAAAGTTTTTATATTTGTTCATGTGTCTTAGTGGCCATGTTACATTTCATTGTATGGATGGGCCTTAATTCCTTTAATCTCTCCCTACTTTAGACACGGGCTTTCTTAAAATTTTTTGCTGTTATCAATAGAGCAGAGATAATGCTGTAGTTTGGAAATTCACCAGCAGGAGAGGAAGGTTCCTGTTACTCATTCCTCTGACAGCATTAGGCTGTATAACTTTAAAGATAATTTTTGCCACATTGATTGGTGATTAATGGCACTTTTAGTTCTGCTTGCTTGTACAAGGTCTGAACTTGTTGCACCAATGTTGCTAACCTTTTTCGATATCAGAGGGATTATTCATTATGAATTTGTACCAACTGGACAAATAGTTAACCAAGTTTACTATTTGGAAGTGCTGAAAAGACTGCATGAAAAAGTTAGACAACCTGAACTTTTTGCCAACATTTCATGGCTCTTGCATCACCACAATGCACCAGCTCACACAGCACTAAATGTGAGGGAGTTTTTAACCAATAAACAAATAACTGTATTGGAACACCCTCTCTACTCACCTGATCTGGCCCCCAGTGACTTTTTTCTTTGCCCAAAGATAAATAAAATGTTGAAAGGAAGACATTTTGATGACATTCAGGACATAAGGGTAATATGGTGACAGCTCTGATGGCCATTCCAGAAAAAGTTTCAAAATTGCTTTGAAGGGTGGACTAGGTGCTGGCATTGGTGCATAGCTTTCCAAGGGGAGTACTTCGAAGGTGACTGTAGTGATATTCAGCAATGAGGTGTGTAGCACTTTTTCTAGGATGAGTTTATGAACTTAATTGTCTGACCTCGTACTGTCAATATTAGGCCCGTGAGTCTTTGGATAATGAAGAAGAGTAGAAGAAGAAGGTAAAAAGGGAATGAGAACAAGGAAACAGCAGTCGCTGAGTACTTTCTCTGTGCCACACTTTGCTGAAAGCTTTTCAACCCTTTAACTCATTTAACCTTTAAATAAGCCTTGACTTACCACCTTCTGCTGTATAATTATTAATCCATTGTCAGATGATAAATTTGAGGAAAGAGAGGTTATTAGGACCACAGATTATACATAGCTTGAATACTTTTATACCAAAAAGCTACATGACCTTGGAACATTTGCCTAACTTCACAGAGGCTTTATTTTCTCATTTATAAAATAAATGAAATGTTCAAATCTCTTTAAGTTCAGAGTCTATGATCCTAGGTTTAATAGAAATAGGTGCCAACAGCACAATGCAGGTATCTCCACACTCTAATTTGAGAGTACTAGACCACTTATGCAAAACTTACAAAGAAGGGACCAAAAACGTTTTCATGTATCATTAGCCATTACCCACCTTGAGGGTTTAAAGTAATGAAGGTTGAAGAGGACAAAAGTCTCATTTGAGGAAGTTGCCGATGAGCCATAGCAGTGTCCCTCACATACCTTCCTCTGACCTTTAGTGATATTGTTGCTGGAAAATGGGTACCATCCCAGGAAAGAATTCAAGCACACACCAAATAAGCCAAGCAAGTGGTAGGTTTGGGTTTATTAGAGAAGGAAGGTAGACTCTCAAGAAGGTGAGGGCGGGCACACTTGGAGCAGGGCATCTGCCCTGAAGAAAAAAGAGGCTTAGGGATTTATTGCTTTTAAGATGAGGACACAAACTATTCAAGACTTAGAGCTGGTGTTATAGGCATTCCTAGGCTGATCCTCACTGACCACTCCTTCCCTTCGGGAGGAGGAACTTTTGTCCTTATTTAGCTCTTGTCAGAACTGTCATGGTAACACAGGAAATGGAGATTTTTTTGGTTGCCATACTAGTAATATTATAATCCACTATAGTTAGCTAAAGTTCACCTAAAGTGACAAGATGGTGTCCTGGGTCTGCTCTCCACCACAGAAATCTAGTTCTATCTGGTCTGGCAGTTGCACTTTTCTTAAAGATGACCCATCTCCTTCTTCCCTTGTCTCCCCTCATCTCCTCCTTCCCATCTTCCCCCGTCTTCCTGCAGCCCTATTTTTTCTGCTTATGGTAACAGTATGAGAGGAACTCCATGGGGACAACTCAGAGTAACCCTTTGGAATTTAGGGTTTACAGTAAATGGTATCTCATTTTTGACAAAGTATTTGTAGTAATGATGAAAAGGTAGTGTTTCAGAAATGCTTGGAATACCACTGATAGCAGATCCAAAGTGTATATGTTTGTTTCTCAAAGCTCAAATGTGGAGCCCACTATAAGGCTATCTGTCTGGGCATTGACAGGGTAAGACTACCTCAGAGTGAGGAGGGGGCAAGGGGAGGTGTTATGAGCAGCCATTTGCAGGGGAGGTTCTCACCATGTCAAGGGATTTGGTCTGGATACTTAGGAAACATGCTCACAGATGCTCCCACAAGATAAAATATCAGCTTTAAACTCCTGCCAAGGCCATTGTTAGATTTCTTTAGCACCAACCTTGCCCCTTACCTCTCTTCTCGATCTGCTTCCAATCTTGGAGGACCAGGGCAGTTAGGTATGTGTTGGGGATGGGGGCAGACCTGAACAGGGAGATAGAGGTTGACCACATGGTCACTCCACAGCAGGTTTGTAGCCATAGCCAAGCCAAGATAGAAAAAGAGAATGGAGTTTGAGTATTGCACTAGAGTGAACACGTTCATTACTGAAATGAAGTTATCCTCAGATGCACTATTGACTGGAGGGTATTCCATTATCTGATAGTGACTAGAAAATAGTACCCTGAGCAGTGTAGCAGAGGCACATGGAGGGAAAATACAGTTGCTTTACAGTTGTACCCTGTGGAGTCCACCTTTTTCCACAAAAAGGCTGATTTACAGATATCAGCTAGAACACAAATATGCCTACTTCTAGTTTCAGATGGGCTTGGGCACACCTAGTGAACTGGTGTGCAGGCTTCCCTGGCATTTCTTTGCTAGGACACTCTCAGAAAGATCAAATATCTCAAAGGAAGTGGGGAAATAGGCTTGACTTGGCCACAGAGCTCTGCACCTCAGGGTGAAGATGTGATTCTAACACGTTGTTTGTCAAAATGACTCATCTGCTGCCCTCTCTGGACTCGTGATAGAGCAGATAATGAGGAAGAAGGTGGTATAAAAGCAGAAGTTTGGTCTCAAAAGATTCCTCTCTGTCCTGCTGTGGCTCACTATGCCTGGAGTATATAATCCACAGACTTGTGACTTGCTTGAGCCATAGGATGTGGACAGAAGTTATACTGTTTTCTGAGGTCTTAAGAGGCATCATTTGTCTCCACTCAGCACTCTTCAGCTTCTGCCATTTCTATAAAAAAAACATTCCCCGAGTAACTGCTAGACTCAAAGGAGAAAATACATGGAGTGATCTGAACACAGCTGCAGCCTACAAGCCCAGGACACATAGCCAACCCATGAACCCATAAGTAAAATCTAAATGCTGATTGTTAATTAGCCACACATAGTTTGGTGGTGTTTGTTGGACAGATTGTCACAGTGAAAAACAAAACTGATTAATATAAGCAGTTTCTGTAAAACCACAGTCGGACATTGGAGCATGTGAAACACTGGGGTTAGAAAGAGATATCTGCAACTTATTTTGTTACTGAACACTCACAGTTGTGACACCTAGAGTTTACAGGTCAATAGCAGAAGCAGAAGGGTCTGGGAGAGACCACAGTGCCTGGGAAAATTGGAGGCTTCTGCCACAGTCATTTCCAGCACATGGTGCATGGAAACAGGTAGCAATGGCCATGACCTCACAGGTACTGAGTGGCAGTAGCATGGGAATCCACTTGTGGAGATGTCCAATAGCCACATAGGAGGTGGGAAAGGGGGGAGGCAATGCACAAGTGGTGTATACTTGTGCAATTACCAGATATGATACACATCCTGTGATCAACATACATGTGGTCCTGCAATACAGAGCCAGAAGCAAAAAACATACAGGCTATGAGTCCATGATTGCAGTGGACTTGTACCAAAATGATCAAAACCTTGAACAAAAGCAAACGATAAACCTTGTGCATTTATAAATGACCCAAACAATGATGGGAAAGCTGGTATCTTTGATGATGGGATACACATTCAAGATTACACAAGGGTGAAAATATGAGATGAAATCAATAAAATGAAATTTATGAGGATAAATGTATGTAAGCTGAAGTAATGTGGTCATGCTGTAAAGGGATTACTGCTTGGTGTTTATCTATCTGCCTATCTATCTATCTAGCTATCTATCTATCATCTATCATCTCCAAACTCTATCAGTCTATGAAGCTTCTGATAATTTACCACCCACCCAGCAGTAAAATAATCTTCATAGAATCACTCTGCTTTATCATCCAGAGGGGTATTGGTGAACAGCAATCCATATGAGAAATTCCCCACATTTACAAGAGCACTTATCATGCCCACATGGTATTATATTATGCGCCTCTTGGAAAAGCAAGATCAGGAACAGCCAAGGTAATGTTGTTTGAGGGTATGTGTATGTGAACTTGGCCTTACGCATGGCTTTGTAATACTGTGAAGAAGGATGAGTGGGTTGATACAGAGAGATAGAGGGAGAGAAGGAAAGAGGGGA
>NW_017732524.1:253704-274243 GCF_001890085.2 Hipposideros armiger | reverse complement strand
GAGAGAGAGAGAGAGAGAGAGAGAGAGAGAGAGAGAGAGAGAGAGAGAGAGAGAGCACTCAGATAGAATATGTAGCCAAGAGAGTAAAAATTGCCATTTAAATCTGCACATAACTAGGGTCCTCATCTCCTAGGAGAATGGGATAATTGTTCTCCCTGTGTGATACTATGTGTTTAGAAATGCCCCTAAATATAAAAAGTGAAACACTCAAGCATAGTCCATCAGCCAGATAAATTAAACAAAGTAAACTGAATTATATATCAGAATATGTAAAAAGTTTAAACTTCAAGGGCAGGTCCATGATGAAGAGTCAAGAAAGGGAAAAGGAGAAGAAAATACCTACTAAGATGACTGGATGCCATAGCTCCCTATGGGTGAAGTCAGTAGGGTGAGCAGAGGATAGGGAGCCCAAGAGACAAGCGGGGCAGTGATGAGATTATTTTGAATTACTCTCCAAACACCAGCAAAAGCGGGCTACTCATGCAGCCATGAGGGCAGGCCTTGGGAGTGTTCAGTGTGGGGCATTGCTGGACATGAAGGTAACAGAATGCTCAGTAGCTGAAAGCTTAGTGGGCACTAAATAGTACAGCAAGAGGAGACAATAATAAACTTAAATCCCACAGAGATTGCTCAAGGGTGAAGATGAAAACAGTGCCTCACAGGGTTTCCTAGTCTCCTGATGAGACATAGAGAAGTTTTATTTAAATCTTCATGGTCAAGGTCGTGTCTGCAGACTAGAGGATTTGAAACTGGTAACTGTCTTTCACTGTGAGAAAAAGCAAGAGTCAGCACTATCTGGGAGTGGCTGAGGAGCCTGTCAGACTCCCCTAAACTGAAGCAGCGAGCCAAATGAGCAAGAAACCAAATAATCAGCATCTACCGTGAAACAGCTTGCAGGCCTAAATTTATTGTTAGTTTAACAACAACTGCAAGTAAATAAAGGAAACCCAATAAATGCCATTCATATTTTTGAGGACTTTGCTTTGCCAGTTGAGAGTTACAAAAAAATAAATAAAACTTGGTGCATCCACTAGGAAACATAGCATGAAAGGTTTCCCAAAAAATTAAAAATAGAACTACCTATGATCTAGCCATTCCACACCTGGAGGAAATGAAAACGCTAACTCAAAAAGATATCTGCACTCCATGTTCATTGCAGTAGCCAAGACAGGGAAACAAACTAAGTGTCCATCTCTGGATGAATGAATAAATAATACACACACACATACGCACACACACACACTGAAATATTCAGCCATAAAAAAGAAGAAAGTCTTGCCATTTGTGAAAACATGGATAGAGTTTGAGGGTATTATGCTAAGTGAAATAAGTCAGATGGAAAAAAACAAATACTGTATAATATCACTTATATGTGGAATCTAAAACAAAGAAATCAAATTCATAGATACAGAGAACCGATTACAGGGTGGGGTGGGGGGGAGAACAAAATGGGTAAAGGGGGTACAAGATACAAACTTCCAGCTATAAAATAAATAAGTCATGTGAATGTAATGTACAGCATGATGACTGCAGTTAAGAAAACTCTATTATATATTTCAAAGTTGCTTAGAGAGTAAATCTTATAACTTTTCATACAAGAAAAAAAATTGTAACTATGTGAGGTAATGAATGTTAAACTTATTATGGCGATCATTCTGCAATATATATAAATATCAAATGACTAGGTTGTTCATCTGAAACTAATTAATGTTATATGCCAGTTATAGCTCAATAAAAAATAAACTTTTAACTAAATAAATACATAATTGAATTACTTTATGTATAACTCTACATTTTTTCTAATAACTAATAGTATGAGCTAATATTCAAAATTATTTCAACTGCTTGTGACTATTTACTGGCTAATGGAGAATAATATATGAGAAAGTTTTGTATGTCTTGTGTCAGGATCCCATATTAATTTTTATAAAACAAACATAACAGTTTACAAAAGAAACACTTCTATTTGTACACTAAAATTTTGCTATTCAAAGAGCCTTAACATCTATTGTTTTGTAAATTATCCTACTTTCAGTTTATTTTATTAATGGTTCTAGTAATAATCCTATATTACTGTAATTTTTGAGCAACATATAAAATATATGTAGACATATCATTTAGTTTACCTTTGTTTTCAATGTCCTTTTTATAAGAGAGTACTTATGGCTAAAGCAATATTATGTCTGGGATTTTCTTTAGATTGTTCCAGAAAAAAAAAATGGGACCCAAGTGGAAACTAATGGCAGAATGTTGTTAATTAATGAAGTTGGTGATGGGTACCTATAGATTATTCATTGCACTGTTCTCTCTGCATTTTGGATATGTTTGGAGTTTCCCATAATAGAGTGAAAAAATAGAAAAATAAACATATCTTTTTATATGATATAGACTCTTCCTCTATAGTTTATTAATAACTGCAAACAAATTAAAAGCTTATTTTAGTAAATATATCAAAATTTATTTTACTTGCACTCACCACCTTAAACTACATCCACCATTTGTAAATCCTTGAGGATAGAGTGTTTTGTTGAGAATTTCCTTTTAGTTATCATAATTTGTTACAAATTAAAATTACTTAGAAAATAGGATTTGATTTTTATTTTTAAAAAGCTTTTCAAAACCACTACCATATACCCCCTGCAATAGTCAGAGATCTCTGAGAGCTTAAGGAGCCAAGGAGAGGGGAATCTCTGGTTCACAGCATCTTATAAAACTTGATTGGTTTCATGATGCTCACCAGAGCATGGGAACAGGTACCACGGGAGCCCTTTCCTGTATCAGAGAAGCATATTCTGACAAAGACTTTATTTAGCCAAAACCTCCTCTTGCTTTGCAACACTTATCCTTCCTTCTCTATGTTTAGCCTCTCCCTTACTCATAACCCCTACATCCCATGATAGGAAAATTATATGGACAAAGCTTGCATGCCAACATGAGTTTCACCAAGAGTTGGAGATATGTGTCTTTGTGGTCTCATTCATGGGATTTTATGATAAATAGCAGATGAATATCCCCGAATCTCAGTCCTCAGCTCATATAGGATATTTAAGGGAAGTTTGTTTAAAATAGATTTCTGTACACCATCCCCTCAAAATTGCAATTCATAGATATGAGCTAGGGTCTGATACTGTGATTTATTTTTTCTTTCAACTTCCCAGGGGATTCTGATCTGCAGACCAACGTGGAGATCATTCATTAGCATTCACCAAAATCCTGAAAAGCTTTCTCAATATCCAGGTTCTCCTGATGTCTAGGAGCCAATGATATCCCTTGGAATTTCTCACAAGATCAAAATCATCTACATGCAGTCTGAGGGAAAATTAAGGCTAGATATTTTGAGACAAAAGGGAATAGTTATCACTGATGGTTCTGCTGAATAGATAAAAAGTGTCATGTGTCAGAGTGCTCCACCAGGCCGAACCTAGTAGAAAAAAGATGGACAGACATAAGAGACCACAGAGGTGTCACTCTAGAACCCAATTCCTTAAAAGGAGAATTCAGTCCAATTCTAACTATCCTGTTTTAAGTCTTCTTCAACAATATATTTGAAAATATTTCACAAGAAACAGCAGACATTTCATAAAGACCATCTATTTCATAAGAGGAGCTGAAGATATGAGGGATGGTTTTATCCTTAACATCATCCAAGGAGAAAGTAGCCTGAGAAAATTTAAACTCGATATTCTGTAAATGGGTATACAGAATAACTCCTGGCAAGGCAACATGGACTTTGGGACATCATAGTGGGTTTTTTCCTCCCTCCCTTCTTCCCTTCAACTACAAAAGTAATGCATACTCGACAAAGATTCAAACAATAAAAAAGTAAATATCAAGAAAGGGAGAATTTCTCCCTTTGCCCACCCCATGTCATCCCTGGAGGTTATCATGTAATATTTAGAGTTCCATATTGTCTTACCTTGGGCTGCTATAGTAAAATACAGTACTCCCCTTTATCAGTGGTTTCAGTTACCTGTGTTTAACTCCAATCTGAAAATATTAAATGGAGAATTCCAGATACAAACAATTCATAAGTTTTAAATTGCATGCCGTTCTGAGTAGCGTGATGAAATCTCGTGCCTCTTTGCTCTTCCCTGCGTGGGTCGTGAACCATCCCTTTGTCCTGGGTGTCCATACTGTATACACTACCCACCATTTGTCACTTAGTAGCCAACTCAGTTATCAATCTACTGTCCTGGTATCTCAGTGCTTGTGTTCAAGTCACCCTTAGTTTACTTAATAATGGCCCCAAAGTGCAAGAGTAGTTTAAACTTTATCATAGATATGTATGTATAGGAAAAATATAGTATATTTAGGGTTGAGTACTATCTGTGGTTTCAGGCATCCACTGGGGGTCTTAAAATGTATACCCTTCAGAAAAGGGGGAACTACTGTACCACACACTGGGTGGCTTAAACAACAGATATTTATTTTTCACAATTCTGAAGGTTGGGAAGTGCAAGATCAGGGTGTCATCATGGTCGGTTTCTGGTGAGAGCTCCTCTCTTCCTGACTTGCAGATGACAGCCTTTGCACTGTTTCTTCATGAAAAAGAGAGAAATGAGAGAGAGAGAGAGAGAGAGAGAGAGACAGAGACAGAGACAGAGACAGAGACAGAGACAGATACAGATACAGAGAGAGGAGAACTCTGATCTCTTCCTCTTCTTATAAGGACACTAATGCCATCATGACCATCTTCAGGACCTCATCCAAACCTGATTACCTCCCAAAAACCCCACCTTCAAACACCATCACATTGGGAATTAGGGCTTCAGCATATGAATTTTGGGGAGACACAAACATTCAGTCTATAACATATCTTTTATGGATTTACAAATTTAAAGAAATATATTGTTTTCATTAAAAATAGGAATATGTTGTACATACTCTTCTAAAATAAGCATTTTATAAAAAGTTAAATATAGATCATGGACACCTTTCCATTTCAGTCCTTGTAAATCTATCTGACTTTTTAAAATATATATGTGATGTTCCATAGTATGGGATTTACAAAATTTATTTAACCATTCTTATATTGTTTAACATTTAGGTTGCTTTCCATTTTTCCTCCATTACAAGTAATCTTGCAATTAGCATACATAGTCTTTTGAGGGTGTGATAATATTTCTATAAGGTAGACTAGCATCCTAGAAGAGAAATGAGGAGGGGATGGGCAGTCCTAGGACATATGCCCTGAAGAGGCTGAAGGATGCCCCTAAATGGTGCTTCAGAAGATTATCCCATTTTCATCTCATTCACAAGTCCTTCTATTCACATCCTTGTATTGACAACATTTTACATTTAAAACATTTATTCTATTATCTGACATATTGTAAACACTCAATAAATAGTATTTTTATGTTGAAAAAATTGATATAAAGATTCAATCTATAATGTATCATGCTAGTCAACAGGTCACTTTATGATTAACCACAAGTCGCTAATTTCTTTGTTTTTGGTCCTGTGTTAAATGATTTTCTGTGCATTCGAGTTCCTATTAGAACATCACATGACACCAAATAACTAGTAAGAAACACGCTGTAGCTCTCAAAATTCCCAGGAAACATTAAGTAGAATGAGAAAGTCAAGGAGAGCTGGAGGTTACCCGTTAGGTCTCTGTATATCAGGAGGAGCAGCAGAGCACACAAAAACATGAATTCCTTCACATATTCCTCACATCTCACAACCAGGGGAGGCAATATACTAAATTAATTCTGAAGGGGGGAAATGAGTGTCACTTGGTGAATAAAATGGGGAAAAATATTAGCATACAGGAACATCTGCTAGCATCCCAATGAAATACTGACACATAGACCATCTTAAGGTGACTTACCACCCACAATAATGACACTAATATATGGACAGAAGACCCAGTAACTGCCTCTATGCATATGTACCCTCTTTAGCTGCTTGCTAAAATCCTTAACCCAGACCTGTGAATCACTGGAATTGCTGCAAAATTTGCCAAAACAACCTCTGAGAAGCAGATGGTTACGAAAGCTTCTGTCCAGATGCCAGAACCCCATATGCTTGCCAATATGTGTTTCCAGCATGCACCATTATACTTAAAATTATATTTTCCCTTTTCCTGCCATGTTCACTCTACCATAATTAACAAGGTCTAATACTTTTCCAGAACACAAGAAACATCACAGCCTGTTTGCATTTCTTTTATAAATAGAAAGGAGAAAAGCAACTGTCAGATACCCGCAAGCCTTCAACCTAAGCCACGACCCAATTATTTGGTGTTCATGCTAGTGGTCTTCACGAAGTCTTTTTGCAATTTTTTATTTCAATTGTGTCATTGTCTCCCTAGGCTCTCCAAGTACCTCAGTGTTGAGAGGACTGCTCTCTGGTTCCTTTCCAAGTCCACTAGCAAACAAACAAAAAAGTAGTTTTATGAAAGAAACTAGACACAGATTTCTGATTTTCCAGACCCACCAGAGAGGATGGTAAGGAAGCAGATTCTCCACTTTAGAACAACAGTTGCGTTTCTTAAGACAGCGATGCCAACTAATATTCCCCAACACCATGACAGCAAAACCTTTGGCACCAACCCAGAGGTTGAACTTCTAAACATCAACAACAAGGCACTTTGATCAGCACCCAAGGCTACGTCACAGGAAAGAATGAAATATTTGTCAAATCCATGTGGGCCCTTTTGAGAGGTCAGAGATGCTGTTGTTCAGAGGTCAGTTTTTCTATTGACTTGTTTACTTTCTCCTGGATCAGACGTCCCACCCCCTCAGGGTCTGGCACCAAATGGGTATGGAAAATGGCCAAAATTCCACAAGTTGTCTATTTCTGCAACAGTCAATTTGGCATGTTTACATGGTGTTCCAATGTAGGGCTTTGAAGCTACCAATCATTGTAAACAGCATTCTCTCACATTCCCTCATCCTATTTTCCCAGTAATCTGCGTACCATACCTGTGATATTGTAATGAAAATACCCTTAAATATTCAAACGTTCAACAAAAAAGGAACTTAAATTTTTTTCTGTGAATATTTTGTAGTTGTAGAATAATAGTATTCTGACTTTATTGGTAAATCTGAACCAATGCTGTTGGGTTTTTTGTTTGGTGTAGGGAGGCATGATGTTTTAGAAAAACTTAGATTACATTGTGATGTGTGATTCTGAATCAGCAATTGAAAAATAAGCATTATGACATTTTAATTACGTTTTAATGATTAAACCTTGGAAGTGATGCTGATTTAAGTCAAAATAACTTCTGAGGGGGTTTTTCTTGCCTGCAGCTATCTTGGATACCTAACAGAAGGGAAATAAAAAAGAGAGAGTAAAATAAAAAGAATGATTTTCTAACCGCAGGGGGGGGGGAAAGTGCATTTAGGTTTTAGGGAGTTTTGTTTGTTTATTTGAATTAGTGTTGGAAATCACAATGGGAAGATCTAGTTATCATGGGCAACCTTTGGACATGTTTCAGCATGCAGGATACTATGTTTGCATTTGCTTGACAAAAAGTCAAGATTAAGGATGAAAAAGTAATGATAGAGATAGCAACACAACTTCTATGTACATGTATGCCTTACTTCACACTGCCACATATCTATGTTTAGGTTGCACTTGTACCATTACACAAAAAGAAAAAGAAAAAACATTTTGAAAAGTTTCCTTGCCAGAAAATTGAAACTGAAATCCAGGAAGAATAAATGCAAACATGGAAACCCTAGAACATTTTTTTCTCAGCATTTCTTCTTCCCAAGGAAAGTATGAAAACTATAGAAATATAAATGATAAATATGTTTACTTTTAAACACTAACAATAATGAGTTAAAGGTAAAGTCTTCTTAAAACCCTACATTTAAACACATTGACCTACTATGAATAATAACTCAGAGCTAAAATAAGTCTAAGTATAGAAGATCTAAAACTTACTGGAATCAATAAATATTACACTTCTGTTGGAGACTGCTGTATTAACTACAATTTTTTTCATTGATTTTTGCTATGGACTAAAATATTACAAAGCTGTTTATAATCTTTTTTCCTAAACTTAAAGCTCTAACTATATATATATATATATATATATATATATATATATATATATATATATACACTTTTTAAAAAATTTCACAAAACACACTGCCCATAGCCATGAGCCTTTGCATATTCTATTTTTTCTGTGGAAAATTTGCACTCTTTACAATCCCTGCCAGACAGAAGATTGGCCAAAAATGAAGTTGCTTGTTCTGATGGAATGAGAGAGAATCCAGATACTTACGTAGGTATAAATTAACTTTCTCACAGCATAAAGGTGGTAATTTGAAACAGTGAGTTAATTATTTAATTCATAACTAGTATTGGAACAATTTGTTAATTATTTGGAAAATAAATAAATTTAGACACCTGCTTTATGCCTTATTTAAGACTAGATTCCAGAGGTTTAATGGTGAGAATATGAAAAACAAAACTAGAATTGAAATATCAGAATATTATTAGGAGGAGAGGCCAAATGGCTCATTGGTTAAGAGTTGGCTTGGGACGCCAGCTCTGAGCAGCAGGGCCGGGGTTCCCATCCCACATTAGGGTCAGTGACGCTGCGCCCTCTACAGCTAAGATGGTGAACAAAGGCTCGACCTGGAGCTGGACTGCCATGAGTCACCGGTGTCCACGTAGGCTGCAGCGGAGCTGCAGTGGGCTCCCGTAAGCTACCATGAGCGGCTGGCAGCCAGCACAAGCTGCCAAGAGCCGCCGGGAGTGGTCATCCAGAGGCTGGCGACCAATCTGCCTCACCCAGGAAGAGCGCGATGATAATACGAACATGGGCCAGTGAAGCGACATCCTCCACAACTAGACTGAAGAACAAAAGCACAGCAACTTCTCTGTTCTCCATCCCTGATTCCCCAATTAAAAAAATATATATATGTATATATATATAATATAGTTATAATATATAGGAAAGTGATTTTTATAATCATGTGCAATGAGTAAATTTATGGAAAAAACAAATAGCTAATAAACATATGAGATGATGACAACCTCAATAATCATTAGATAAATGTTAATCAAAATATCTAATCTATATTAATTACCAATTATAATAACGTTATTAATAACAGAGGGAGTTAAAAAAAGTCACTCTCAAATATTGTGGGTGAGATTCTAAATTGTTGTAAGGATTTTAAAGGGTAATTAGAAAATAACTCAAAATTCCAAATGTGCATACATGTCAAACCAGAAATTTTAGTTTTGAGGAATTATCTTATAGAAATACTCCTACATGTGTACAAAGACACACACACACACACACACACACACACACACACACACGTTCATTAAAGTATCATTTCCTATAGCAATAAAATGAAGACAGCAAAAGTCCATCAACAGAGATTGATTAAATCAATTAGAATTCAACCACACCACAAAATAATCGGACCACTAATATAATGAATGAGGTATCCATACCTATATTCACCATGGTGGACAAATGGACATGATGTACTTTTATGTCAAAAAGAATGTTCCAGAACAATATGCACTGAATGTTTATATATTAAAAAAAAACACAAAAATGTACTGCTTGAATGTTCTACAAGTACGTGGATAGCTGTTATCATTACACATGCATCCTCCAACCTGCTCATGTGCCACCTCCCTTTAGAACCTTTCTCGCTGTCCACCTCTGACGTCAATTCCATATCTTATGCATACACCTACAACTCCACTACCATCACACACTTGTAGTTTCTGATTAAATAAAGATGGAAAAGTTTGGCAGTGTACATAGGGTGCTGAACTTTCAGAAATACATGCTAATTTGTCACACCCCAAATACCAAAACCATGTAGGAAAAAAAATCAGAGTCTGTCATCCAACAAGTACTTGGAGCCTCGGCTGTTTGCCTAGCCTGTCTCCAGATGTGGAGATAATGCAGTAAGGCGTGCTCACAGTCGCACAGTTGGGCTTTCCCCCCCACCCCCTGCCTCCTGGGAGGAGATGGGGGTGGGAATCTCCTCTGCTAGGAAGCCCGCCCTTGTAATGGCCTCTGATTTTTAAACCTCTAATCAAGTGTGGGCAGGTGGAGCCAGAGAAGGAGAAAGAGTGTGAGCCCGTGTGTACACTCCAGCAGCCCACAGCAGGGAACAGCAGGCAGCTCAAACAGATGTTCTATAGCTACTCGCCTGACATCTGCTCCCATCAGCCAGTTGCCAGGCTGGGTTTTACAGACATCAGGATTGTACTAGAGACTATAAATTTGAAGTTCTGCTTGGATTGAGGAGGGTTGATTAGAAACTGCATAGTTTAAAGGAAAAGAAACCAAATGCATAGATGAGTTGATCCAAAGTAACTATCCACATATAACTTGTTTTATATATTTAAAATATCACCAATCTATTTTAAAATAGAACATCTTAATGCAGAACACTTTTGTAAAGGCACAAAATATTCAAGATGTCTGATGTCTTTAAGATTTCCTAGGTGAGGTTGCTGCTGCTATCTGGGAACCACGTTTTGAGAACCACTGCATTAAAAGATGTCTCTGCAATTCTAAGAAAAAATTTTGTTTGCCTTATTCCAGTTTACACTTGGTCTATACTTTTTTTTTTCTGTGTAACTCATCAGAAAAAAATGAGCTTAACATTTTTTAACATTTTGTAACACTACACTAATGCAGTGGTTCTCAAAATGTGGTTCCCAGACAGCGGCATCCAACCTCACCTTGGAACTCATTAGAAAGTCTGAGGGTGGGGCCATACAACATGAATTTAATGAGCCCTCCACATGATCCTCATGCCCACTCAAGTTTGAGAACCACTATTCTAATGGTCACAGTTTGAAGGCTCTGATAAGCTCATCTTGAGGTAAATGACTATTTGTATTACCCAAGGTCTTCCTCCATACAACCTTTACATTTGGCTGACTTGGCTTACAGGCTATCTCAGTAACTAAGTGGAATCACTTGGTTGTTATAGATTCATACATATATATGGGTGAGTATTTGCATATAAACTATGATAACAGTGGAATATGTAATCTAACATTTTTTCCCAATTTAAAAACGCTTAAACTTGAAGTCTTATAAAAGAATAACCATTGAATCCATTCATTTATAGTTAACCAATCATCTATATTGTAGTATATGTAGTAATTGGGCCTATTACCATATATTCCAATAGCCATATCTAAATGAAAAACTGGACAATAGCTATTCTTCTTCTATAATAAAAGAAAGTGATTTTTAATATGACCCTTCCTTGACTTCAACTCTATTTCTACCACTCTTTCTCTCTGTCCTAGTAAGTAGATGGTTACCTTTCTTGATACCCTCAAATTATTGACAGCCATTTATGGAGTGAGCATTTAATTATGATACAGGTTAAACCCAGCACCTTCTTACTGAATGCATGTCAGGGAATAGTCTTCTTCCTCCAGTGACAGTGTGGGTTTTCAAAGTGTCCAAACTTTCTAAAACTTCGATGAATTTTATATAAAACCATAGTATAAAGTCAAAGCTCATATTTGTTTATCAAATAGTTTAAAGGTTAATCAATATGATACAAGTCATTAAAGTATCCATGTAAATTATGAGTATTTGCCATTGAGTCTGAATTTGAAATCACACATCCAAAAAAAGGCCTTCCCCAGGCAACACAGTTGTCTGGATTATGAAAGAAATAATTTATAGTCTATTATCTTCAAGTACATTAGCAGAAACACCGATTATGTTGTAACTTAATTGAAATGGACCAGAAGTTCAGATGATTGCATACAGAAACAAATAAAAACAATAATGTTCATATGCAAATGAAATAATTTAGCCATTACAATTAAAATTTTCTTTCAGCTAATATTTTAATTTAAAATGTCACACCAAAAGTTACATTTATCCTTAGAAAAAGATGACATATTAAATGTTTTGCATGATTGGGGATTGCATAGATGTTTGAATTCCTCAAGCTCAAAGGGGAAATCATCTGCCACCATATGAACATACACAGTAGTTTCTTTGGGGGAAGGGACAAATAACTTTAAACAGCATTTAATATCTTTCTTATCTGCTTTAGTATGCCTCTGCCTCATTTCCATTCAGCAATGCCCATGCTGGGGATCCGTGTCAGTAAAAGGAAAAATAAAACTGCCTCTGCAATCTGTTCTTCCCCTTGGCTGCCCCTTGTTCCCAAGCCTGACATAAGCTGCAGTTGTCACCAGCAGCTCAGGTAGCAGACAGAAACCTCAGCCTATGCTGAATCCTTGCCAAGAGCAGCTAGTGTCCAGCCCCAGTGGATGCAGGAGGGCACCTGGCATGTCCATGGCAGCATTGTGAGTCCAAAGACAGTCCTCTATTAATGGTGCATACTAATGATCTTTACATTTTAATTAGAAATGCTTGCTTAAGATCACTCATGGAAACCTTGGTGAGCAAAGGAAGGACTACCTCCCATTCTCTGCCTTTTTCCTACAAGAAGAAACAATTAGCTGACCTGAATCATGTCAGAGCAAATATCAAAAACACTCATTAGAAATCTGTGATTTAATCCAAGCTGAAAATACCAGACATTTCCACTTCAAAGCCAAGGAAACATAACGTTAGCAAAGGGAACAGTCCACAGAATTCTCTTCTCTCACTCTCTCTCTTTCTTTTATTCCACTCACACACGGACACATTTTTATTTGACTTTGCCACATGCAATCCCTTCAGTATGCAGAAACCAAAAGCCACAAGCCTATTAGCAGTGTCTAAAGACTCCATCAATTTTGAATATTTTTCTAAGCAATTTGAGGGCCTGTTTGTTTCCTTGTCTAGAAGCACAAAGTATTATAGTAAATGAGCTCAGAAAGATTTATTTCTTGATTATTGTAATAACAAAAAAGGTAGACTTAATATTTTTGGAAAATATTTTTTTGAAGATTTCCTTTAAACTGAAGACTAATGTGTTCCTTCTGAGAACATAGAGACAATATAGGTAGTTTTAAAAGATTATATCCCTGGGAAAACATTCTATGAAATTCTGCTTTCCCACCCCTAATGACTTCTAAAGCATCATGATCACCATGGAAGCTTTCAAATATTGACACTTAATAAGAAGTCCTTGAATATGGAGAAGAAAGTATCTTATCTATGCTCAGTACAGGGCATGGCATTGAGCTTCCCCTCCAATAAATGCATGAATATATGTGAGAACAGCTTCTCTTAGTATTCTGCTTCTGTATGATTTGAAGCCAGACATTGCCTCAACTTCCCTTCCTCAAATATGTGGAGCAGGTTCCCCAAAGTGAGGATTCCAGACATCCTCAGTGGTTAACCAAGCAGTGCTCAGGTAAGATGGAAAATTTAGAAGAAAAGGCAATGAAACAGTAGTGTTAAATAAGCATTTCAGAAACTTAAGTTGTGAAATCACTTGATTTTCACAGAAATCTTGTTACATGTATAATAATCATCACCTTCTGAAAAGTTGTTGTAGGTGCTATAAGTGTGTTCATCAATGCTTCTTGTTTATTCTCCAGTTAACAGAATGTATTTTTGTCTCTGCTAATGATGTTTTTCTGTCATTTGTGATATATTTTTATAATTGTGAATTTCATATTTTCTACTGTTAGTATCATGCTGAGTTAATGACTTTGTTTGAAAATTTGGATCAATGACTAAATGATGACAAAAATAATAAGTTCTACAACTCAGAAGGTTATACAAATAAAAAGAGAATGGAATGCCACTGCAAATATTGAATGTAAATTTATATGTGTCAGTACATGTAAGTCTGCTGGTGTGATGATTTTTCATAACCACATGAAAAGGAAAGTGAAAATCTTGAAATGGATGGTTGAGGGTAACAGCAAATCGATTGGAATCCAATCCATCCCAGTTCTACTCTCTATTTTGAAACTTTTTCCAGTTAATGACATTAATCCATACAAGCTTTATTTCTAAAGATAGCAAAGTGATTTCTTAAGGAAATAAATTGAGTACAAATATTAATAATTTCAATATAAAATTATTTTTTTACCTGGCTAAAAAGGGCCTCAAACTAGAGTGGTATCATTCACAGTGGCCCATGTCATAAGCTTACATCTTTTCATTCTAATAGTTCATTTAAGTCTTCTTCGTCTTAAATGCTTGCCCATTAAATTCATGGTTTTCACTTCGGATCATTGTGTCATGTATGTATAATGACAGTTGACTTTTCCTGTCCAATAGTTCTTCATTCTGTTTTCTTATCAAATTTAGGGTTTGGGCTGAGTCTTCTAGCACAGTGCTGAAGAGTTGCAGTAATATTTAGCATCTTTGTCTTATTCCTGACTTTAAGAATGCTTCAAAAATTACAGCATTTTCAATCACTGAGAATTGCCTGGCATCTAGCTGAACAGAAGTCCCACAACTAAGGATATATGGACGATGCCATGTGGAGACTGATTTGAGAGGCAGAGACATGGAACCAGTTGGTTGCACATCCATGTGTGGCATTAAAAATCAGGAGGGATATCTCAGCTGTGGGAGTTCTCTCTGAGGAATGAGGGGTCCCGTCCCCACACCAGGCTTTCCAGCCCAGGGTTCCAGTGCCAGGAAGAGAAGTTCCACAACTTCTGGCCATGAAAATCAGCAGAGATAGTGGCTGAGTGACACACAGGGTGACTGGAATTCAGGTGCTTCTCTTAAAGGGCTGACACATGGACTTACTCACTGACAGACTCACCTGCTCTGAGCACCAGCACTAAGACAGTAGCTCAGAAGGTGCCAGGGACATATAGGGAGGGACTAAATTGTGTGGCTTCACGGCAAGGGCTGGAGCAGGAGCTTTCTCCAAGACAGAAGTGCTGGCAGAATCCTTTGTTCCTTTGTTTAGCACATCCACCTCCAAGCATGCAGACTCAGGCAACCATCAGATCTGAATCTCCATTAACCTAGCTAACCTGTTAGCCTGCCATGGTGGTTCCCTGAGACCCTGCCCTACCAAACTTTCAGGCACACCCAAGTTGCTGCCAGTGCGTTTTCCATACAAACATCCCTAAAATCTCTCAAAAGTTCACAAACCCCAAGTAAGCAGCATCTTGCCTGGGTGTGTCCCATAGCTCTTGCTGAGGAGCCCCAATCCTGGAACTAGTGACAGCTGACCTCACTTTGCAGCTTGGCCTCCCCCAAGCACCGCCAAGCCCAGACTGATGGTTGCCATCTTCGTATTGCTTTCAGGCTCATGCCAGGTGGTCTGGACAAGACACAGGCTAAAGCTGAACTTGGCCTGCAGCAGGAACCCTCCGAGGAGGCCCCAGGGCTGGTATGTCAAGTGGCTGGCTTAAGACTGAACTGGAGCATCACATGGCTGCCTCTAAGGATGACACACCGAAAGTAAGACTGGCCAAGCACCAGAGCCCTGCTAAAGCAAACCCTGCTCTGTTGGGTCAGCACCTGCACAACAGCTTCTTCACTATAGTCATGGCCAGTCCTCACAACAAATCAGCCTGAGAGTCATTCCCTCTAATTGATGTGCAAATAGCTACCAATGCTCAATTACAACAGGAGAGCACACACAATCCACACAAGGAACACATCTGAAGTACCTGGTTCAGGTGACTAGGGAGACTGCACCACTTTGCCCCACAGGGCACCTATTAAATAAAGCCACTCTACCAACACTGGGAGACATAGCAGCTCTACATGATACATAAAAACAAACACAGGGAGGCAACCAAAATGGGGAGACAAAAAAATTAGTCTCAAATAAAAGAATAGAACAAAGCCCCAGAAAAAGAACAACAACAAAAAAGTAAAACAAACAAACAAAAAATGGAGACAAGCAATCTACTAATACAGAGTTCAAAACACTGGTTATAAGGATGCTCAATCTCAGTGAGAACTTCAACAAAGTGATAGGAAACATAAAAATGGAGATACAAACTATAAATAAGACTTAGTCAGAAATTAAGAATACAATAACTAAATGAAGAATACATTAGAGGGAATCAACAGTAGATTTGATGAAACAGAGGATTGAATTAGTGATTTAGAAGATAAGGTAGCAGAAAACACCCAATCAGAGCAAGACTGAGAAAAAAGAATTCAAAAAAATGAGGATAGTTTAAGGAGCCTCTAGACAACATCAAGCATACCAACATTCACATTACTGGGGCACCAGAAAGGGAAGAGGGAAAGCAAGGAATAAAAAACCTATTTGAAAAAATAATGACAGAAAACTACCCTAGCCTGGTGAAGGAAATAGATATACAAGCTCAGAAAAAGAAGAGTTCGAAACAAGATGAATTCGAGGCTCCCACCAAGACATGTCATAATTAAAATGCCAAAAGTTAAAGACAAAGAGAATCTTAAAAGCAGAAAGAGAAAAGCTGTTAGTTACCTACAAGGGAGCCCCCATAGGAATATCAACTGACGATTCAACAGAAGCTTTACAGGCCAGAAGGAACTGGCACAAAATATTCAACATGATGAAAAGCAAGGACCTAAAACCAAGGTTATTCTACCAAGCAAAGTTATAATTTAGAATTAAAGGATAGCAAGATCTTACCAGACAAGAAAAAGCTAAAGCAGTTCATCACCATCAAACCAGTATTACAAGGAATCTTAGAGGGTCTTCTCTAAAGTGAAAAAAATAATAATAAATGAATAATGAAATGGGAATAACTACATATCTATCAATCATTACTGCTTTTTTGTTACTAGTTTCAGGTGTACAAATCAACATAGTGGTTAAACATTTACACACCTCACAATGTGATAACCCCAACAAGTCTACTACCTATCTGACACTGTACATACCTATTACAATACCATTGACTATATTCCCTATACTGTACATTTTGTCACTATGTATTTTTTAAATTATAGTTGACATTGAATATTATTTTATATTAATTTCAGGTGTACAGCATAGTGATTTGGCATTTATATAATTTATGAAGTGCTCCCTCTGAGAAGTCTAACCCATCTGACATTAAACATAGCTTAACAATATTATTGACTATAATCCTCATACTGTATTTCACATCCTTGTGACTATTTTGACACTACCAATTTGTGCTTCTTAATCCTTTCACCTTTCTCACTCATCCCCCATGTCCCTCCCTTCTAGCAATCATCAGTTTCTTTTCTGTATCTATGAGTCTATTTATGTATGTTTTGTTTGTTCGCTTATTCTGTTCTTTAGATTCCACATATAAGTGAGATCATATGGTATTTGTCTTTCACAGTCTGACTTATTTCCCTTAGCATAATACCCTCTAGGTATATCTATGTTGTTGCAAATGGTAAGATTTCATTCTTTTTTATGGCACAGTAATAATCCATTGTATAAGTGTACCATGATTTATTTATTCAGTCATCTATTGACAAGCATTTTCATTATTTCCATATCTAGGTTATTGTGAATAGCACAACAGTAAACATAGGGGTGCATATATCTTTTAGAATTTGTGTTTTGAATTTCTTTGGATAAATACCCACCCAAGAGAAGAATGGCTGAGCGATAAGATAGTTCTACTTTTAATTTTTTGAGGAACCTCCAAACCATTTTTTGTAGTGGCTGCACAAATTTGCAATCCCACCAACATTGTGCAAGGGCTTCCTTTTGTCTACATCCTCATCAATACTTGCTGTTTGCTGATTTATTGATGATGGCCATTCTGACAGGTGTTGAGGTGATATCTCATTGTTGGTTTTTATTTGCATTTCTCTGATGATTGGTGATGCTGAGCATCTTTTCATATGTCTATTGGCCATCTTTGTATGTCCTCTTTGGAGTAATGTCTATTCAGGTCCTCTGCCCATTTTTTGAATTGGATTGTTTTTTTGTTTGTTTGTTTTTCGGGGGCTTTGTTTGTTTGTTTGTTTGTTTGCTTGTTTTTTGGTGTTGAGTTGTATGAGTTCTTTTTATACATTTTGGATAGTAACCCCTTATCAGATGTATCATTAGCAAATATCTTCTCCCATTTGGTAAGATGTCTTTCCATTTTATTGATGATTTCCTTTGCTGTGAAAAGAATTTTTAGTTTTATGTAGTCCTATCTTTATTTTTCTTATTGTTTCCCAAGCCTGGGGAAATACATCAATGAAAATATCACCAAGAGTAATGTCTGAGAGTTTAATTTCTATATTTTCTTCTAGGAGTTTTATGGTTTCAGGTCATACACTGAAGTATTTAATTCATTTTTATTTCATTCTTGTATATGTCATAAGAAGGTGTCCCAGTTTAAATTTTTTTGCATGTATCAGTGCACTTTTCCAAGCACCATTTATTGAATAGACTGTCTTTACCCAAATGTATATTCTTGCTTCCTTTGTCATAGATTAAATGACCATATAGGTATGAGTTTATTTCTGGGCTTTCTTCTGTTCCATTGATCTATGTATCTGCTTTTTATGCCAATACCATGTTGTTTTGATTATTATGCTCTTGTAGTATAATTTGATATTGGATAGTGTGATACCTCCAACTTTGTTCTTTCTCAAGATTGCCATGGCTATTTGCAGTCTTTTATGATTCCATGTAAATTTTTATTCTGGTTCTGTGAAAAATGTCATTGGTATTTTGATAGGGATTGTACTGAATGTATAGATTACTTTAGGTAGTATAGACATTTTGACTATATTAATTCTTTCTATCCATGTCCATTTACTTGGATCTTCTTGAATTTCTCTCGTTATTGTCTTATAATTTTTGAATACAGGTCTTTTACTTCCTTGGTTAAACTTACTCCCACATTTTTCTTTCTATGCAATTGTAAATAGGATTTTTTTTCTGTTTTGTTTTGGTGTTTTTTTTTAAGATTTTATTGGGTACGGTGTTGGGGAATCAGAGAAGGGAAACAGACAAGTTGCTGTTCTTTTGTTCTTCAGTCTAGTTGTGGAGGACGTTGCTTCACTGGCTGATGTTGGTGTTGTGATCATTGTGCTCTTCCTGGGTGAGGCATATCGGTCACTGACCTCTGAACGGCCCGCATTTATGGCAGCCCACTGCAGCAGGGGCTACAGCCTACGCCGTCGCTGGCGACTCATGGCAGCTCAGCTCCAGGTCAAGCTGTTGTTCACCATCTTAGCTGTAGAGGGCAGTGTCACTGGCCCTCATGTGGGATCTGAACCATGGCTCTATTGCTCAGATCTGGCGCCCCCAAGCCAGCTCTTAACCAACAAGCCACTCGGCTGGCCCCGGGTTTTTTTTTCTTAATTTTTCTTTCTGATAGTTTGCTATTGGTGTATAAAACTGCAACCGATTTCTGAATATTAATTTTGTATAATGTTACTTTACTAAATTCATCTATCAATTCTACAGTTTTTTGGTGGAATTTTTGGGGTTCCCTATATATACTATCATGTCATTTACAAATATGACCATTTTACTTACTTCTTTCCAATTTGGATGCCTTTTATTTCTTTTTCTTGTCTGATTGCTGTGGCTAAGACTTCCAGTACTATGTTGAATAAAAGGGGTGAAAGTAGGCATCTTTATCTTGTTCCTGATCTTAAGGAGAATGCTTATAGCTTTTCCCCACTGACTATGATATAAACTTGGGTTTGTGATATATGGCCTTGTTACATTGAGATATGTTGCCTCTATTCTCAGTGTGCTGAGAGTTTTTACCATAAATGCATGCTGAATTTTTTCAAATTCTTTTCCTGCATCTATTGACATGACCATACAATTTTTATTTTTCATTTTGTTTATGTGGTGTATCATGTTAATTGATTTGTAGATATTGAACCAACGTTGCATAACAAAAATGAATACCACTTGTTTGTAGAGTGTGATCTTTTTAATGTATTGCTGAATTTAGTTTGCTAGTAGTTTGTTGAGGATTTTTGCTCTACATTCATCAAGAATATCGGCCTAAAATTTTATTTTTTAATGATGTCTCTACATGTTTTTGGTATCAAGGTAACGGTGGCTTCATAAAATGAACTTGGAAGCCTCACTTCCTTTTAAATTTTTTGGAATAGTTTGAGAAGAATAGCTATTAATTCTTCTTTGAATGTTTGGTACAATTCATGTGTGAAGCCAACGGGTCCAGTACTTTTATTTGTTAGAAGTTTGTTGATTACTGATTTGATTTCATTAGTAGTAACTGGTCAATACAAATTTTCTGTTTATTCTTGATTCAACCTTGAAAAATAGTAAGCTTCTGTGAACATATCCATTTCTTCCATATTTTCCAATTGGTTGGCATATAGTTGCTTATAGTATTTTCATAAATTTTTTTGTATTTCTGTGGTGGCAGTTGTTACTTCTGCTCTTTCATTTCTGCTTTTATTTATGTGGGTCCTCTCTCATCTTTTTTTTTTTTCTTTTTAAATTTTATTGTTAGTTTCAAGTGTACAGAACAATGCAATAGTTATCCTTTTCACCCTCACAAAGTAACAACCACCCTCCCCCATCTAATGCCCTCCCACCCCCGATATCATGCTTATCTATTACAATTCCATTGACTCCATTCCCACTCTCTACTCCATGTCCCATGACTATATGTATATATAATTATAGTTGACATACATTATTATTTAACATCAGCTTCAGATATACAGTGCGGTGGTCAGGCCTCTACACCAACTATGAAGTGGTCTCCCTAACAAGACATG
>NW_017732524.1:241672-245598 GCF_001890085.2 Hipposideros armiger | reverse complement strand
TTAAGTTTATTCTTTTCTGAGAAGCTCTTTATCTCTCCTTCAATTTTAAGTGATAGCTGTGCTGGGTAGAGCAATCTTCGTTGTAGGCCTTTATTTTGCATCACTTTGAATATTTCCTGCCACTCCCTTCTGGCCTGCAGAGTTTGTGTAAAAAAGTCAGCTGGTAGTCTTATAGGAGTTCCTTTGTATGTAACCTGCTGTCTTTCTCTTGCTGCTTTTAGGATTCTGTCTTTGTCTTTATCCCTTGCCATTTTCACTATAATGTGTCTTGGTGTGGGCCTGTTTGGGGTCATCTTGTTTGGAACTCTCTGCACTTCCTGTGCATGTATGTCAATTTCCTTTGCCAGTTTAGGTAAGTTTTCAGACATTATTGCTTCAAAAATGTTCTCGATCCCTTGCTCCCTCTCTTCTCCTTCTGGTATTCCTATGATGCGCATGTTGTTGTGTTTGATGTTGTCACCTAGATATCTTAAACTATTTTCAATGTTTTTTATTCTTTTTTCTTTTTGTTGTTCCGCTTGGATGATTTCTGCTATCTTGTCTTNGTTTCTTCTGTTCTTTTATTTGGGATATGTTTCTTTGTTTCCCCATTCTGGCTTACTCTTTGTGTTTAGTTCAATGAAACAGGTAGATCCCCTAGGTCTCTCAGTCTTTTCTGGGTGGACTTATGTGGTATATGTCCTTCTATTTGAATTGCTCAGACTCCCTTTTCTCCCGTGTATGTATACCCGAGGTGTTCCTTGTGTTATGTGTCTTCTCCTGTTGAAGTCTAGTTTTATTGTTTTTTGCTTGTCAGTAGGTGGGCTTGACTCCCAAGCTGACTAGCCATGAGGATTAGTTGTGTCCAAAGTTTATAAGCTGTTGTGTGAGGGTTGACACCTCTGATGAAGCCTAGCCCCAAGGGGCTCTTGTGCCTGTAGCAAATTCCCTTTGAGTGTGAATCTTGTAGGTCAGACCCTGTAATGCTCTGGTTTTATCTAAAGTTGGTCTCTGAGTGTGATGATTCTTGTGCTTCTTTGGCTGGGCCCCGCTGCAGAGCGTGTTTTAGGGCAAAACAGATCAATGAGCACAACCACAACAGCCACCAAAGGTAACCAGATACTCTCTAATGTACAAATCAACCATCACCCTACGCTCAGCATGTATAGAAATATCAGTCACACACAAGGAGAAAACAAACCAACAGAAACAAAACAACTACAATGAGAAAAGAAGAAAAACAAACAAAGAACAAATAGCAGAACAAGATAAAATAAAATATAATAAACTAAAAAATAGAATGAATGCAAGAAACAAAATAGCAACACCTTTAAAACAACAACCNGATCATATGGTATTTGTCTTTCTCTGACTGACTTATTTCACTTAGCATAATGTTCTCTAGTTCATCCATATTGTTGCAAATGGCACTCTTTCCTTCTTCTTTATAGCTGAGTAATACTCCATTGTGTAAATGTACCATAGTTTCTTAATCCAGTCGTCTACCGATGGGCATTTCAGTTGTTTCCAAGTCTTAGCTATTGTGAATAGCACCGCAATGAACATAGGGGTGCGTATACTTTTTCGGATTAATGTCTTGGTGTTTTTTGGATAAATACCTAAGAGTGGAATTTCTGGGTCATAAGGTAGTTCCATTTCCAGTTCTTTGAGATACCTCCATACTGATTTCCACAGTGGCTGCACGAGTCTTCAGTCCCACCAGCAGTTCACCAGGGTTCCCTTTTCCCCACAACCGCACCAGCATTTGTTGTTTGTTGATTTATTGATGATAGCCATTCTGACCGGGGTGAGGTGGTTTCTCATTGTAGTTTTTATTTGCATTTCCCTAATGCTAAGTGAGGTTGAACATTTTTTCATATGCCTGTGGGCCATCTATATGTCCTCTTTAGAGAAATGCCTGTTCATATCCTCTGCCCATTTTTTAATTAGGTTGTATGTTTTTTTGCTGTTGAGTTGCATGAGTGTTTTGTATATTTTGAATATTAACTCCTTATCAGATATCTCTTTGTCAAATATCTTCTCCCATTCAGTAGGCTTCCTTTTTGTTTTATTGATGGTTTTTTTTTGTTGTGAAAAATCTTTTAAGTTTGATGTAGTCCCATATGTTCATTTTTCCTTTTACTTCCCTAGCCTGTGGGGATGTATCAGTAAAAATATTGCTCAAGGTAATGTCTGCAAATTTACTCCCTATATTTTCTTCTAGGAGTTTTATGGTCTCAGGTCTCATATTTAAGTCTTTAATCCATTTTGAATTTGTTCTTGTATATGGTGTAAGGAGGTGGTCCAGTTTGATTTTTTTTGCATGTGTCAGTCCAACTNTGTTTTGATTTCTGTGGCCTTGTAGTATGTTCTAATGTCTGGAAGTGGGATCCCCCTGACTTTGTTCTTATTTCTCAGGATTGCCATGGCTATTCGGGGTCTTTTTTGGTTCCACATAAATTTTAGGATTATATTTTCTACTTCTGTGAAAAATGCCCTAGGTAGTTTGATAGGAATTGCACTGCATCCATATATAGCTTTAGGCAATATGGACAATTAAACTGTATTAATTCTTCCTACCCATGAGCATGGGATGTTTTTCCATTTGTTTGTTTCTTCTTTTATTTCTTTCTTCAGTGTCTTATAGTTTTCAGAGTACACGTCTTTTACTTCTTTGGTTAAATTTATTTCTAAGTATTTTATAGTTCTTGAAGTGATTGTGAACGGAACTGTTTTCTTAATTTCTCCTTCCGATAGTTTACTACTGGTATATACAAATGCAACTGATTTCTGAGTATGGATTTTGTATCCTGCTACCTTACTGAATTTGTCTATTAGTTTCAACAGCTTTTTGATGGAGTCTTTGGGGTCCTCTCTATATAGTATCATGTCATCTTCGTATAATGACAATTTTACTTCCTCCTTACCAATGTGGATGCCTTTTATTTCTTTTTCTTGTCTGATTGCTGTGGCCAGAGCTTCCAGAACTATGTTGAATAAAAGTGGAGGAAGTGGACAGCCTTGTCTGTTTCCTGATACTAAAGGGAATGGTTTTAGCTTTTCCCCATTGAATATGATGTTAGCTGTGGTTTTATCACATACGCCTTTATTATGTTGAGATAGGATCCTCCTATTCCCACTTTGCTAAGAGTTTTTATCATAAATGGTTGCTGTATTTTGTCAAATGCTTTTTCTTCATCTATTGATATGACCATATGATTTTTCTTTTTCTTTTGTTGATGTTGTGTATCACATTAATTGATTTGCGGATGTTGAACCAACCTTGCGTATTAGGGAAGAAACCCACCTGGTCATAATGTATGATCTTCTTAATATATTGCTGAATTCTGTTTGCTAAGATTTTGTTGAGGATTTTTGCATCTATGTTCATGAGAGATATTGGCCTGTAGTTTTCCTTTTTTGTACTGTCTTTGTCTGTTTTTGGACCAGGGTGATCATGACTTCATAGAAAGAGTTTGGGAGCCTTCTCTCCTTCTGGATTTTTTGGAATGGTTTGAGAAGAATAGGTAATAGTTCTTTTTTGAATGTTGGATAAAATTCACTTGTGAAGCCATCTGGCCCCGGGCTTTTATTTGTTGGGAGCTGGCTGATTACTGATTCAATTTCCTTGGTGGTAATCAGTTTATTCAGATTATCTGTTTCTTCTTGAGTTAGCTTTGGAAGGTTGTATACTTCTAGGAAAGTATCCATTTCTTCCAGATTGTCAAATTTGTTGGCATGTAATTGCTCATAGTAATTTCTTAAGATTTTTTGTATTTCTGTGGAGTCTGTTGTTACTTCGCCTCTTTCATTTCTGATTTTACTAATTTGAGCCCTCTCTCTTTTTCTTTTGATGAGTCTAGCTAGGGGCTTGTCAATTTTGTTTATCTTCTCAAAAAACCAGCTCTTGTTTTCGTTGATCTTTTGTATTGTTTTCCTGGTCTCTA
>NW_017732524.1:223528-238343 GCF_001890085.2 Hipposideros armiger | reverse complement strand
CATATATATGGACATATATATCCACATATATGCACCTTCATATATGCCTATATAAAAAACTAAAATTACTAATGAAATAGAAAAATCCAAAAACAACCAACGCAAGCGATCAATGAAAAAAAAAAACACCCAAAACATCCAAGAGAACCCAATTAACAATAATAATATAAAACACCAAAAGAGAACTCCAAACCGAAAACAATAAAAAATTTAAAAAAGGGATAAAAAGCAAGCAATAACCAGTGCCAATCTTGGCTGAAATCCGCCAAGCTCTCCCCAGGTTTTCCTCTGCTATACACATACTCCTGTGTGTCTTGTTGGGGCAGAGCCAGCCGCCTGGCACCTAGAGTGAGCCTGGCAATGCAGGTCTGTTTTAGATGAGTGGAGTTATGAGGTGTGATTGGTAGTTTTTTTACAAAGTCAGTGTTATTTCTGCTCTTGCCTGTCCAGAGGCACTCTGATTTCTGCGCAGCCAGAGGACTGGATGTGCATTTTTGGGTGCTCTTTCTACTGGTACTGTTGGAGGGTGGGGGGTGGAGATTTCAGAGCTGCTGGTAGGCCTTCCTGTGCCTCAGCAGCTAAAGCTGTTCTGCTTCCCAATCTGCCCAGGAGAGCTGGGGTGTAGGGACAGCTTATTTAGTAGCTCTCACCTGCAGCCTCTTCTCATGTAGATTACTCAACCCTCAGGGAGTCGAAGCACCTTTGTTCTGACTTAGTCCTCTCTTCAGGCTCTGGCAGGGAGAGTGCCAAGGTTTCTGAGGGAGGATGGGGGTGTGCACTTATTTATGCAGTTTATTTTTCCTATATGAGAGAAAAGGGGAAAAAAGAAAGAGAAAAAAAATTTGGAAAAAAAAAGCCCCCTCCCACACTCCCGCAGAGCCCCTGCTGCTCTCCAGGGGCACCCCCTGGCAAAGCAGCTCATGTCTCCACAGCTGTGGGGTGTGGGCTGCGTCTCCACACTTCTCGCTTCCCTATTCTCCTGCTGGCTGGTTTGAGATTCCTGCTTCAGAAACTGTGCGCCCTGGGGCTTCTGTCGCACTCCTGGCAGGGACAGTCAGTGGGGATGGCCAGCCCAGATGCTGAGCCCGCCCAGATGCTGCAAACCACTCCGCCTTGTCCTGGATTCCCACAGCTCTGCAGCGGTGAGCTTGGATGGACTGTGCCTCCGCTCACGCACCCCCTCTCCATTCCGCTTCCAGCCGGGCCTGAGGATTCTACCTTAGCGCCGGGCCAGAGGTATAGGGAGCGAGCCACGGAGTCACTCTCCCATCTGCGCTCTGAGACCCCGAGTCTCAGCAGCCACGGGTGCGGGCTGTGCCTCCACGTGCCTCACCTCCCTCTTCCTCCACTCGCCTGGTCTGCCCACCTTTAAGTACTTGGTGTGGAACTCCCTTCACTGGTCAGTGTGCTTAGAGGTTTGTTTGCTGAGCTCCAGCTGTTCAAACTGTGGTGATTTCCAGGGGGAGAACTCAGGGAGCCCTCCTCACCACCGTCATTATTTCTCTCTCTCTCTTTTTTTCTTAATGAGTCTGGTTAAAAGTTTGTCAACTTTGTTTTTCTTTTCAAAAAACAAGCTCTTGTTTTCATTAATTTTTCGTATTTCTTTAGCCTCTATTTGTTTTATTTCTGCTTTCATCTTTATTATTTCTTTTCTTCACTCACTTAGTGCTTTGTTTGCTATTCTTTTCCCAGTTCCCTTAGGTGTCAAACTGTTTTTTTTTTAATTTTTATTATTTCTTGAGCTACACCTGTACTGCTACGAATTTCCTTCTTATGACTGTTTTTTGCTGTGTCTAAAAGATTTTAGGTCATTGTGTTTTCATATTCATTTCTCTCAAGGTAACTTGATTTTTTCTATGATCTCATTGTTGACCTATTCATTATTTAGTAGCATGTTAATTAGCCTACAGTGTTTGTGTGTTTTTTGGTTTCTTTTCTTGTACAAGATTTCTAGTTTCATACCATTATGGTAAAAAAAGACATTTGATATGATTTTAATCTTTTTAAATTTATTGAGACTTCTTTTTTGGCCTAACATGTAGTCTATCTTGGAAAATGTTCTACGAGCACTTGTAAAGAATGTATATTCTGCTGCTTTGGAATGGAATGCTCTGAGTATATCAATTAAATTCACCTGGTCGAGTGTGTCATTTAAGGCCACTATTTCCGTGTTGATTTTCTGTCTGGAAGATCTGTTCATTGGTGTCAGTGGCATGTTAAAGTCCCCTGTTATGATTATGTTATGGTTGTTCTCAGTCTTTATGTTGGTCAACATTTGTTTTATATAGTTAGATGCCCCCATGTTGGGTACATACAGGTTTACTAGGGTTATGTTCTCTTTTTGGATTGATCCCTTTGTCATTAGGAAATGTCCTTCTTTGTCTCTTATTATAGTCTATATTTTAAAGTCTATTCTGTCTGATATAAGTATTGTTACTCCAGCTTTCTTCTCATTTCCATTTGCATGAAATACCTTTCTCCAACGCTTAACTTTCAGTCTGTGAGTGTCTTTCAATCTGAGGTGGGTATCTTGTACACAGCATATGAATAGTTCTTGTTTTCTTAGTCATTCAGCCACTCTATGCCACTTGATTGAAGAATTTAATCCATTTAAATTTAAAGTGACTATTGATAGGTACATAGTTATTGTCATTTTATTATTCATATTTTTTATCTTCTTTTGTTTGTTTGTCTTCCCCTACTTCTTTAGAAAGTCCTTGTAATGTTTCTTGTGAAAGTGGCTTGGTGGTAATAAATTTCTTTAGGTTTTTCTTGTCTTGGAAGCTCTTTACCTCCTCTTCAATTTTGAATGATAACCTCGCTGGGTAGATAAGTCTTGGTTATAGACCCTTGTTCTTCGTTACTTTAAATATTTCCTGCCAATCCCTTCTGGCCTCCAAAGTGTCTGTTGAGAAATCAGCTGACAGTCTTATGGGAGCTCCCTTGTAAGTAACTAGTTGTCTTTCTCTTGCTTCTTTTAGGATACTATAGTTGTATTTATGCTTTGCAATTTTAATTATAATGTGTCTTGATGTGGGCCTGTTTGGGTTCATCTTTTTGGAACTCTCTGTACTTCCTGGGCTTGTATGTCTATTTCCTTCACGAGGTTAAGGAAGTTTTCAGTCATTATTTCTTCAAATACATTCTTGAACTCTTGTTCTCTTTCTTCTTATGATGTGAATGTTGTCACACTTGATGTTGTCCCAATGATCCTTTAAATTATCTTTGTTATTCTTTATTCCTTTCATTGTCGTTGTTGCTCCAGTTGGGTGTTTCTGCTACATTGTTTTCTAAATCAGTACTCAGTCCTCTGCTTCTATGGGTTCTATGCCCTTATTTATGCTTACTCTCTCTTTGTTGAAATTCTCACTAAGTTCGTTAAGCATTCTTATAACCAGTGTTTTAAACTCTGTCTCAGGTAGGTCGGTTTCCTCCATTTTATTTAGTTCTTTTTCTGGAGGTTTCTTCTGTTCTTGTATTTGGGACATGTTTCTTTGTTTCCTCATTCTGGCCACTTGTCTGTGTTTGCCTCTATGTAGTAAGTAGATTTCCTATGTCTCTTAGTGTTTTCTGGGTGGCCTTATGTATTGTGTGTCCTGTGTGGTTCAGGGATGCAGTCCTCCTGATCACCTGTGTATGTGTTCTTGGTGTTTCCTTTATGTGTGTTGTGTGTATTCTCTTGTTGTAGTTGAGCCTTGATTGCTTTTTGCACATTAGTGGGTAGAACTGACTCTCAGGCTGACTGACTATGAGGATTGCCTAGTCCCAGTGTATGAGTCACTGTGTTGGTTCTGATTGCTTAGAAGTGATTCACCCCAGTGGGCTCTTTCCCCTATTGAGACTGACTTTTGGGTGTGCCAATTGTGGGGATAACCAGGTAGTGCTCTGGTGTGGTGTGAAGCCAGACTCCTTTTCTGGTGTCTTTTGGGTAGGGCTTCCATGCAGACAAATTTCAGCCTTGTCTGTGATTGGCCCAGGGCTACCTGGTAGGAGCAACAAAGCTATATGTGGTTGGTGATGCCTGTGCTGGAACTGGAGGCATGTGGGGATGGCTTCGCTGTGAACTGAGGCTGGCTTCCACCAGTATTGGACCTGGGACAGCTTAGCAGAAGGCCCAGGGCCCTTCTAGGCCTGTTGCCACCTGCCAGCTTCCTGTAAGGCTCAATTGTGGAAGAGCCTCATTAGGTGTATGGGCAGGGGCAGTTAACCCAGTATTGAGAGAGTCCCTGGTGATGCAGCAGTAACTAGTCAAGTCGGGGTCCCAGGGGGTCATGAGATGTGGCCAGTGGATTTTACAAAGTTAACGAAGATTTGGTTCTTGAACAAGTGCTGGGCCTGTGACAACTTGGCAAAACACTCTGAAAACACCGCAGCCAGTCACCACTTGCCACATGCCCGCAGGTCTCCAAGAGAGCCACCCAAGAGAGGCTGCAGCACAAGTTGTGGCTGACTATACACCACCTAAATTCCCCAGGCTGCCATAGGCCATTGGCTGCTATAAAGGGCTTCTGCAGCTCATATAGAGAAGCCATCTGACCAGGAGCCAAGAGTGCTCTGTGCAATGCAACACTAGCTGGGTGAGAAGTGAGGGAAGGGAACCCAGAGCATCACCTAGGTTTTGCACACATGTAAATTTTGTCAAATCAATGCAATCTCAGATTTGGCCTTTTGGGGGAGAAATCAACATAGAAAACATGGCACTATCCTGTAAGCTACTTGTGAGGTGGGCTCAAGCTAGGGACAATGTCTGGATGGCTGTCCCTCAAGCCCTCACTCTGAAGCTACACAACTCAGTCTTTCCCTATATGTCTCTGGTACCTCTTGAGTTGCTGCCCCTCCAGTGGAGCCCAGGTAAATATTAGCAAGCAAGTGAGACTATGTGAGGGCTCTATGTCTGGGTTTCTAGCTGCCTTCCATCTTGCTGGGTCAAATGGACAGACTCCTTACTGCTTTTCACTGCCAGATGTTTTGGGGACTCTTCTTCCTGGCACAGGACACATGGGCAGGGAAACCTGGTGTGGGGCTGGGACCCTTCCCTCTTCAGGGGGGACCTCCACCACTGAGGTTTCCCTCCTGGTGTTCAACAACTACCTGTGGGTTTGGGGTCAGCCTGTTCTGCATCTCCAACCCTCCTACAATTCACGATGTGGCCTCTTCTTTATATCCTTAGTTACAGGGGCTCTGTTCAGCTAGCATTCAGATGATTCTCCAGGTTGATTGTTCTGTAATATATTTGGAATTTTGATGTGATCCTAGCAGGCAGCAGCATAGCATTTCCCTAATCTGCCATCTTGAACTGCCTCCTGAGGATTTTTTTCTATCAATAATTACTTTCAATGTAAATGAATTAAGTGCTCCAATCAAAAGACATAGGGTGGCTGAATGTATAAGAAAACAAGACCCTTACATGTGCTGCCTACAAGAGACTCACTTCAGATCAAAAGACTCACACAGACTGAAAGTAAATGGATGGAAAAAGATATTTCACCAAAATGGAAACAAACAAACAAACAAACAAACAAACAAACAAACAAAGCTAGAGTAGCAATACTTATACCAAACAAACTTTAAAACAAAGTTTATAAAAAGAGAAAAAGAAGGACCTAGTAATTCCACTTCTGGGTATTTATCTGAAGAAACCCAAAAAGCTACTTGACGGGACATGTGCATCTATATGTTCATTGTGGTGTTTTTTATAATGGCCAAGATATGGAGGCAGCTTGTGTGTCTGTCAATGGATAAATGGATAAAGAGGAGGTGGTACATGTATACAATGAAATATTGCTTGGCCAGGGAAGGCAACGAGTTCTCGCCATCTGCAACAACATGGGTGGACATGGAGGGTGTTGTGCTGAGTAGGGTATGTCAGGCAGAGAAAGACAAATGCCATATGGTTTCACTTCTATGGAACTTTAAAGAACAAAACAAACAATTAAAAAAAACAGAAACAGACTCATAGATACAGAGAATATTTTGGTCGTTGCCAGCTGGGAGGGTAGTGGGGGCAGTGGGTGAAAAAAACAAAGGGATTAAGAAATACAAATTGGTAGTTACAGAATAGTCATTGGATATAGGGTATAACATGAGGAATATAGTCAATAATATTATAGTAACTATGTATGGTGTTACATGGATACTAGATTTATCAGGGTGATCTTTTCATAAGTTATATAAATGTTTAATCACAATGTACACCTGAAACTAATATAATATGACATAATATAACATGTCAACTGTAATTGAAAAAAAAACTTTTAATTATTTTTTAAAATTACACCATTTTCTGTGATGCCTTCTGTAAATAGCTGATGGATGCCCATTAACACATTAAGGAACTTCCTTTCTGGTCCAAATGAAAAGTTTTTAATATTAATTAGTATTATAATTTATTGTTTTTGAAGGGCATCAGGTAGGATAGTTATATGGTATTTGCCCCTCTAATCTGTTTCTATGAAGAATTGCATTTGATTTCCTGATGAAAAACCTGAATCACTGAATAATCCCTATTTACTCCTACCTTGTATACTCTGTGGCAATTTGCTTTCTAATAATTGATCTTGATTTTTTAAAATCTATGTTTAGAGTTAGAATACAACTAAAAGTTTGACTTTTTATATTAAAATCATGCTGTTTTGGTATCACTCTAAAGCTAGCTTTTGGAAATTAGATAGCTTTCCACCTGTTTTAATCATCTGGAAGAATTTCTAAAATATGAGAATTACCTCTTCCTTAAATTTTCATGAAGCTTACAGTAAACCATCTGGCACTAGCTCTTTCTTTGAAGGTGATTTCTGACTATATTTTCAATTTCTTCTATGGTTATTGATGGTTTTAAGTTTTCTACTTCTTTTTGAGTCATTGCTCTTAATTTACATTTTCTTAGATAAATAATATTTCTCCTAGAATTGCAAATTTATTGGTCCAACAAATCTGTAAATAGCATTTTCTTCAAACTTGTTCATCTCCACAGCTTTAGTTTATAGCCCTATTTTTCTTTTCTATTATTATTTAATTATCCATATTATTCCCCTTGATCAGACTTACCAAATGTTTATCCATTTTTCCATCTATTGTCTTTATTGTTCAATAAATTTTATTCTATGCATATTTCAACTTTTATCTGTATTAATTCCATCTTCCCTTTTTATTAGTCATTCACTTATTAATCTAATATATAAGAATTGAGACATAATTTCAATTTATTCCATTGATAGTAACATTCACTTTGATCACTTGATTAACATGGAATCTAAATATCCTGTTTCTTAATCAAGCTTTTAATTTATTCATTTTTTACGTTATATATCATGGACTCAAGGTTTTCTATTCTACCAATGGGTTATAATCTATTAGTTTTATTAATTATTTTGATACTCAAAAGTGAACTTGGTTTGGCTGGTCAGAACCCCTCCAAGAAGGCTTTTGAATTCTTTTTTCTGCCACAAGATGATTCATGCTTATCAAACTTCCCCTCCTCCAGGCCTGGAAGCATCATTTTTCAAATGAGCCCTGAATACTTTTTGTGGAAAATAGCTGCTCCAGAGTCCTCTTAGTGGACATAGCTAGGGAATATATGAGGTCTGACAATTACGTTTGCGAACTTGTTGCAATGATATTGCTAACCTTTTTTGCTATCAGAGGGATTATTAATTATGAATTTATACCAACTGGACAAACAGCTAACCACGTTTACTATTTGGAAGTGCTGAAAAGTCTGCGTGGAAAAAGACAAAAATGACTTGAACTTTTGGCCAACAATTCATGGCTCTTGTATCACAATGCACCAGCTCAAGCGGCACTGTCTGTGAGGGGGTTTTTAGCCAGGAAACAAATAACTGTATTGGAACACCCTCCCTACTCACCTGATCTTGCCCCCAATAACTTCTTTCTTTGCCCAAAGATAAAGGAACTATTGAAAAGAGGATATTTTGATGACATTCAGGACATTAAGGGTAATACCTTGACTGTTCTGATGGCCATTCCAGAAAGAGAGTTCCAAAATTGCTTTGAAGGGTGGACTAGGTGCTGGCATCAGTGCACAGTTTCCCAAGGAGACTACTTTTAAGGTGTCTGTAGTGACATATTCAGCAATTAGTTACATAGCACTTTTTCTAGGATGGGTTCATCAACTTAATTGTCAGACCGTGTGTGTGTGTGTGTGTGTGTGTGTGTGTGTATGTGTGTGTGTGTACCTAATATAATCACAGATACACATATATATCAATGTTTAGTGCATTTATAAACACAGAGCTATATTTCTATAGTTATCTGTATTTATTTATTTATATTAAAAGCCATGAGTTCACACCAATACTGTCAAATCCAAGCTCAGGGTTCATTCAAGTTTTCTCCCTTGCTGTATTTTTAACGTCTTTTTCAACCATGTGAAACTGACTCCCATTATGCTCAGTATATGTATTTATTCTATCAACTTCTCTGTGTATAGCAAATATCTCATTTTTGCCATCACCCATTCCACATCCAAAGACTCAGAAACAAGCAGGGATGTCCTCCTCACCCCACTTGGGCTGCTGATCCCCAAGCCAGCTACCCCAGGCCATACGCACATGTGAACATCTTCCTCAACTTGCTCAGACCCTCACACCATACTCAAGGTCACCTGTCAACAAAGATTTCTCCCTCACCCTTTCTAGATTCAGACTAACTGTGCTGGGCCACTCTCGGATATAGGTGCCCTTCTGCCCCAGCTATGGCTCTGACTGCCTTCCCATCCTGGGTCACCATGGTTGCCCATTACCAATGACATGGACACCTTTTGTAACCTTATCTGAATTATTTTGGAAAGAAAGGAAAGCAGGAAGAGGAAAAAATTATATTCTATAGTACTGTTGGGTCAGAGTGTGTCAATCAGGAACCGTTTTGGTGGTGAGATGCCCAAACAAAGGAAAGCACATGGCAGATGTGCCATAAATGCAGCAATAGCTCTTTAGTCAGAGGCCAGGGCCAGAGAGAGCAATCAAAATGGAAGCGGGGTTTATATACACACATGAATAATAGTGGCATGGATGCCAACACATCCGCACTAGGGGGAGAAACTTACATGTAACTAACATGAAACTTACAAGCAGTCTTGCATCAGCCTGACTGTCTTCCCCTCTGTCCCGCCCAGGGAGGAGAGGTCAGGCCGGCTGCCTCCAAAGCTTGTACACAGTTTCCAATGCTAGGGGGCCCTGACATCTGAGTCCCCACAACTACATTAAGCTTTCATAAGTGTTACTAAAAACCCAAGAAAATCTTTCACAAGAATAAGCATTTACTTTGTTCGTACTGATCAATCAACAAACATTTTGAACACCAGCTGCGTCAGCTGAGGTAATACAAGAGAAGTATGAAAAGTTGCCTATCATGTAGCTACTTGAAATTAGACTGAAACTGAACAAGAAACATAATAATAAAAGTTCATTATATTTTCCATAACAATAGAAACATAAAAAGGAAAGTATGTAACTATTAGATTCTCAAGTTGTCATAATATATAGTTAGCTTTGAGGTAATTTTTCCACACGTGATGTCTATGCCTTTCCTTCTGACTCCATGGAAGGTCACTTAGCACCAAGCTTTTCATTAATGCTTCATAATGCATGGTGGGAAAAGTTTTACTCTGTTAAATTACTGAAACAGACACTATTATGATTTTGGTAACACTATCATCAGAATAATAAAGAAACCCACAGAAGAATGTAAAACTAAAAAATAAAAGAAGAAAAGGAAGAAAGAAATGTATTGCAGAGTGATTCTTAAAATGTGCTTGCTGTAGGTTGGTCTGACTCAGAATTGCAATTTATATTTTAATCATTTCCATAAAGATCTACATTTCATTTGAAAAGTACAAAGTGTAAAACAGAGCCCCATGTTCTGGCTGCAAGTATGGAGGTTATGACTGTGGAGTCCTGCAGTACTCTACAGAAGTAATAAAAAACAGAACAAGTACCCATGAGGAGAGGAAAAGGCATGGAGCCAATGGTAACAAAGAAAGACAACAGTCCTGCTTGGAGGCCCTGTGGGCTGGAGGGAAAAAGGAAGTCGCTCCTGCCCACTGCAACTGTCACCACAACTATCATCATTTTTAATGGTTCAAAGGGAACTGATTTCACTTGTGTTTTATTCTACATGGGTTTTTTTTTTTTTAAAAAAAAACATGATTACAGTAGCTGAGAATATAATGTCATAGTTGAAGGCCAAATACCGACTAATGTCCACAGCAATAAATGACAACTATTATTAAAATCATTAATTTTTGTCCTCAGATATTGCTTTTGTTAAGATAAATATACAGAAAAGATTACAGAAACAATTATTCATGCCTTTCAATTTTGCAACTATGTTTAAACTTCACTGCCTTGCTTTCTTCAGAGTGACTGAGACTCAGTACTTCTATGTAATATCACACATGATCAAGGCACAGCCTCTATGAAGATACAAATTATGTCCCTCCACAACCAAAGAGGAAGTAAAAGCTGATCCTGAATGTTCTGGTTGTCCTTCCCTGTGATAGACAAAAGCTCCCACATGGTCATCACTTACTGAAAATATGGTTGGTTCTACATTAAATGAGATCTTTATGAATACTGCCCAGCTCTGCCTTTTTCTCTCCAGAAATCAATTTCTGAGACCTTGCCTCTTTCACTTAAATCATTCAATTAGGGTAAATTCTGATGCAAGCTGGGTTAAAAAGGTCATCCCTCCTGTGTGGTTAGCATGAGAACTCACAGATTCTAGTCATTTACCTGATGACAATGGATTTTTAAATACATTTAAATATGGAAACTGGGGATACATACTTCATGTTGGTATTTGTACCTTCTAGCTATACTTTTTATGGTGAATGTACTCAAATTAATCTTGAATAAAATAATAACAGCAAAGTAGTGAAGTCAACCATGAGAGGAGAAAATTATCTCTGTGCTCACCCAACTCACTGACGGATCAGCCAGAGACGTGGAGGCACCATGAGATGTAGCATCACTCATTAGAAGCCACTGGGTTCTTTCCTACAAGGTCAAGAATAATACCGTGTGCTTCCATGTGCTTGAGCCTCTTTCAGGATCTCTTTACTTACATTTATAATAATTACTGAGCATTTATTCTCCACACATGAAACAGAAGTAAAGAAGAAAAATTTACTTGAGCAATTTACAGTCAGTGGGAAAGATAGACATGAAGTTAGCTAAAAGGAATATAGGAAAGAACAAGATAAGCTGTAGGAGCATTTGCACATTTGCATGATAAGATAGAGGACAGAATTGGCCATGACGGAAGCATAAGCTGAGAAAAACCAAAAGGATATCAGAACATCCCGGACTAAAAGAACGATCTGAGAGCCATGGAGCAAGCAAGGTTCATCTTGTGTTTGAGAAACAGTGAAAAGTCAATTAGGAAAATCCTCCTCTGTTAGGATTTATCAGAAGCTTGATCTATTTGGGAAGCCATGTTAGTGAGTTCAGAATAAAGATATATCAAATAATATGAGGTTTACTCATGAGGCTAAGCTTCGGTCATTTCAAACTCTGCTTAAATAAAAAATAATCTTAAGAAATAAAATGATGAAACTTAAGCTGGGATTAACGGGCATAGAGGTGGAGAAAATACTCTGCAGGCCAAAGAACCTGCCATAGTTGTTGTTGCTTCTTTGGGAGCCCAGCATAGATTCAACCATGAGCTAAATAGTTTCATGTTCTACCAACTGAAAACTGTTTCTAAGACACCATCTATTGCATCCCTTATAAATTCATGCTTAAGAGACAATGTCTCCAAGGTAACTGACCTTCTCCTTTGTTGGGTCAGATGATCTATGCATGTCTACACTGGAATCACACTGATTCTTAACCCTTTTGGAGTTATATACCACCTGTGAGTATAAACAAAAATAAGTACACAGTAGTAATTTCCTTTGGGAGATCAGAGCATGTGTCAGTCTTTACTGACATAGTGAGGTTGGTATTACCATAGTCTTATTTTCACTAATATTTTATGGAAAATTGGGCATAATTAAAGGATTGATGTTTAACATTATAAAATCACCCATTAGCTTTCTGTTTAAGACCCTTTGTTTTTCATAAACTAGATATTCAAACTTTTTTTCCTATCACATAGAAATGGCTCTTGATACAACAAGAAACAAATTAACTCAGAAATAATTTATAGTTTTTGTTTGTTTGTTTGTTTGTTTGTTTGTTTGTTTTTCCCCATGAGCTAGTTCTCTCTTTTTCCTGGAGGAATTATATTTAGCAAACTATATTTCTTCTTGTCAGTGTATGTATACTTGTAACAATATGCTACAAGGTGACACATAACTAAAACTGTCAAAACTAAGCTAGAGACAGTACATTTGTGTGACAGGGCAAATTTAGGTTGATGAACTGTGATAACAACAAAAGGAGCCCAGTCAAAAAGCCATGGGGCAGCTATTCTAACACCCAGAGGGTGGCATCTTACAGCAGCACAAGGCAATTCTTACATGGGAAGGCTAACTCGTAATGTTTAAAGGGAGATTATGTGATGGTTTTCCATTGCAATTTTTCACATGCATTCACTTAAAGGATACCTTAGAATATTGTATAATTTAAGAAGCAGTGGAGCAGTGAGAGGGGAGCAGAGAAGAATTCCACTGTCAAACAGCTGAAAAGCCCACATAATAAATTCATTGCAAAGATATTTGCTCTTTGGTCACCTCCCAGGACTTCTTTCCCACTGCAGCCACAGGAAGCAGACAAGTTGGCAAGGAGAAGCTCATCATGCACAGCCAATCCAGGGGCTTCCTGTGCAGTTCCTATCAGCTTTGTTGTTTTGGAAACCACAGTGAAACCACGACCATCACCTTATCTACTGGAAGTTAGTGTCACTTTCTCCCCTTTTTAAGCCCTTTCACTTGTGTAGCTTCCTTTGATCTTCATTATATGTATATACTGGGGGTGCCAAAAAAATGTATACAAGTGGATACTTTGGTCAGCGTTGCTCAAGCAGTAGTTTGCCGTAATCAGAAGTGTCTGGATGCTGATGGTAACTGCTTTGAGCACCTCTTATAATTGCAGAAGTCAAATGTGACTTGTATTCATCTTTTGTTACCAATACATATTGAGTATTAAAATTTTAATACAGTTTTCCTTTCTTAAAATATGCATACATTTTTTGTATATTTATATACCTTTTATGGTGAATATATTCAAATTATTCTTGAATAAAATAATAAAAGCAAAACAGTGATGCCAACCAAGAGAGAAGAAAATTATTTTCATGTTTACCCACTTCACTGACATATCAGCCAGGGATATGGAGGCCCCATAAGATGAAACATCACTCAGAATATATATATATATATATTCCTTCAATAGGAAACTTCAGGGAAATTGATTACTAAAATATTTAAAGGTAGATGTGAAGAAATACCAGTTCTTACAGAAAATTTGTATGGGAACACATAGATGATATGTCCTTACAGAGAAGAAACTCCTAACCAGCAATGCAGAGATTGGAACAGAATGAAAACAGAACCTCACAACAAAGACCCATGAGGCCCACCATTCTCCTGCTAGGTGGGCCGCTCCCTTCTCCTGCTGAGAAAGCACACAGCTGGGGGCAGGGGTGCTTCTAGACTCCTAGCTAGGTCCTGACTATAGCAGATCAGGAAAGAAAGTGCTCTGCCCATTGTCAAGTGTGCTATCAGTGTCATTAGGCTGTATGGGAACCGCCTGCCCGTAATTCTTCTCAGAGACTCTCCAGGCATAAATTTATAAATAAATAAATAAATAAATATCTACCCACAAGCTATTATTTATAGTCCTGGGCTTTTCCAAGTTTGTTTCTTGATGTACCAGGTACCCACTTAACCCCTTTATCTCTGAGTCCTTCCATAGACAGTAAAGGGTTGACCAGAAAACAGCATTAAGTATGTATAATCACCACAGCAATTATCTGACAGTCAGACTTCTAGTTACTCAACTATTGGCTAAACATATCTGTATTAAACAATAATTACAAGGAAAGATTCTTTTACTTTTGTGTGTGTGTGTGTGTGTGCGCACGTGCAGGTGTGCATGGTGTTTTCTTAAATAATTATTTCATTTTTCAATTACAGTTGACATACAATATTATATTATTTCAGGTGTACAACATAGTGATTAGACATTTATATAGCTTATGAAGTGATCACCCTGATAAACCTAGTACCCATCTGACACCATACATAGTGCAATATTGTTGACTTTATTCCTACATCCCCATGACTATTTTGTAACTACCAGTTTGTACCTCTTAATCCCTGCATATTTTTACCCACCACCCCAACTCCTCTTCCCTCTGGCAAAAGTCAAAATATTTTCTGTATGTATGAGTTTGTTTCTGTTTTGTTTATTTTATGCTTTAGATTTCACATATAAGCAAAATCACATTGCATCTTTGAAGTAGCATTTTGGGTTTCAGATAAATACCAAAAGTGGGATTACTGGGTCCTTCCTTGTCTCTTGTTATAGCCTTTGTTTTAAAGTCTGTTTTATCTGGTGTAGGTACTGCTACTCCAACGTTTTTGTTTTGTTTTGTTTCCATTTTTATAAAATATCTTTTTCCATCCCTTTACTTTCAGCCTGGTGTGTCTTTCCATTTGAAGTTAATCTCTTATAGGCAGTATATGTACAGGTTTTGTTTTCTTATCCATTCAGTCACCATGTCTTTTGATTGGAGCCTTTAACCCATTTACATTTAAAGTAATTGTTGATAGATATGTAGTTATTGTCACTTTATTATTAATATATCTTATCTTTTTTTTCTTCCTCCTCCTCCTCCTCCTCCTCCTCCTCCT